>NC_056744.1:165268966-165466466 GCF_019279795.1 Protopterus annectens | reverse complement strand
GGTAAATTTAAAGCAGCTTGTCAAATTGTTCATAATCATGAACATAGATTGAAGTTCTGCTTCCGTCCCATTCCAAAGGACAAAAAGATCATCGACAAAGCATCCATAAAAAACATGTTTTCTGAACAGAGTCTCAGGGAATAATATATGTTCTTCCCAATATGCCCGGACCATACTGGCATAGCTATTGGCACGCGGTGTGCCCATCGCTACGCCATCTAGCTGTCTATATATAGTGTCCTTAAACATAAATAGATTGTTCTCTAAGACTAACTCTAAAAAATGGACTATGAGATCTATCAAAACAATGGTGTAATAGCTATGTTCCTTCAAGTACTCTGTTATATATGTAAGTCCTAACCCATTAGGAATGACTGTAAATGATTGCACATCGAAGGTGACAAACAAAAATGCATCGATAGTATCATACTGCTTAATGCTTTCATATAATTCAATTAAGAACTTTTTAGAGTCCTTCAATACAAAAGCATTATTATTCAGAACCCGTCTTAGATGTTTTTCTATATAAACAGATAAGTGCTCAGTGATCAAACCACGGCCCGACATTATTGGTCTCATTGGTGGATCACGAGCATCCTTATGTATTTTTGGTAACCCATTTATAATGGGAATGACAGGTGTCTTGATAGTGAGATAGTCATAAAGATCTTTGTTTATTAACCTACTCTTAAAAATATCTAACAAAGTGTCACCAACATATCTGAAAATATCTTGTACAACTTCCATGGAGAAAGCCTCATAATATATATCATTCAGCATACATTCCATGGAAGTAAGGTAATGTGGGGTATCCATCACTACAACATGACCACCCTTGTCAGCAGGCCTAATTACAATAGTGACATCATTCTGTAATGATGCTATTTCTATTTCTATTTGAGGCTATTTCTTTCATTATAAGTGAGGTTATCCCTCATTCTAGGTCTATCATTTATACAACAGTTGTTATAATATTTATGTATATCATCCTCTGTCAATTTTAAAAATGCCTCTAAAAGAGGGTGATGTATGGGTACAAAATCACTTACATTTTTAAAAGAGAACTGATTCATATCAGTTAGCTCATTATCCACTCCTTTATACAAATACCTCAACATGACATTCCTACAAAATATTTTTAAATCTATGATGGTATCAACCAATCGGCTCTTACTCCTAGGTATAAAATTAAGCCCTCTGTTCAACAATTTAACATCATCAGGAGTTAATGTGGCACTGGATAGATTATATACTAGTCTTTGTTGGTCCACATTTTCTTCAAAGTGTGATATGGTTGTAATTCCCCTGAAAACTTCTCTTCTTTGATAAAAAAAATTTGATAAGGTTTTAACAACTTCTAATATTGACATAGATAATGTGAATGTTGATATGAGTGATGGCATTATCACTATGAATTCTGACCACTCGGAAATGAGTCATGTTATCATTAATTCCAATGATAAGCGGAGTCCAATGAAGGACAAATTACTAGTTAATGAAGTTACTAAATGTGACTCTGTTCAGTCAGCATGCTCAAATACTGACTCTACAGATGTCATTCATTTAGTGCATCCTAGTATGCAATCTGATATTAATTTATACCCTTGAGATACAGGTTATCAGGGATAAATCTGCTAAATCTGCCATATCTAAGCAGGGATCTGAGGTAGTAGTTAGACCCAAGATATTTAAGGGTCATACAGAAACATCGACTAATATGGCCAACACAAACCCTGATATCTCTTTTCCCCTGCCAATTCGAATAGAGAAAGGTCCGCGGAGGATGCGATCTATGAGCAGGGGCAGACAGAAGAGGAAGTTTTCAGGGGAAATACAACCACATCACACTTTGAAGAAAATGTGGACCAACAAAGACTAGTATATAATCTATCCAGTGCCACATTAACTCCTGATGATGTTAAATTGTTGAACAAAGGGCTTAATTTTATACCTAGGAGTAAGAGCCGATTGGTTGATACCATCATAGATTTAAAAATATTTTGTAGGAATGTCATGTTGAAGTATTTGTATAAAGGAGTGGATAATGAGCTAACTGATATGAAACGGTTCTCTTTTAAAAATGTAAGTGATTTTGTACCCATACATCACCCTCTTTTAGATGCATTTTTAAAATTGACAGAGGATGATATACATAAATATTATAACAACTGTTGTATAAATGATAGACCTAGAATGAGGGATAACCTCACTTATAATGAAAGAAATAGCCTCAAGAAGTTACAGAATGATGTCACTATTGTAATTAGGCCTGCTGACAAGGGTGGTCGTGTTGTAGTGATGGATACCCCACATTACCTTACTTCCATGGAATGTATGCTGAATGATATATATTATGAGGCTTTCTCCATGGAAGTTGTACAAGATATTGTCAGATATGTTGGAGACACTTTGTTAGATATTTTTCAAAGTAGGTTAATAAACAAAGATCTTTATGACTATCTCACTATCAAGACACCTGTCATTCCCATTATAAATGGGTTACCAAAAATACATAAGGATGCTCATGCTCCACCAATGAGACCAATAGTGTTGGGCTGTGGTTGGATCACTGAGCACTTATCTGTTTATATAGAAAAACATCTAAGACGGGTTCTGAATAATAACGCTTTTGTATTGAAGGACTCTAAACAGTTCTTAATTGAATTATATGAAAGCATTAAGCAGCATGATACTATCGATGCATTTTTGTTTGTCACCTTCAATGTGCAATCGTTGTTTACAGTCATTCCTAATGGGTTAGGACTTACATATATAACAGAGTACTTGAAGGAACATAGCGATTACACCATTGTTTTGATAGATCTCATAGTCCATTTTTTAGAGTTAGTCTTGGAGAACAATCTATTTATGTTTAAGGACACTATATATAGACAGCTAGATGGCATAGCAATGGGCATACCGTGTGCCAATAGCTACGCCAATATGGTCCTGGCATATAAGAACATATATTATTCCCTGAGACTCTGTTCAGAAAACATGTTGTTTTTTATGGACGCTTTGTCAATGATCTTTTTGGCCTTTGGAATGGGACAGAAGCAGAACTTCAATCTATGTTCATGATTATGAACAATTTGACAAGCTGCTTTAAATTTACCATGCAATTTTCAACACATAGAATAGAATTCCTGGATCTCTATATTGAAAGACTACCAAATGGACTTATAAACACTGGGGTATACAGAAAAACCTGTCATTGTAATTCATTACTCATGAGATCAAGTATGCACCCACCATTTGTCTTTAAGAACATCATGAAGGGCCAAGCAATTAGTGCCTCTAGATTAAATCCCACAGATAGTGGCTTTGCTACAGAACTAGAGGATTTAAGAGGGAGATTAGTATGTAGGGGGTACAAGATCAATGAGGTAAACTCACATATAGAAGAAGCTTATAAATTACGTCCTACAGTAGCAACACCATATTTTGGACCATCCAGTGTCATTGAGATGACAAAAGAAAAAAGTACTGAATGTCATGTTAAGTTTTCTACCTTATTTTCTTCTGATCATTTTGAGGTTAAGGAAATTATTGCTAAACATTGGAATATCTTACAGGTAGATAGTGATCTGAGGGAGATAGTGGGAGATGCACCCCACTTTATATTTAGAAATAAGATCAATTTGAAAAGAATGCTTTGTTTTTCTAGATCTGATACAAGTTTTAGAACAACTGGTCACACAAAGCCTTGTGGCCATTGTAATTTTTGCTCTTTTATTGATACGAATACTAGCTTCTTTCATCCTGATTTACAGACTACATTTAGAACTAATGTAGATGCTAACTGTATTGAGCTCTAACATGGTGTACTTAGCGTTGTGCCAATCTTGCTCATCTTTTTATGTGGGCAAGACCAATCGCACACTTAGAGACAGAATTCAAGAACATGTATACCACATTAGGAAATGTTCACCTCACAATGCATTGGCTAAACATGTAGCCCTATTAGGGAATACCCATAGATTCTCATTTAGGATTCTCGAGATTTTAATCCCGAATAGGAGGGGAGGTGATATTAGGACCCTCACGGAAAGCAAAGAAAGTGAATGGATAGTTCTTTTAAGAGCCGATAGGGGGTCAGGGCTGAATGAAAAAGCCTCTATAAAACCCAAGTTGAGACAGCGTAGGAATGTGAGATGAAATCTGTATTATGTCATGCAAATGCATAAGCATATACATTATGTCTCTATATATTTTTATATATTTATATATTTTTGTATATATTTTAAATGTCATTTACACAAGTTTTTGTTTAAGTGTTTTTCTTCCTTCTCCCTTTAAGGCATGATTGTTACTTGATAGGTTAATTGTTTTTATTTGCTATATATAATTGGAGTTATGCTTATTTTATTTGAGAAGGATCTGAGGAAGCTACTACAGTGAAAGCGCTTATCCGATGTACATTCATTATAGAATAAATTTGTGGTGTTTTAAATACTTGGTGACATCTACAGTTATTTGGGACTACTTCATTCGATTTTATTTTTACTTGCTTCGCTCTATCTCATTACATTCTTCAGTAATTTGTTATTTGAACTCTTGGGATAGTAGCATTTACCTGATTTAGCAGTGGCTTTTTACGTATTTATATAAAAAAAAATAAATAAAACCAGAAACAACCTACCTTAATGCTCTGAGCAGGGGGGAAAGCCCCACTGCACCCCCACAGCCCCCACTACTTAAATATACCAACTTCGAGATCGCACTACAGTGAAGTAAAGGGAAATATTGCCTACGGTGATCTCACTTCACTGTAGTGTGATCTCAGAGTTGGTATATTTAAGTAGTAGGAGGTGTGGGGCGGTGCAGAGGGGCTTGCCCCCCTGCTCAGAGCATTCTGGTAGGTCATTTTTGTTTTATTTTTTTTATATGTTCGAAGTTTTAAGACTTCGCTCATATAGTGTCGATTATATGAGCATCGAAGTTTTAAAACTTTGAGCATATAACATAGACCCATGGATACTTGGTGGCAAAAATAATATCTTCCTGGGAAGATGTTTCAACCACTATCCAGATATGTTGTATTAGGCACTAGGTCCCCACTGAAAATGATGGAATGTGACAATGATGACATGACTCAGATGATGTCATTTCATTAGTTTCCTGCTTCTTGAGGCTAAATGTTGCGGTTACCATAACAAGGAGTGGCTGTGTATTGCACATGCCCAAATACATGTGAGGAATGTGTAACCTATTATTTACCCCAAAAGAAAAAAAATCAGTGTTTTGATCAGGTCAAAATTGGTATGTGCAGGGATAAAGCTATGAAACATGGTGAGTGTGGTACTAAACTGGTATATCAATCTCTGTAATTTGTGGAGGTGGGTACATCTTCATACCAATGCCCAAAATGTGAGCAGTAAGCAATAAACATCCCTTCAGTTTATTCAGCTCATACTTTTCTTACAGTGTTTTTTTTTCTTCTTTTATTTCTACAGGTTACTGTGTTTTCATTTTCATTTTATTTCCAGAGGTTTTTATTATGTACCTTATCATGCCACAGGAATGGTATTCTTGCAGACAAAATGTGTACAACCCATGGGAAACTCTTGCAATACCTACACACACACACACACACACACACACACACACACACACACACACACACACACACACACACACACACACACACACAGAAGGTGAGAAGGTGATATAATATAACTATAGTGCCAACATCAGCCACGCACAGTGAATAACAGTAAACAAATGACACTGCCAATTAATTTAAGATCAACTATTTAGATGTTACCCTGAGAGAAAAATCAGGGGAGGTAATAGAAATTAAAATATGCTGGAAGCCTGATAGCACTTTAGTTGATTTGTTTGGTTCCAGTTGCCACCCAGAGCATTGCATTTTCTCACTTCCTTAGGGACAGTTTCTCAGGATTAGGTTATGCTCTGATAGGTTAGATTTTTTTGATTGAGTACAATAAGTTGGTAAATATATTTATAGCCAGGGCTATATTAACGATGATGTCTGTTCAACATAATGGTAAGCAGCTGGCTAGGGACGTATTCTAAGCAACTGATGTTAAATTAAGTGTTCCCCATAGGTGACCAGTATATGATTAATAATATCTCCTATATTTACACCATCATTTCCTATCCAATGACATTGTGTCTATTATAAAATAGAATTGGAATATTCTAGTAATGTATCTTATATTACATACTGTTTTGTGTAATGTTCCCTTTTATGTTTTATAAATGGAAGAATATAGCAAATAATTTAAAAATTGTTTTACTCAGACAGTTGAGCATATTCCCAGCAGTATAAACTACAGGGATACCTTCTTCTGTGGTGATTGTAGTATTTGGCTTAATTTGTCAGACATCAGACAAATCCATCATCTAACAGCTGGTACTAAGGGGAGATATAGTTGCATATAGTAAATCATTGAGAGAATTGTGTTAAGGAAAGTTCTTTAACAGTTCATTATAATGAGTATCATAAATATGACATGCTAAATTTGAAAGTTAATGTTTTAGAGTGTGTGTGTTTACTAATGCTGGCAATGACTTTGTATAAATAAGAGGTTATAATATAAAAAGGCCATTTTTATACTTAAGTTCAACACAATATCTAATGATCTTAATCAAACCTGTAATTGGAAGATTTTTCAAAGTTAATTTATGGTGTTAATTGATGGTGTTACTTAGTCATTGTGTGTGGCTGAGTTTTTATCCTCCCTGGAATGATTTACAGCCAAGGTGTCAGAAGATTAAACTTTCTTGTGTGTGGAACTTTGCTGTGTTTAATATAGTACCAACATGCTGATTGCAAATGTGGCTAATATGAGACACTCTTCTAACTTAGCATATGCTTCTAAACAAGCACTGCCATCCAGTTTTATTCTCAGACTGTTGCCAGGTTCTGATTTCCTCTTTATAACAACAACACATTTATCAAGTTAGACTTATTTGATTTCAAAGACGCGTGTAAAATGGGCAGCCTGAGGAGGAGAATGATATTCCAAAAATGCAGCTGAAGACATTTTCTTGCAAAACCTAGTCACCATATATCAAGGTTAGTTATTCAGAAGCAAGCAACAAATGAAATGTAGTTTGTTTTAATGAGTACAAACCCACTGGCAAAAGTGATGTAGAAAAAGTCCCAAAACCCATGCTCTGTATTAACTAATACCACCTATTCTGTGGTCATAAACCTCAGAAAAAATTAAAAGTGTTTAATATTTACAACTCATTTGATGAAATCGGTGTAGGCTGGACTCAATAAAAATGCATCAAGAACAAAACCAGAACACAGCAGAATGTATATTTTCTATAAACCCTGACAACATTGAGCATAACAGACAATATGTAGATCAATTAACAATAGTTGAATTTGACTCCAGCAACAATGATGAAAAAGCTATCTTGATTGCAAAATTATTCCCCAAATGGATGTATTGTTCCATAAAATCCCCAACTTAAAAGTAATAGCAACTTAATAGAATCTTTAAAATTCTCAAACACAACTAACCTAACCATTCCCAATCAGTCAATAGAGCCTTACAGCTTGCAAGTTAGCAAAATATATAAAACAGGATCTAAATAATGTTTGTTTTTTTTTAAACAAGAAACATCTTTATTAAATTTTCACATATGACATAGCCAATCATACATTTATATAAATGAAAACAAGCCATATTGGCATAATCTCAGCTGCAAGCATTTTACATCACAAGACATAGATAGATAAATAAATAAATAAAATAATATAAATAAATAATGCTTGTTGTCAATGAAAGAAAAACCTAACCTAAGTGGAATTAGTACCAAGAAGGTACAGCCTGAGGTTTAAAGGTATTAATACTGGGACTGAGTTTCCTAAGGGAAATATATGTAAATTGCTTGACCAAGGTGTTAAAACAGTAAGAGACCAAACTACTATTGTATAGCATTTTTAAATAAAACACTGCTTTCAATGTGAGAAGGAAATGTCAGGCAAGTTTACAAGTTACCTATGCTTTGATGATAAGTGTTGAATTCATGTGTATATGCATGCATATATGTGTGTATGTGTGTGTGTGTCTCTATATGTATATATATATATATATATATATATATATATATATATATATATATATATATATATACATATACATACACACACACACACACACACACACACACACACACACACACACACACACATATATATATATATATATATAGTTCTGGATATTACAACATGGAGCACATATAATTTTGTCATCTTTTGATAATTAACTACATCAGAAATCTCAAAAACATAAACACTCAAACTATAAAACTGATAAATTCCTTTAAAAGCTGAAACATATCCGAGGAAAATGTTTAATAGTCACAATAAAACAAAAAATACATAGTCTAAATTGCCTAAGATGGATTTAACTTTATTATCTTTAAATACCAAAATCTTAAACAATCCTAGCAAGAGATCATATCTACTGAAATATTTAAAAGTGAACAAATTGTCTTCCTTCAAGAAACTCATTTCAAAACAAATGATGATTACAAATGGAATCCTAAGGGATATATGTTATTGGCACAATCCACTTACAAGATAAAGACAAAAGGGGTAACAATTTTATGGAAAACAAATGTGATTAACCCAGAAATCATTTATAAGTATGAAGATAAAGAAGGCCTTAGTAATAGTAAAATATAATAACATAATATGGACCCTAGCCAATCTATATGGGTTCCCAGGCATTGGAACAGGAACTGTTAAAAAACACTTGGATTTCATTTCCAATAATTATAAAGGCAACTTAATATTAGGAGGAGATTTTAACTGTATATTTTATATTTCTGAAACTACAAATAAAAGACCGCTGCATACATCTGCTGTATCAAAAGCTTTAAACAAGTGGGTAGAATCATTTCATCTTGTAGATACTTTCAAATTTAAAGAAGATAAATCTTTGTTGTTTTCCCATCAAGATCACAGATTTGGTACCTAAACTAGAATAGATCAAATAGTTGCTGCCCATGACTTACACTCTAAAATCATTAATTTCTCAATCACTCCCTGCCCCTTTTCAGCCCATAATTTATTGATACTAAAACTTCAAAATGGGTACAAACCATTAATCTTTAAATCCAGAATTCCAGCATATATAACTAAAATTAAAGAGTTCAAACCCGGGTTATTATCTGAATTACAGTTCTTCTTAGGTATTAATTACACCACAGAGATAAATAAAAATGATATGGGACTCATTAAAAGCTTACATATATGGTAAAACTCTAACTTGGTATACAAAAATTCAGAGAATGGTATTTGAATTATTAGATCTACAATCCAAACTTTTGTCAGTAAAAGCTGAAACAAAATAAAAATCATTTGGAGATGAAAAAGATAGTAGAAGTATTAAACAATAAATACAACAAAATTCTAACACATCAAACTAGTTTAGCTTTAGAAAAACTAAAAATGAATACCTTGGTCACTTCTCCCAAATATCTACATAATTTATCCACAAGAATCAAAATATGATCAAAAGCTAATAACATTAAAAGTATCTTCCATGAAAAGAAAGGGAAAAATGTCTCGGATATAGGTGACATTCTTAATGCCTATAGAAATCACTATATGGAACATTTCCAAAAAGAAAATATACACATCGATCATTTAATTCTAGATAAAAAATGTTCTAATATAAAAAAATACCAGAAAAATTAAATTCTAGATCTGCAAGCACCCATATCCTACAAAGAAATTACAGATACAATAAAAGAGGGCAAAAATAATAAAGCTCCAGGTATAGATGGCATAAGTATGGAACTATATAAACTTTCTTTTTTCAAAGATACTATCCGTCTTCCATAAAACTCTATTTGAATTTCCTGCATCCTTTGTTCATCTCCTAAAGAATATACATACAAATAATTTAGCGTATGTCAAGTTAGGGCCTTTTACCTCTGAATCTATACATATGACAAAAGGCACTAAACAAGGATGTCCCATGTCACCGATTCTATTTGCTCTGGCTATTGAATATTGGCAGATTCAATTTGTAACTATATAAAAATCAAAGGAATAGATGTTTATGAACAATACAATTTTAAAGGAATGCTATTTGCTGATGACATATTACTAACATTATCTAATACAAAAGAGACATTAGAAGAATTAGATATATTAGTTGACAAATTTCACATAACTTCAGGACTCCATTTCAATACATAAAAATCTAAATTTTTATTTTTAAATAAAAAAAGAACAGCAGCCTAAGGGGGATCACATCATAGGGAAACAAGAATCTACCTTAAAATATCTAGGAATTGAGTTATGCAAGGATACTAATGAATTAGTCTAAAAAAAACTACAATAATAGCATTAATACAATTAAAATCTCTGTGGAAAAATGGAGCAAAATAATATTAACATTTGAAAATGGACTACACTTAATAAAAAATGTTTTTACTGCCCAATATCCTATATATAGCCTTGGTAATACAACTATTACCAGAAAGGAATATACTTAAATAAATAAATTCATGCCTAATAACATTTTTATAGTTTCTCAAATGAAACAGAATAACTTTAATACATCATATCAGACCATGAAAACAGGGAGGATTAAACTTTCCTGATATAGAAACATATATAAAAACATCAATAGCTAACATAATCTCAAATTGGATAAGTCCAAATTACTCTGCAAATTGGAAATAATTACTAACTGTGATATCAATAAATGAATTTGATTCACAAAAAAATTCAAATAACAGATAAAAACAATTTGCCATGGCACATATTATTTATTAGTATACAATGTAACATAACCAAATCCACTAAAACTCATATGATTAATTATTACATTGACTTATTTAGGAAAATTATTAATGCAAATATAGATTTAAAAATCTGGTTTGATCTTTTAATACCATTTATAGTCACAAAGAACTTTCCACATAAAATATATAGAGAAATTTTTAATTCTTGGGAACAGAAAGGATTTGTTTGTCGGCTCCAGTGTATCAAAGAGCTAAAAGTTTTAGATATGCAAGTAATAAAACAACATACAAAATTCCACAACAGGACTGGCTAACTTTACAGAGTATTCTGTCATATTCACAAGATTTAAGAGGAATAATTAATAATTCTTCATTTAAAGAGATACCTAAATTTACGAAATACATATATGAAATCATATATAATGACTTTGACATGGGAAACAGTATTTCAATATTTTAGAAAATATTGATAAACTATAAAACAACACCCAAAACCTCATATTGGAAATATATAACAAAAGGACAGTCAATGCAGTTAACTGAAGATATTAAAATAAATATTGTATTATCAATAAAATATACATCATTTACACAATACTGCAAAGTTTTTAATTGGAAATGCTTGCACAGAGCATTCTTAACCCCAGATAGAATCAGTAAAATTAGTTCTTCCATAAAAGGAATATGGTGGAGATATGAGCAAGTACACAATAGAGACTGAAAACAAATTTTCTTTGATTGTGTTAAAATTATGCCATTTTGGAATGGTATTAATAACTTTCTTCAGGCTTTATTTAATGAATCATTTTATTTAACTAAAGCTCTTGTATTATTAAATGTGAACAAAGGTCCTTATTTGAATAGGTCAAACATGTATCCAGTATGGACTATATGTGCAATTTCAAGTAAGTGTATAACAAGAAGATGGAATACAAACACAGTACCAACTTTGCAAGACTTCTACAGCCTACTGAAGACCACAACATTATTGGAAATTAAAATTAAAGAACTAAGAATTTATCCAAAGCCATTTATCAACACCCCTTGGGGAAAAGTCTTATCATTGATTGACACTATACAATAGTTAATCAGACACTCTGAGAATGGAATGGACATATTTATAAAGTAACTGTATACATTAAGATCTGTTATAGTGTCAAGCTAATGTAAATAGTGCACATAGTTATTTAAGATGTTATCTATAAATACTATGGAATTCACTCAAATGTATTTGAAAAATAAAAAAAAAAGATTTTCAGAAGAAATCTCAAAAACAATGCCCAGCACTGTGCAGAGCTAATACTAGATTATATCAAATACTTATACCCAGATGGCATAGCCAGTGTACCCACAGACAAATTCAGCTACAGCTTCACCACTCTCTACCCTCCAATATTCTCAGATCAGCTACTCAGATCTATTCCCAGTAAATCTCCTAAGAATGATAAAAACTATGCAGACCATCTCAAAGCCTTTTCTCTCTTTTTGTATCATAAAGACTACTGACAGTCAGCCTCTGCCTTGCATATACAGATTCAACAGTCCATGTTCTGTTAGACTTATTACACAGTTATATTTCCCAGTGATATTTGAAACACCTGCTCTAGGGACCTCAATCTCGTTTACAAGATTAACTGAATATGCTGGTAAGTATGACAGAGAAAACCACTTGCGTGGAGTCATCTTCCCCTCCGCAAAAAGTAGAATATTTCTCTTACTCTTTTCAAATGTAACTTGCAAGAATGGATGGTTAACCACAATTCACCCCTGGTTTAATACAGTTGTCTCTCATGGATAAGGAAAACATGTAAGTACCCAATATATTCTTGTGCATCTAGTTTTGAGATCCATATTGCAAAATGTAGGAGGTAATAATTACCCTGGGAATGCATAGCTAGACTTGGGATCTTCACAACTCAAGTAACTATGAGCTTGGAAAATATATATGATGACTGCAAGATGGTTCTGCCAAGAAACCCTGATTTACATAGTTCTGGGCCTTAGAAATAGCAAAAAAAGAAATATATATATATATATATATATATATATATATATATAGAGAGAGAGAGAGAGAGAGAGAGAGATTATATATATATATATATATATATATATATATATATATATATATATATATATATATAAATATATATATATATATATATATATATATATATATATATATATTATAAATATATATATATATATATATATATATATATATATATATATGTATATATATACATATTGTGCAAAATACAGAAGGGTGAAAAAAATTAATGTTTTGCAGAGGGGCAAGTATATACCATCTCCTTAGTCATGCCAACTTAAAGAAGGGAGAAATTTCCCAAAAGTGAATCCTTGCAGACACATAAATTTCATTGCCATTAACTTCCTATAGAAAACAATGACTGAGATTATGTTCTTCAGCATTTTTATGTATTTATTTATTTTTTTATTTTTTTTTTTTTGTTCTACTGATGCCTAAGAAATTTCACCTCCATCACCTGTAGAGGATTCCTGCATGATAGATACTTGCTGGAGTTTTTAGAGAATGAAATAAAGAAAAGCTGCCATCATACAATTGCAAGGTCATTCAAACTGTCTGTCAAATTTAACCCGAAATAAAAAAAGATGTGACTGCTAATTTTTTTTTTTTTTTTAATTCCTAGTGGTGAAGATATGCCACAGAAAAGAGGAATTTCTATAAATTCAACTTGAATAGTAGTTAGGTGTCAAGAAAAGAGAGAGCACAAACCAGAAAGAACAGACAAGGCAATGTGAGAAGGAAAACTTGTAGAACTCAGCTGTTTTACTATAGATAAATTAATGTGGCTAAAGCTAAACTTTGAACAGAAAGCAACATTCCCCACGAGAGATCTTTAAAATGTAGTTTTAAAATAAATCAAAATGCTACCACATGGTGTAAACTCGTAACTATAGTAAAATTTATTTAACATATAAGCACTATTTATAGTTTTATATGTTAAATAAATTTTACTATAGTTGCAAATTTACCCCACGTGGTAGTGTTTGGTTTTATTTCTAAGTATTTGCACTCTTCTTATTTATGTATTTAGTTTTAAAATAAGTTTTAAAATAAGCTCGATCATTGTGCTGTGTTCAGCATTGTGGAACTTAGTGTTAATGAAGGAAATCATTGAAAGCTCATGATAATTCTATCATACCAAGCTCCAAGTTAAGTCTTCCATTAAAGACAAAGGTTGACTCACAGAGTATGTCACTATTTCAGGACGTGATTGGTAATGAACTGCAAGGAGTTCTGAGACTATGCTCAAGCAATGACACCAACCGAGAAAAATCTGCAGCTCTCTTAACATCAAATGTAGAAAAGGAATAAATAATTTCATGACCCATAGCAAAAAAAAAAAAAAAAACCCTCTTTACCGGTAATGGAATCATTATGCCTCTGTGTCTGGTATTAGTAAAAGTATAAAAACGGGCAAACCTCTGAGTAGACAATGGAACCAACTAAAGTAGATCAATAATAGTAAAAATAAAAATAGAAGTGATTCCAAATAGCAGGAAATTATTGCAAAAGAAATTTATTGCAAAAAGTAAGCACTTTCGCAAATAAAATTTGCTTCTTCAGACTGTTTAAAAGACAAAATAGCACACACCCTTATAAATGCTCATTCAACCAATCATGCTGCAAATAAAGCCCAATTGCTTCAACTTACAAAATGCCAAATTAGTTAAAAGCACTCTGCAAACATTTAAAATACATGTATAAAAAGCATGAATACAAAATTCTATGTCTAAATAGCAGAGAATAAACAAATGGGCTTGTCAGTTGTTACATAACATGATGAGCTATACTAATTGCTCATAAATTCCAGTTAAATATAAAAGCAGTACAATGATAAAACTAATATACATACAAGAAAATACACCTCGAAAACATGTCTCACTCAGGAATTGCAAAGCAGAGTCTATTGTGGGATTATACCTAATACTATACAGAACTATTAATACACAATAATCAATGCTTAAGGGCTCTCACCTTCAAAAAGGGTTTAAGAGAAACCCTATCATATAGACCTGGAGGTTTATCTGCTTGAAGACGTATGATCCACTTTTGCTCATAGGATTCAGTTCTATTACTCAGGTCACCTTATCTTAAAGTTTCATGCATAATATCCAAAACAAGAAACTTAAACTTATAGCCAGTACCTGTTTTGGCTACATGGAGAGCTAGGGCATTAATCTCTTTAGCATTCCTAATATCTCTAGTGTGTTCTAGAACTTTGTATTTTAATACCCTATTCGTTTTGCCTACATAAAATGAAAAACACACAATACAATAGCAGAAGTACACCACATTACTAGTCTGGTAATCCGCATAGAATTTACTATCTAATTCAAAACCAAGGTGGGGATGCTTAAAATGTCCACCATTGTGTATATGTGTACAAGCCGCACATCTCCTACACATATACGTCCCCATTCTAACTGACAGAATATGTGGTGTTGCATGCTGTGATTTGTAACATAGTTGTCTCTTGAGGGACTCATTATTCCTAAAGGCAAAATGGGGTTCAGGAGCTATAATGCCTTCTAGCTCATTCACAGTTGAAAGAATATCCCAGTTATTCCTAATGACATTACAAACCATATGTATATCACCAGCATAAGTCAGGGGCATCCTAATCCTACTGCTACAGCCTTGGGTCACTGTAGAAATACCATTAACATTACTAATAGTAGTAGCATTAGAGCTGGAGTCATTGCATAAAAATGGTCTACATCTCCCCTGCCTTTCACTCCAGGCCTGGGCTATCTGTATATCAATGGCCTTAGCCCTGTAGCCTCTCTCAATGAGTTCTTGTTTAAGGGTATGCAGTGTCATCTTCAATTGGGCATCTTCACTAAAAAGCCTCATCGTATGAAAAATCTGACCTCTAAGCACATTAAACTTAGTATGCCTCGGATGCATACTAGTATTATGCAAGATATTGTTCGTACTCACATCCTTCCTATTCATTGTTGTGGAAACATTTTGAGCCATGTCTTTGGTTACCTTAACATCCAAAAATTACAGCCCTACTGCTGAATATTTGGAGGTAAACCTAATAAACCCATTCAACTCATTCAAAAAACAGATGAAATCAAGTAATTGTTCTGCACCTTGCCACAATAAAAAATGTTATCCACAAACCTTTTGTACTACTTGATACAAGCGCAGTAGGTATTGTTAGATAGAACATATTTGACTTCCCATTTTGCCAGGGAGAGGTTGGCATAGTTGGCACAAGCTGTATCCATAGCTATTCCTACCCCTTGGATGTAGTTTGAGTATTGTAAGACCTAAGCATAATATGACCTCGTAAGCTAAATTGAGCACTAGTAAGCAAGGTTCTGCAGTACTGATGCCTTCACATGGCCCTTTTTTACTGAACAACCTTGTTCCTATACAACGCAGATCTAGGAATCAAGCACAGAGTATGAAGCACGATGTTTGCAAAGCCACGAGGAAGTTTCGAGAGCAGAGAAAAGGTGCAAACTGGCTTAGTTTTCAATATTTCTTCTGCTACACTGACACAGATGCAACTTTGTGTTTTGAACAGAGGCCTGTCCTTTGTTCCGGCTCAACGAACCTATTTAACTGATGTGTTGAAAGATGCACAGCTATTTGGCAGAACCCTTACACTAGAAACAATGCTTAAAGATTCAAGTGCTATTGAATGTAGTTTAAAGAAACCTAGCACAAATATACCACCAAGTAATGTGACTATTGATCTGTTTGTTAACATTTGTGGCAAACAATTGAGAGAGAAATTCTCTGAAAGATGTATTAATGTTTATGCTAATTTGTCCTCTGCAGAAACTCAAGCCTTGCGTATAAATAGCATAGAGATCTGCCCTGCAGATAAAGGGGGCGGTATAGTTGTGATGGACAAGGAAAACTATGTACAATCTATGTTAGATCATTTAAGTAACTCTATTACATATACTAATATGTCTGGTCAAGTTTTGAAAAGCTGCATTGAAAGGGTCCAGTTTTTGGTGCTTGATTTGTTGATTACTGGGATGATTTCTGAACAGTTGTTTGAGTATTTCAGAGTTGATTTTCCTGTGGTCCCTATGCTGTATGGGATCCCTAAATTAAATAAGAACCTTGCAACTCCACCAATGCATCCTATTGTTTCAAGTAGAGGTTGGGTCACTGAATCTCTTCCTATTTTTGTAGAAAAGAACTTGCATGATGTATTGGATAAGTGTAGCACCATCATTAAAGATACTAAGTGTTTTCTTAGTGAGTTGAATAATTACATTGAGGTTATTCAGGATCCTTGCCTCTTTGTGACTCTAGATGTAAAGTCCCTGTTTACAGTCATCCCCAATGACTGGGGCATCGAGAACGTAAGGGAGATACTTCTCAGCAATAATGTTCCAAATAATAAAGTGTCCTTGATCTGTTCACTACTCGAGATTATACTCTAGAATATTTTTTTTTATTTTTGGTGATGAGTACTACATCCAAGGGGTAGGCATAGCTATGGGGGCAGCTTGTGCCAATAGCTATTCCAACCTCTCCCTGGCAAACTGGGAAGCCAAATATGTTCTGTCTAGCAATACCTACTGCACTTGTATCAAGTGGTACAAAAGGTTTGTGGATGACATTTTTTTTGTTGTGGCAAGGTACAGAACAACAATTACTTGATTTCATCTGTTTTTTGAATGAGTTGAATGGGTTTATTAGGTTTGCCTCCAAATATTCAGCAGTAGGGCTGGAATTTTTGGATGTTAAGGTAACCAAAGACATGGCTCAAAATGTTTCCACAACCATGTATAGGAAGCATGTGAGGAAGAACAATATCCTGCATAATACTAGTATGCATCCGAGGCATACTAAGTCTAATGTGCTTAGAGGTCAGATTTTTCGTACGATGAAGCTTTATAGTGAAGATGCCCAATTAAAGATGATGCTGCATACCCTTAAACAAGAGTTCATTGAGAGAGGCTACAGGGCTGAGGCCACTGATATACAGATAGCTTAGGCCTGGAGTGAAAGGCAGGGGAGATGTAGACCATTTTCATGCAATGACTCCAGCTCTAATGCTACTGCTATTAGTAATGTTAATGGTATTTCTACAGTGACCCAAGGCTGTAGCAATAGGATTAGAATGCCCCTGACTTATGCTGGTGATATACATATGGTTTGTAATGTCATTAGGAATAACTGGGATATTCTTTCAACTGTGAATGAGCTAGAAGGCATTATAACTCCTGAACCCTATTTTGCCTTTAGGAATAATAAATCCCTCAAGAGACAACTATGTTATAAATCACAGCATGCAACACCACATATTCTGTCAGTTAGAATGGGGACGTATATGTGTAGGAGATGTGCGGCTTGTACACATATACACAATGATGGATATTTTAAGCATGCCCACCTTAGTTTTGAAATAGATAGTAAATTCTATGCGGATTGCCAGACTAGTAATGTGGTGTACTTCTGCTATTGTATTGTGTGTTTTTCATTTTATGTAGGCAAAATGAATAGGGTATTAAAAGACAAAGTTCTAATACACACTAGAGATATTAGGAATGCTAAAGAAATGAATGCCCTAGCTCTCCATGTAGCCAAAACAGGTACTGACCATAAGTTTAAGTTTCTTGTTTTGGATATTATGCATGAAACTTTAAGAAAAGGCGAACTGAGTAATAGAACTGAATCCTATGAGCAGAACTGGATCATACGTCTTCAAGCAGATAAACCTCCAAGTCTATATAATAGGGTTTCTCTTAAACCCTTTTTGAAGGTGAGAGCCCTTAAGCATTGATTATTGTGTATTAATAGTTCTGTATAGTATTAGGTATAATCCCACAATAGACTCTGCTTTGCAATTCCTGAGTGAGACATGTTTTCGAGGTGTATTTTCTTGTATGTATATTAGTTTTATCATTGTACTGCTTTTATATTTAACTGGAATTTATGAGCAATTAGTATAGCTCATCATGTTATGTAACAACTGACAAGCCCATTTGTTTATTCTCTGCTATTTAGACATAGAATTTTGTATTCATGCTTTTTATACCTGTATTTTAAATGTTTGCAGAGTGCTTTTAACTAATTTGGCATTTTGTAAGTTAAAGCAATTAGGCTTTATTTGCAGCATGATTGGTTGAATGAGCATTTATAAGGGTGTGTGCTATTTTGTCTTTTAAACAGTCTGAAAAAGCAAATTTTATTTGTGAAAGTGCTTACTTTTTACAATAAATTTCTTCTGCAATCATTTCCTGCCGTGTGGAACCACTTCTGTTTTTATTTTTACTATTAGTAAAAATATGTTTGTGATTTACCAGTAAATGCTTAGGCCTTTACATATAGCATGCAAGAAAGACACAGGTTCCTGGTATTAATCAAAACTGGTCACATGAAGTATACTCTCACAAGACTCAAATATTTCAAAAACTAACCAACCCCACAGAGTAGATCAAAAGTGTTCACCTGTAACACTCATGCCATGAATTCAGGAATGGATTCTTGTAATGGCTAAAGCAGGCCACATAAGGTGGGGTGAACATCTCCTATCTTTTGTGAGAGAACTATTGCAGGTATGACCACTGGTGGAGACCAGAAGCCTCACAGCTCAGCAAATTCTGTAATGGGAAGTGGCTTATATGCTGATGTCATTGTGTAACACTCCTTCTTATATGGAGCATGGCCAGCTTCTACCTCACAGCAATGGCTCCTCGTATCCAGTTCACAGCTCCATATAGAGTGTCTTCTCTCATTTACTCTATAATTTCCACTAAAGGGGCACCTCTCTAAGGAAATTAGGGACCAAACCAGTGACTGGTCATGTTTAGGATTTTCCAGAATTCTTCCAGCAGTGGAAGTACCTGTAAAAAATGGACTGGGTGCAAGGAGAAGATAGCTTGAAGCCAGTGGCAAGTCATAACACAGTATAATGAAAAAAATGACAGTCTTTACCATAGAACAGCTCATGTTATGATACAAGACCTGTTGATAAATTTCAATGGAAACTGAAACCTGAATCAATATTTAACAGTAGTCTCCTAACAGGCTTCATGCCCAATGAATGCAGAACAGCAGCGGTCATGTCCCTGTACAAAGGTAGGCCATCTGCAGACCCTGGAATGTACAGACCCCTAAGTCTGATTGTCTCATATGCAAAGCCATGGAAAGAATTATCATGGAAATTATCAATAGTGACATAAAAAACCTCCAGACACTGGACCCAACAAATTTGGTTTCATAAATGGCAGGTCATGGTTACTCGGCCTGGTGGACATCTTTGAGGAGATCAACAAAACAATGGATGAGGACAAAATGGTTCATACTGCCCACCTTGACCTGGTCAAGGCTTTTGACACAAAGCCCCACTCAGGTTTTGCAGACAAATTCAAGAGTTTAAGTATCAGCCCTTATGTCATCCAGTGGACAGCCAGCTGGTTCACAGGCAGGACCCAAGAAGTTATAATTAGGGAGTCCGCCTCTACAAAGAAGCCAGTCGCGAGTGGTATCCCTTAGGGATTGGTTATGAGATGGATCATTTTTATCATTTACTTCTCTGATGTTGAAGCCTTTGTCAAGGGCCTCTGGCTGACTAAATTTACAGAAAATTGCAAATTAGGAGCAATCACAGAATCCCCAACCAACACTAATGTTCTTCGGAAAGGGATGTTGCAGACAACTTATGTCAGAGACATAGAGTAAAACTAAATGGCACGAAATGCATCACTGAATCCTTCGGAAATTTATCCACTCCCTGGTAACTATGATATTGACAACATTTCCCTAAGAGCTGACTCCATAGTCAGGGACTTGGGGGCACCCATAGACAGTAATCTAGCCTTTGACCATCATGTGTCTACAGCACTGAGGAAATCATTCTATGTTGTGCAACTTATAAACAAAGGTATGACATCTATGTCCAAGGAACTTGTTGTTCCACTGTATTTAGCATTCATCAGACCTATCATTGAGTATAATGCCCTCTTTGGTATGTACCTAATCATGTACGTCCAACAAATAGAATGTTCACAGGGATTCCTTCCTAAGTATACAGGGTATAAGTAACATGTCTTATGCAGATCACCATAAAGCCTTATCCCTGTATTCCATCTTCTACAGGCCGTAGAGGGGAGATCTATTTATTGCTTGCAAGGCAATGTCAGACCCCACCCTAATGGACCTGCACTATACCTGTAAAACAAACAACACCAGAATTGCCCATTCTAAAGACATAAACCTTGCCTGTGATATAAATATGACCTGCTGGAGAGACAGGTATGTATCCCAGAGAGTACCCCATTTCTGGAAAAGGCTCCCCATCCATGTGAAACAGAGTTTCTTCCTAACCCAGTTCAATTGTAACTTGGACAATTGGATGGAGAACAGGAAATTCTTCCCTGGTCTGGCACCAATGTCTGCAATGGACACAGATAGCCTGTAAATGGTTCAGGTACCAGACACCTGCTTGTAAATGTTTCATCTCCCAACTCCCTGCTTACTTATCATGCATACCAGAACTTATCAGAGATTTGAGATGCATGGCTAGGCTTAAAAAGGCCCTAGTGGTCATTAGCCTAGTACACACCTAAAACTTATGAACCTATAATGAATCCATAAGCAACATGACTTGTATACTGGAAATCTTACTCATATATCATTGAAGCACAGGCAGAGACATTTCTGGACATCAAAATGAGGTGTGTGAAAGCATTTATCAAAAATAGTTTCATCAATGATTCTTCACAGGCAGTGGATTTGAAATAAGAAAGTCAAGTCAAAATACTGTGAAATAAAAGGTTACTGGATGCCCCCCCCCCCAAACCCTTTCTTATAAATTATTAACTGTAACATCCTCATGCTTTTGAAGAAAGTACAGTTTACAGCAACTATGAATTTGTTACTGGAAGAGCAATCAACAATGAAATTTATAAAAAAGAAAAAGAAAAAAGAAAAGTTAAAAAAATTGGATGAATACAAAAGGATACAAGTCACAGCTCTAAAGTACTTAAACATTTAACTTACTTTATATCAGCTGTTCAATATTCACATAACAGTAGTTATGCAGCCAGAGTTTTTATATATGTCTAAAAAAACAGAAAAAAATATATGTGCAAAATAAATGCAGTACGTATGAAATCCACTAACTCATTACAATGTGAAGTTCATCACAAGAGCACAACGTGCACTTAACTAATTGTGAGAACGCTTCATGGGAATGAAAAGACATAAAACATGATCATGAGTCAACATGTTATGTAAGTTATACTTCCCTGCAAGTTCAACTTGAATTCAATAATGTAACATACTAATAAACCATACTTTTATAGCATTCTATGGAGCCACATCTAGGTTGCATGAAACATAATTAGAATAATTTGTAGACATAAATGGATTTCCCATCACTTATGTACAGTAGAAATTCTGTTCTCTCGATGGAAATCAGGCACCAAAAATAGTCTGAGAATATGTCATTATTTTTAGTTAAGTTTCTTCCACTTCAGAGCCTTATAAAAAACAGTAATCACAGCAGGAGGGATCTGCTTGTGATAAGGTTAACAAAGAAGGCAGGGCTTATAGCATTCATGGCTAAAATGGAAAGTAAATTAAACCTGGTGGGTAGTTTAACTACTGTTTCTTTTAGGAGGGGCACAGTTCACTGAAAACAGAAGGGAAGGATTGTACATCAGAGAAGGAATATGACTTCATGTAATTAAAGTACTTGGCATAATGCTAAAGATCTGCAGAGGCATGCATAATCTATATATAGCAAATGGGTGGCAAATATAGGAGGTCACAGTTTTTCTTTTCATTTAAAGATGATTTTATTTGTACAGCTCCTATGTGAGTATGCTAAACAATTAAAAAAACAAGCTGCATCTGAGAATAGAATGGTGCTGAAGGTTTGCAATAGGAAGACAGGTGCAAGTTAACCTGAATAGTAAGAAGAAAGATGAATAATATAGTTGTTTGACTCATATGATAGCTTTAACATGATAAAAAGTTGATTTACACAGATAAGTAAAATTAATTATATTTTTGACTGTGATAATTGTCTTTTGTTTCTTAAACTGTGTAAAAATACCGTTTTAGCATCATATGGATATGTGTCTCACATAATCAGCTGGAAGCATTCATTTGCATGGACCATTGGAGCACTGCTGGGGAAAACAAGTTAGCTCAGGAAAATGTTTTCAGTATCTCAAAATTGTCCATAAGCAATTTTCTAAGTTGTATCACTTTTTATTTCCAATCACTATCAGCAAACAATTGTGTGAAATGCCTAGGGATTGAGGAGCTATTCCTTTGGTAAACAAACTAAAACATTTATAAATAATGAGTAGCAGCTCCCAGCTGCAGTGAACTGCAATGCTCACACAGCTTGTTTCAGGCATCAAATGCATGTTTTTCTGACTGATTTCACAGCTAAAATATGCTGGAACTGACATTTGCTAAAAAATTAAGAAAACAAGTATATATAGTGACAGCAGGAAATTTAAAGCAGTAATTCAAAGAAACAAAGCAATCATTGAGGTTTCACATTTTTAGGCTTCACTTTAATGTATTTAATTTTCAATCTAATAGAATGTTTAATAATATCATATAAAACACATGATATTTAAACCTTAGTCTTTTGTCACAAGACCAGAAGATGGCTTGGTGTCACATTTGCCATGGTACATGAAATATAAACATAAAATGTCTTCTACAACAGCACAACTAGAAAATAACTGTTAATAATATTCATCTTTAAGTGTATTAATTAGCTTGACATCTGAAAAATGTGATCACTAACATTTTTCCTGGTAACTTTGCATCATCCTCCGTAGGTTCATAGTTCCAGATAAACCTTTGAGTAACTTGGGTAGCTCGCTCTCCAGATGTTCTCTAATAAAGGGTGTCCTACATCCATACTAGTGATGTGGCATTGTCTATTAGTGTTAAAGCTCTTCAGTCACTGATGAGATCATTTCATGGCAGTTTCCAACTTTACATGCCAGCAGTATCTTAAAATATCTGCTCTATTTTTGTGTGTTGCATATTCTTAATTATGTTATATACTTCATGAGCAGAATCAGGAGTTTGTGAATTGTCTGACAGCTTCCAGAATTCTTCCATGGCCTCTCCATAAGTGTAGCCTTCCAACCCAAAAAAATGCAGGTATAAGCAAAACCCAATTTAGCTAACTAGACATTATGAAAAAAATGTAACAAGATAGATAACCAAGAAAACATTGCAAATAAATAAATTCTAGTACATTTCATTGTACAAATTAAATTATTTTTGAAAAGAATAGGCAGCAGTGTACTTGGTATATGCATGGCTATGCCCGTGAAAGGTTTTGCTCTTTGCTACACTTATCAGATGAGGAATAGATTACAAGACTGTTTAATATATAACATTCATAACAGATGTAGAAAGCACCAAGTCTTTATAGGAGGATGAACTTCACAAAAACTGGCACAATTACCTGCTTCGTAACAAGGTATATGAGGATTATCTGTGGGCTGACCTGTCTAAATATATAATAGTAAAGGGCTTTTTGAACTGTGGTATTCTGTGTTTGGAGGAGTTTCTGGCTGTAAGCCCATGTGACAGTGCTTTGTATCATGAGTCATTTTGATATGTTAGAACACGTAAGGATGCTTAACTCCTACAGCACTTCAGATGACTATCAAACAATGCAAGATATGCTAACACAATGAAATTTGACAATGTACCCCTTCTGAATGTAAATTTCACTGTCAGAATGCAGCTGCTGGTGCTAGACACCTAAAATCATTATACAGGATTAGCAAGAAAATACATATATTCAGTTAAGTGCTCATCAACACTCGGGTTATAATCAAAAGTTGATGGCTATTGAAGGCAAATAAGATTATTTAATAATCATACTTTCGACAGGCATTATGTCCTTTTTGTTCCCCTACTAATAATTATTTATTTTAGATAAATTTCTTCAGTTTCATGCGGTTTTGATCCAACATGTCAAGTTTGAAGGAAGAGTTATAGAAAAAGATAAATAACAGGTAAAAGGAAAGCGACCAAAAATGGTCATGGCAACATACCACAAAGGCTCAGATTTACAAGCATTAAACATGCACTATTTGCAGAATGTGGCCCTGACAACATTTGCAAAATTGTGAAAAAGGGTTGTCGATGGATGGGTGGATTTAATGGTTTTATTCATATTTTCATTAATAAAAATGCTGGCATTATCCCCAAGAAATAATTTTACACAGAGATATCAAAATGTTTTCCTGACTAGGAATACAGTCATATTATAAATTTTGAGAAAGACTGTTAAATATGCAGCATTATAATACTAAAGTTATCATACTTTTGAAATGCTCATGATATTAGTTAAGATGTTTGTTCTTCCCCATCTAAAATTTTTTAAAGTGTAACAAAACTGTAATAATTAATATAAACAATACAGTGGCATAAGTTACAGGTTAAAACTTCTTCACCAAAGTGCATCTTATTGCATCTGTAACTTTCTATCAGAATAATACCAATGTTTTAAAAATATAACTTATTTACAAACTTTGTCTCTAATTATTTTTGGCTTTGTCCTTCTTAATGTAACAAGTGAAAAGGGATGGCACTCAGCAAAATGAAATTATTTTTACTAACATTGGTACCATTCATTATTTTTACCTCCACCTTGATAATTTTTGCTTTCCCCATTGGCTTGCCAGCTGAGACTAGAGATCAGCTGAAGGGAAGCAATAACAAACCTGTCTACTGCTAAACTTTCAAGCATATCTGCAATGTTAATGCCTTGCCTATACATAGTGCAAACAAATAATCTGTATCACATACATTTTTTATGAAAATGGAGGCAAACAAAAGATACATTTAGGATCTAAAAACTATAATGACATTTTTATTGTTATGGCTGTTATTTTAATTTATTTGTTTATTTTTTAAGTGGAAACACATTGAATTGGAAAAAAATCTAAAAAAAACAATGACGCAATATTTCCTAGACATACCCTGCTCTAAATTATATTTAACTTTATGTTAATTTATTTATTTATTTACTAGGGAACTGAATTGGTTCCTTCCGGATCTGTATGAGCCATGATCCAGGCCTAAAGTGTATGGTTATTCAAAATATAAGTGGGGACGTTTTTGTGTAGCCAATCAAATGGCATGATTTAGAAAAAGGGAGGAAACTAGAGTACTTGCAAACAATCCATACAAACATAAAGAGAACAGGCAAAACTTCATAGAGTCAGTGAAAGTAGATTAGGACTGAACCCTGGATCCTGAAGCTGAGGCAGATATTTACCACTGAGCTAGTCTGCTGCTTTGTATTTCATTGTAGAGTTTCAATGTTCTTTATCACATTTTATTTTATTTAAAAATTAATCATCCTGTTTATTTAATGCATCTACCTTTCCTTCCATTCCAGGGTTTTTCCTAAATATTTCCTATGAAACTATGAAACTACTATACTATGAAACTATGAAACTATTTAATGCATCTACCTTTCCTTCCATTCCAGGGTTTTTCCTAAATATTTCCTGATAAAATCACAAATGTATATTCCATGCTGTTGGTTAGCCACCTTCAAATTTTGACCCTTTATTTACATTTCTAGTTTAACACTGAAATAGATATGCTTTATCATTTTTCTCTAACAAACTTTCAATGCTACATGAACCAGATTTTAAGTATCCCTTAAACTTACCAATTTCCTTTTTTTTACAGATATGACTTCTGGCATCACAAATAAACTAAACCAACTAAATATCAACCTCTTTTCAGCTCAATGGATTGTCTAACAAACAGTAAAGATAGTAAAGACACAGCAGAAATAAATAGCTCAGCCTCCAAAAAACAAGTCTGTAACTAGTAGAGTTCCGGAAGGTTCTGGCCTAGGCCCTCTTCTTTTTGGAATCTATTTTTTCTGAAATACAGGCAAATATCTTTTGGTTAATTAAATCTGAAGTTAGGAATCACCCTTAGCTCCCCATCAATAACTGGTGTCTAATCACATTCTCACCGTAAATTCAATGAAGTGTAATATAGTCACTTTTAGTAAAACAATTACTCCTGTTAAGTGTCAGATAAACTGAGCACACCTCAACATAGATGCCATTATTCCAGTTTCAAGATCTTATAAAGACATTTAACAGTCCTTAAATTACCATATTTGACATTTATATTGCTTGAGTAAAAGAGCTACACATTGATGAATGAAAAAAAATCAAAAAATATCAGAGCATGTTATCACAGTCATGAGTAAAAGAATGTGGGTAATTAATACTTTGTAATTACATACAATATAAAGTACATAATCCTGCAAGCTGAAATTATTTAATAATATTTTTGATCACAAGGAATTTTAGTTACAAATATCTAGATATTAAAAATGGATGTTTTCTATACCCTTTCTGCTCAACTAATGGTATTACCAGAATGAACAGGTAGAAAAAGAAAAAGAACAAATCTTGGAGGCTACAGGGCTGGATTTTGTAAAGTTTGCGGAAGCTGTTTGCAGACAGTGCAGCATGCTGAAGGAAGACTTCAGCGCACCTGCTGCAGACACAATTCCAGAATTCATGCCAAAAGTGGACTGAGAAGTTATGCATTCAGCATATGATAATTAGGGATTCCACGTTCACAAGTCTGATTCTAAAATGCATTGTCTGCATACAATGCAAGTCATATATGAAAACAGCCATGCTGACTCTGTTTCTAAATCCTCAGTGCATACTTTCAGACCCCAAGGAATTCAAGCAAATACAATGGATTACAGTGAAATCCATAGCAAAACTGGAAAAAAATATATAAAAATGCAACCTGCTGTTAATATACTGCAACAGGGTACTATGATGTCAGCCATAAATGAGGCTGTGGCTGTGTGTCCTAGAAGGCAGTCAGCTAGAGCCAAAATAAGGCTGCAACTAAACCAGTTGTCAGACCAGCAAATAATTGACAGGCACTGTCGACTGGTGCAGGCTGTCTGCAATATATGTCTTTGCAGACCCTGTGAGGAAACTCCATCCCTCTTAGGTTCATAGGTTCATAGGTAGGTACTAGGCTATTGGCCCTAGGGCCCATACAAGCCTAGCCAAAAAATGTACCCTGGCTTTCGCCACCCAGGAAAATTATTTTCCTGTGCCCCTGTCGAGCAGAGCCACAGAAGTGATCCCCGGGGTGAATTTCCCATTTCCCATCCAATCATCAAGATTTTTCTTGAAGAGTGCTAATGAGGAGCTCAGTTTCAGATAGACTCTGTTCCAGAGTATGGGAAGTCCCTGGGATAGGAATCTATCCCTCCAGTATGTTCTGTTTATTGTGGTGACGAGGTTAAGGTCCCTAGAGTGTGTAGCTCGGAGGGATTGGGATTTCTTTAAGTGGAGCATGTCCAACAGCTCTGGGTTTGACATAGCTTTGTATGTTAGGCAGAGATCGCCCCTGAGTAGGCGATATGTGATGGAGTGAAGCTGTAGTTTTTTGGGACGGTCTGCATAGGGCATCTGTTTGAGGCCAGTAATCCTCTTTGTGAGGTATTTCTGTGGTCTTTCCAGTTGTTGTAGATGTCTTGTGAGGTACATACCTAAAGGGGCGTTGTACTCTATAATGGGTCTAATGAGTGATGAGTAGAGGGGAACAATGACTCTTTTTTTCTGGATGAGAATCCTTTTGTGATGAGATGAGCCACGTAGAAGGATTTCCTGACCACTGTGGCAATGTAATTATCAAAGGAGAGACTACTGTCCACCTTTGTCCCAAGGTCTCTTATCACATTTTCAGCATTAAGTAGACTACCAGCTATGTGGTAGTTCATGGGTACAGAGTTTTTACCAAAGGGGATGACAATAAACTTTTTGGCATTGAGCTTCAGGCTATGGCTTTGACACCGGGTATCTGTCTCAGTGAGGCCATTTTGTAGTTTGTCCACATCATTAGGAGTTTTGATTATGGCTCCTAGTTTGCAGTCATCTGCAAACTTTGTTAGCCAAAGACCTTCTGTGTTGTCCTGCACTTCAGAGAAGTAGATACCAAACAGGAGAGGACCCAGGACTGAACCCTGTGGTACTCCACTTGTCACTGGTCCAATGTCGGATTTGGAATCCGCTACTTTACCAGTGTGGGTTCTGTCCGTGAGCCAGTTGGCAACCCATCTTGTGACATAGGGATTTATACCGAGTTTAGTGAGCTTATCTATAATTCCAGAGTGGGGGATGGTGTTGAAAGCCTTGGTGAGATCTAGATAAGCTGTGTGAACCATTTTACCCTCATCTATGGCTTTGGTGACTGCTTCAAAGAAGTCAAATAGGTTTAGGAGACATGATCTGCCTTTTACAAATCCAAACTGAGTAGGGTCCAGAGTTTGGAGATTACCAATGTCTTTGTTTATGCGTTCCACTATGATACGTTCCATGGCCTTGCAGACCAGGCTCATCAGGCTAATGGGGCGGTAGTTCCGAGGGTCCGTCGTGGCTCCCCCTTTGTGGAGTGGGATAACTGTTGTGGTGCGCCATTCAGTGGGGACAAAGCCTGAGGTGAGGCTATGATTGAACATGGTATTTAGGTAGGGTGCCAGTTCATTCTATAGTTCATGTAGAACACAGCCTGGGATATTGTCAGGCCCCATGGATGCTGTGTTCTTGACTTTGGAGAGTGTGTTTTTTACCTGTGCAGCCATGATTATAGGAACTTTGCATTCTTCCGGTATAGAGATGGGCCCTCTAGGGGGTAAGAGGGGGGTAAAGTTAGCACTGAACCTATCTGCTAGGATGTTGGCAATATCAGTTGGTTCTGCATATTTAGTGCCATTATGCTGTAACTCAGAGCAGATATGAGTGTTCCCATTTAGATTCTTGACATAGCTATAGAATGCTTTGTGGTTGTCTTTAGAGTCAGTGGCAATTTTGTTTTCGTAGCTTTGGAGGATTTTATGAGGGATCTCAGCTTCTTACTGAGGTTGAATAGGGACTTCCTCCAGTCATGGGATTTTACTCTTTTTTGCAACAGTTTCTTTCTTCTGTTGTAGAGTTTGTTTATGGCAAAAGACCACCAGATTGGCTTCCTTTTTTTGGAGGATAACATCTTGGTTCTATTAGGGATAGCATGATCCATGGACTCGTGTAAGTGCTTATAAAGTGCATTTGTGTAGGATTCGGCAGTCATACCTCTATTGTCTGTCTGCATGGGTGTCATGAAGTTTGCCACTTCTGTCTTAAGAAGTGTGAAGTTGGCTTTTGAGAATTTTTTTACGATGGTTTCCCTAATTGGGGCTGGGGGTGGGATGTGGATGTCTAGGCTGATTAGCTTGTAGTCGGATCTGACCAACAAGGAATTGACCTCTGGTGTGGAACACCAGTTTCCTATGTTGGTAATGACCAGGTCTAGGATATTGCTACCCCTTGTGGGGGTGTGAATAAGTTGATCCAAGGCTTTGGAATTTATGAATTCTAGAAAACATTGAGCAAAAGAGTTGGTACATGAGTAGTTTTCCCAGTTAATGGTGGGGTCGTTGAAATCGCCCATTATTAGGGTGTTGGGTTATACCCTAATACTTTCCAGTGTATCAAGAAATGAGGAGTGTGAATCCTGGGGCATGGTGGGGGTTCTGTAGCAAGCTACAATTTGGATTGTGGTCGTGCCCAGAGTTAGTTGCACTTGGATAATCTCGGATGCATTATGCTGTGCAACTGGCCTGGAGGTGTGGATATCCTTAATGAATATGGACACACCTCGGCCTTTAGTGCTTCTTTCTGGGTTAGGTGGCCGAAAGGTGTGGTATGAATTGAAGCCTCGTAATGCAGGGGTGCTTTCTGGAGCTTTGAACCAGGTCTCTGTCACTGCATAGATGTCAATGTTCTCCATTTTAAGGAGTGCCTCGAGTGAGTGCATTTTAAGGTTTAGACTTCTAGCATTGAGTAGTATTACTCTCAGATTTTGCTTGCTTGTACCTGTTACGGTGGTGAATTTGTCATTTGAACCTTGCCTAAAAAAGGCACTATAGGGGTGGCAAGAGCCTTAGCCAGTATCCGGAATCCTAAGGACGACAGGTGCAGGCCATCTCTGTCAAAGCATCGTGGACTGTTAATCATGTCGTCCCAGCAGACAAATACTGGATCCCCTTAGAATGACACCAGAAGCCCAGCCAATTGCTGAAGTCAATCATTTTGTCCTTGTACTGTGGTATCATTCTGGGTGATGGCAGGATGCTACTCAGGGTTAGGGTCATACCTGCCTGGGATACAAGACCGGAGAGCTCCTCCATGTCTCTTTTCATGTAGTCCAGGGAGGTACGTCTAAGGTCATTCACACCAACATGGACAATGACAGTGTCATATTTGTACTTATTATGGAGTGACCTGAGTGCATCCGTTATGTGGTGGAACCTGGCACCTGACAGGCAGCTAACAGTAACTTTCTCCTTGTTTAGTCTAGTGAGTGGAACATCAGTGTGCCTGACTATAGAGTCACCTATGACTAGAGTGTTGTAGACTCTTGCAGCCAAAGTGTGTCTCAGCCTGGGTGTACTTGCATCTGGGACACTCAGAGACACATGAAAGATGCTGCGGGAGTATCACAAATAGCTGATAGGTGTATTCTAGCAAAAGTCCTGGAAGCAATTTGCAGTAAGGGGATGTCTACATACACTTTCCATCTACCCCATGGAGTGGAAAACTGTTATATACCAGTTATATAACTTAGCAAACTTCCCATGTGTACTTGGTGCAATAGATTGCACACACATATCTATCAAGATCCTACCACATCCAGAAGCAGACCAGTATATAGACAGAAAAGTATTGCCATTGATTAACTGCCAAGCTGTGTGGGCAGGAGATGGCAGCATAGCAAACATCATGGCAACCCACCCTTGAAGTATCCATGATGCTGCCATTTGAGGGGGAAGTGAACTGAGGGATGCATTTCAGCAAGGTGAAATACATGAGGGACTGCTAGTGGGTAAACACAGTAACACAGCTAGGATGAAATTTCAGGATACCCCTCTCAACAATATCTGTGATAACCAAAAGTGTTTTTAATGTTCACAACAGGTGGCTTTGGTTATCCACTTGAGCCAGGGCTAACAAACCTGTACCATGAACCATCAGACCCTGGATGGAAGGTCTACAATAGAGCACACACAACAACCAGAAACCACAGAGTGTGTGTTTTGTGTAGTAAAGCTAGGTTCAGATGTCTGCCACATCAAGGGGTGCACTGTAATATACAACTGAGAAGGCAGCAAAGACAAAGACAACTTATGCTAAACTGCACAACATGTTAGCCAGGGGACATGGTAGTCTTTCAGCTGCAGGTGTGAATAAATTACCTCAAGAAACCCAAATGTCTGAATAGAACATCCCTCAGGTATCAGAGGAGCACCAGGAGGACATAGGGGACAGAAGTCACAGGTGTAGGAAATGCAGAGTATGACCACAAATGCAGGCTCAGGCAACACAGCAGCATCTGGCCCAAATTTTTGAGTCATAACAAGCTACTTGTACATGAGTACACAGATTAAACACAGATGCCCACCTCAGCAACACAGATTGCATCTAATGGCAATTACCTGCTAGATGTACACAACAAGCATCACACATAACATAATCATAACATATTTCAACATGAGCATACACAGATTTGTCAAAACACAGATCATCAACTCAGGGCACAACTGACACAAGTATGCATACACATTCAGATTGTTGTATCACTGTATAGTAAACAATAAGGGACAGACATCAGTGTTACACATGCATATCTCTACAATATAATTACATGAAAAAAAAAAGAAATCACACAGGACATAATGCAGAAATTAAAAAAAAACACATATAATAAATACAGAGGTATTGCAATAGTATGAGCCGATGTCTCACATCACAGTCTGCTCTACCAAGACCACATACAGGCACATCTTGCTTTGGTTGAGCAGGGATGAACTAGTGTAGGGAAAAAAAAACAGCATTACTGATCAGATCATTTATTACATTAACCAGGTGAACAAAGTTAAAACATACAGAACACATGACATACACATACTACTTGTATGTGCACTTGAGGAGTTGATGCAGACTAACCTAGGAATAGTTAGAACATAGTATTGATGGAGATCAACTACAGGATTAACAGCAAGGACTAGCATGAAACATATCTAACAGCATACCACTGACAGACTCCTGCTGTGTAGAGGTTGTGGGTTGCATTGTGGATCCTGCATTGAGAAAGTAAAGAGAAAGACAGCATTGGTATGCATTTACAAAAAGAATGCTAACAGCATCACATATTCAACACAGTAATATTGGCTGTAAACACTCACATGATGGATGTTGCAACTGTACACCAGATGGGCCTGTATTGACAAATATTGAAAAAAATGTCAGATATCATGTGTGCTACACATTGCTAAATGCTACAGCAATTTTGCCGTAATACATCTGGTCTGTCTGCACTTGAAAATGCATGTCTTACCCCTCCACTGGATGTTCCTGTAGTGTACTATGGTAGGGAAACAGCAATATAACAGTAAACAGTGCCATGGAGTGATGTGGAGGCACTAACAAGGCACTGTTCACAGTAATGGTATAGAGACACTCGACTGCCAATCCCTAGGTTAAGTTCAGATTAGATGACCTGTGAATATTAATGCAGACAGCATTATAATTATTATTTGGACTGCTCTGTCTATAACTCACTTGTATCAATGCATGTAATGTGACTTTCGTTCATCATCCTCACCCTCTGTGGAAGTGTGCTCATGGTTCATCTCTGGTGCTGTAAATCAAAACCAGCAATATATGAATATGCATGCTACAGTAATATGCAGTGATTGTCTCAATACACATCCCTGAAATGAACATAAGCATGTATATGCCCATCCTGGAACTTCACCTCCAGGGATGCATCACTCCCCTCTTGCAGTATGCAGTGAGGCCAGAAATATTATGATGCCCTCAAGGGCGTCAATGGTGGTCCACCACTGATGACATCCCTTGCTCTCTCATAATGTGTCACTTTAGTGGCTGCACGAAGGATCATAACAAAGCAGTGTTGTCTACAGGCCACACAGTATCTGTTGTGGCCTCTAACTGCACTGATCCATATTGGTGAAGTCCATCTAGATTTAATTTCTCCAAGCAGTATTACCTGAATGGCCTAAAATCTCCTTCCATGTTGGTGGAGAACATCAATCATGATGTCATTTTCCTGGTGAGAGAAGTCACCCCTAGGACAACTGGCCATCTGAAAGACATTGCTACACTTTTGATAATATTCATGTTTGAGCCCATTTATGCATTTCATTCTGTGAACAACATATGTCAACATAAACAGTATGCATTATTGTGCAATGAAAATGTCTGTATAACACTATGAGTGATGAATACTAATGTGACATATTACAATTAGCAACAATGCCTTCATATATAACATTGGTAAAATAACATTACATGTAACATCTTTACAGTGTGTGAATGGGATTAGAACCCCTGTCAATACGTATATTGGATAGAGATCCAAAGATGATAGCATTATACCATATGAGTCTATTTGCATATTACATTCAAATACTACCACAAATAACAATGAAGAACTTACAGAATGCATGGCTAAACCTCAGGATCAATAGCAAAGCCACAGACAGTATGGACCCTTAGTATATTGAGCCACTACTGGCAATATTGTTCACATATCCATAACAACAGCACATGTTTATAACAGTTTTGTTAGGAGACATACAATAAGAAATATCCGTAATATCAATGTCACATACTAGATACAGATAGTGGTGGAATATGTAGCCATCCATAATTTAATTGTAGAATACAAGGCATTACCAGTAAGTATTGCAAAAGATCCATAAATCAGTCTTCATATTAACATTTGCAATGGATGTCTGCCTATACAACTGCATATTGGACTGAAATAAACTATTTAGAAAACAACTGTAAGTATAAAGTTCAAGACAACATCACTCCAGCAACTTATGCCAACTTCTGTTAAAATTATAATTTCGAGTAAATATTAATTTTAACACTTACCTTTTGTGATGAGTAACTTTAACAGATTTACTAGTCATCGCAACAGAAATGCTTTTAATTGCCAGTGTACCTCTCACTTTGGATCAATGTGCACCTTGTGTGCAGTGAATTTTAAGTACCATTTGTGCCATACATAATTAATGAGGTTAATTACAATTCAGGCTTTTGGAATCCTCTTCGAGCACATCCACGTAAATTGCTGTTATGTGCCGAAATACCCAGATGTACCAGTACACAATAAGTATCAACAAATGGTACTATGTGTGGCACATACCCGCTATCTTCCAATGATCTAATAGCATAACATCAGTGCACTTTTGCAAGGAATATCACAGTCCACACACATACCTTACTGTGTCTATTATGTATAACAACATATGTAGTTCTGTTCATAGAACCTATATTCTACAAGATACTGTCACACTGTCTGTGGAATAGATGATCTACATTACTGTTACTGTTTCTGAATGCAGTATTGACATGAATGTAATTTTCAAGCTGTTTAGCTATATGAGCAGCACATGTTCATACTTTGCAATCCTAAGCCAAGATCATTATTAGTAGATCATCCCCCATCCAGAAGATGTCATAACAAAGTATTTTCACTGCATGCAAAACATGCTTTTTTATTTAAGATGGTTTAGCTACACATAGCTCTCAAGGTTAGAGTTTGGATGTAGATTGTGGTTGCAGGTTTGAATCTCATGTCTTTCAATCTGTGTTTAAAATGTTACACCTGAATGTAAAAATGTCAATTGTGCATTATGATCATCTAATGTTCTTTAGAAATAAATGTCTATAAACTGTGCTGAGAATTGTATATATGTGTTATTTAAGGAATACATTATTCATGCATTCTATTTTTTTTTTATTTAGACAAGGAGGATAATGGCTGGAACAGAACCATGTGCATCAAGCAGATGGAGAGAGGTATGGGGGAGTATTTCACCTGTTTTATGAACTATTTTTCACAATAACATGCACATTGATTAGAATGCAGGGATACCCATCATGCATCAGTAAGGTAAGTGAAATAATCCCATAGTAGCTGTGCTTACAACTGTGATTAAAATCTAAAAAATGTTGATCTTTTATGTAGCTTTGAACCATTGTTTCAGTACAAAGTTTTTGTGTTGTGCTCCACAACCTAAATAACAACTGGGTTGGTATAGCTGCCACACATATTGTTAAAACAAATGGTTTGCATACAAGTTTAAATGCTTTGGTCCACTTGTATGTCTGATTCTACCCCCAACATCTGGCCTGTGATGATTGGTTTGTTGCACACACTATGTCTGTTCACAGTCTAAATGGTTATCTTCTGTGTCAGTGTTTGCACATTGTGTGTCATTTTTTTTGTTGTAAAGTGTCATTGTATTTGCCTCTGATGCTTTGTATGATTTTGTAGAAACAAAGTTATAGCCTAGGTTTACTAACACTTGAGTAGATACCAATTGGACTGCAGCAACTCATGCTCAGCGCACTCTGCAGGCTGATATCAGTATTGTCACTATCTCCAACCCCCTTGGGTGTTTTTGTAGAAACACAAATATACCTTAACAGATACACATTTGATTGCAGCAGTTCAGTATCTGTAAGCATATTCACAATCTTTTGATTTTTCAGACTATTGATTGCTAATTGTTTTGGTAAATAATGCATACAGTTGTACACTTACAATACTGTTAATAACAGATATATTAGATTCTCATATGTCACCAGCTGTGTTTGTTAAACATATTACATCATTTTTACTGTTGTACTCATTATATTGATGTGTGTTCAGACAATTATCATGCTTCCTATTTCAGGTGCTTGTTGCATGGCTTAGCGGTAATGAAACTGCACTCCAGTGTGGTAGATCCCATCCTCCATCTGTGATCCCTTATGATCCTTTTCCACACTGATCATGGTGAAGTTCCTAGGTCTGGCTTTCATCTTGTGCTCTAATCCAGCATAGTCCAGTTGGGAGCACAGACAAGTCTCAGCCTCCTTGAAGTAGCCATCATGATCTTCAAGTTGAAGAAATCTGCAAAATACAAACACAGAAACTCTCACTGAGGTACTACCAGTTTGCAGTTAGCAGTGGTCTGATCAGTAAATACATCAAAATCAGTATTTGAAAGTGGCACTGATATCATGTTATCAGATCATGAGAAGATAATCGGCACATGCAACACAATGGATCACTTATTGATAGCAATTGAGTGTTTACACTATACGCCTGGGTGTTTTGGCACATGAAGCCAGTTTACACAGATGTGCAGAAATAAGATTTTAAAACCTGAATTTTAATGAACCTCATTAATTATACATGGCATGAATGGTACTTCAAGGTGGGTGCACATTAGGTGCACTTTGATTCTGTGATTTAGAGTGAGAGGCACATTTACAATTGGTAGCATTTCTGTTTTAGTGATTAGGAAATCTCTTAAAGTTAGTCATTTCCAAAGGTACACATTTAAATTAATTGTTATTCTTTTGTTTTTAACACAGGTTGGATGATCTCTGAAGCATCGTGCTGTGCCACCAACCTGGAGGTGTGGGTATCCTTGATGAATATGGATACACCCCCACCTTTTGTGTTTCAGTCCGGGTTCTGTGGCCGAAAAGTATGGTATGAGTTATAGCCTGGTAGTGCTGGGGTGCGCTCTGGAACCTTCAACCAGGTTTCTGTTACTGCACAGATATCAATGTTCTCCACACTGAGGAGTGCCTCGAGTGTATGCATTTTGAGGTTTAGACTTCTGGTGCTGAGTAGCATTACCCTCAGTTTTTGGTTACTCATGCTATTTACAGTGGTGGGTTTGTCTTTTGAGCCTTGCCTAAAAAGGCATTATGGGGGTGGCAAAAGCCTTGGTCAGTATTTGAAAGCCTAAGGGTGACAGGTACAATGAGTGAATGTGTATGCAAAATACAACATCTGGAAACCCAGGGTGGTTAGCAGACATCTGACATAGATGAAGCAGCATGCAGACTTAAGGTTGGGGGTTATGATCAACTGACCTAGGATATTTACTTATCTAGGTTATGATTCATCTGAAACAAAGTTCAAATCATGATGGGTACTTAACACAAAGCCTTGTACTTCGCTAGAGATGGCTTGTACCTGTCACGCTTAGGCTTTTGAATACTGGCCAAGGCTCTTGCCACCCCCATAGTGCCTTTCTTAGGCAAGGCTCAAAAGACAAACCCAATGTCATAAATAGCACAAGTAACAAAAAACTGAGGGTAATGCTACTCAATGCCAGAAGTCTAAACCTTAAAATACACGTACTCGAGGCACTCCTCAGTATGGAGAAAATCAATATATGTGCAGTAACAGAAACCTGGTTTAAGGCTCAAGAGAGCACCCCAGCACTACCAAGCAACAACTCATGCCATACATTTCGGCCACAGAACCCGGACCGAAATACAAAAGGTGGGGGCGTATCCGTATTCATCAAGGATACCCACACCTCCAGGTTAGTGGCACAGCACGATGTTTCAGAGATCATCCACGTGCAACTATCAACGGGCAAAACTGCAATTCAAATTGTAGCTTGCTACAGATCACCCACCATGTCCCAGGACCCCCATTCCACATTTCTGGAAACACTGGGAAATATAAAGGTCCTACCAAACACCCTAATATTGGGTGGTTTCAATTACCCAAACATTAATTGGGAGAACTACTCAAGTACTAACTCCCTTGCCCAAAATTTCCGAGAATTTATAAACTCAAACACCCTGGATCAACTGGTCAACTCTCCCACCAGAGGTGACAACATATTGGACCTGGTCATCACCAACATGGGCAACCGGTGCTCCAAACCGGAGGTCAACCCCTCACTGGTTAGATCTGACAATAAACAAATCACTTTGGATATCCACATTCTGCCCCCACCCTTGGACAAGGAAACCACTGTGAAAAACTTTTCAAAAGCAAATTTCACATTACTTAAGACCGAGGTGGAATGTTTCAAAACCCCCATGCTAAAGGATAACATTGTCCAAGCTGCAAAATCCTTTACTAATGCCATCTACAGGCACCTACAAGAATGCATGGATCATGCTATCCCAAGCAAAACCAAGACTCACTCCTCCAAAAAAAGGAAACCAGTCTGGTGGACTCCTGCCATGAACAAGCTATACAATAGAAGAAGGAAACTAGTACAGAAAAGAGTAATATCCCAAGAAGGGAAGACATCCCTGAACAGTATCAGCAAGAAACTATGATCCCTCATAAAATCATCCAAGGCGAGTTTCGAAAGAAAAATTGCCAAGAACTCCAAAGATAACCTCAAGGCATTCTTTAGCTATGTCAAGAATCTAAGTGGCAATGCTCAGATCTGCTCGGAGTTAGTGCAGAATGGTATAAAATACACTGAACCGACTGATATTGTCAACATCCTGGCAGGTTCAGTGCAAACTTCACCCCCTCAAACCCCCAAAAGGGCCCATAACCATACCAGAAGAATGTAGAGCTCCTGAAATCACAGACACTCAGGTTAAAACAGCCCTCTTCAAAGCCAGAAACAAAGTATCAATGAGACCAGACAGAGTTCCAGGCTGCGTCCTACTCTAGCTCAAAGATGAACTAACCCCTCACCTAGACACACTGTTCAAATTCAGCCTCTCCACAGGTTACGTACCCATAGAGTGGCACACAGCAACGGTTATTCTGCTCCACAAAGACGGAGCCAAAACAGACCCCGGGAACTAGCACCATATAAGCCTGACTAGCTTGGTCTGCAAGGTTATGCAGCGCATCATTATGGAACTCATTAACAGAGACATTGGGAACCTCCAAACACTGGGCTCTACCCAGTTCAGCTTTGTTAAGGGCAGACCATGCCTCCTAAACCTGGTGGACTTCTTTTGAGGCAGTTACCAAGGCTATAGACAAGGGAAAGGTGATACACACAGCCTACCTAGACCTCACAAAGGCCTTTGACACTATTCTCCATTCTGGTATTATAGACAAGCTCACCAGTCTGAACATAAACCTTTACATCACAAGACGGGTTACCAACTGGCTCACGGACAGAACCCACATGGTAAGAGTTGTGGGAGCTAGGTCTGACTCTAAACCGGTTACAAGTGGCATTCCCCAGGGCTCAGTCCTAGGACCCCTCCTGTTCGACATATACTACTCAGAGGTAAAGGCAAGCACAGGAGGGCTATGGATGACCAAGTTCGCAGATGACTGCAAACTAGGGGCTATAATTGACTCTCTGGCTGACACAGACATCCTTCAAAAGGGTCTCACTGAGACGGACACCTGGTGTCAAAATCATGGTCTCAAGATAAATGCCAAAAAGTGCATAGATATCCCCTTTGGAAAAAAACAAAGTACCCACAAACTACCACATAGGTGGTAGTCCCCTAAATACGGAAGACGTAGGGATTTGGGGATTTGGGGACCCAAGTAGACAGTAAACTCTCCTTTGATAATCACATTGCCAAAGTGGTTAGAAAATCCTTCTACGTGGCACACCTTATCACGAAAGGGTTCGCATCCAGATCAAAAGAGGTCATTGTGCCCCTCTACTCATCGCTCATCAGACCCATCGTAGAGTACAACGCCCCATTTTGGATGTATCTTACAAGACACCTGAAACAGCTGGAAAGACCACAGAAGTACCTCACCAAGAGGATCACTGGCCTCAAACAGATGCCCTATACAGCTCGACTGAAGAAACTCCATCTGTACTCGGTTGCATACCGCCTACTCAGAGGTGATCTCTGCCTGACATACAAGGCCATGTCAAACCCAGAACTGATCGACATGCTCCACCTAAAGAAAAGCTTATCCCCTCAAGCCACACGCACTAGGGATCTAAACCTCACAACAACAATAAATAGGACATGCTGGAGGGATAGATTCCTTTCACAGAGACTTCCCATGCTTTGGAACAAGATTCCAATCTACATTAGGCAGAGCTCCTCGCTAACACTCTTCAAGAGAAACCTTGACGAGTGGATGTGAAACAGAAAGTTTACCCCGGGGATCACTTCAGTGGTTCTGCTGGACAGAGGCACAGGGAACTAATCTAAGGGGGTGGCGAAAGCCAACACATTCTGGCTAGGCTTATGAATGCCTTCAGGCAGATAGCCAAGTACCTACCTATGAACCTATGAAACTATTCCTGTACCTTTCACTTCCTTCAGATCTTCCCTTCAAGTTGTAACCTGTGTTAAAAACAAAAGATGTGTTACTTTCCACAAGTTCATATAGTTGTGGGTTACCCCTGATAATATTCTACTTCTTATTGACCAGGTCTTTAATGGTTCTAGAGTTTGGCCCATATTGAATCCCCAATGCATTCTCATAATTGTCATTAACATTTTCATTCAGTGTTATAAGGGGTCCACTTCCCAAAAGGGGTTTATATCTCAGCCCCCATTGTTCCTAACATAACTAACCATGTATTTTACCAAATCCAGAGGACAGCCATGATCTGAAAACAAACATTCAATAAAAGATAACTCAGAAACTACGTCATTAAAATTGGAGGTCATCCTGGCTTCCCTAATAGACCATCCTTTCAATATACTCTTTTTTTTGACAAAATGGATGGCAACTAGAAAAGTCCAAGTAACTATTACTGAAGGTGGATTTTTCTATAAACCCTTGACCTGAACCTTGTACCTATACTATTATGCTCAATAAAAATATCCAAATAATTAATTCCACTCTGTTTAACTATCCATAAGTATTATTAATCAGTTTAAGGACAAACGACCAGTTAAATTAGATGTTGAATCAGCTTCCTATCTCTTTCCATTCTCCCTGCATGGTTGGCACCTTTTGGACATGTTTTATTAGATGCTGTGCAATGGCATGTGCCACTTTTGAAACATTCAAAACATTTTTACAGTGGTCTTGGGAACAGAAAGCTGCTATGCAGGGAGCTCTGCTTTACCTTGATGATTTTTTGATCAGGGAAGGGGAACAAGAGACGCATCATGGAAAGAATATTTTACCAGATCTTGTCATTAATTGGGTGTACCACTTGCTCATGAAAAAAATGAAGTTCTTGCCAAGTCCCTTATGTATCTGCTTCTTCAATTAGATTGTCCTCGGTTAGGTTGGACAATTTCAGAGTATCAATCAGAAAATTTCTGCCTGTTAAGAAAAACAAAGTATATGGTATTATGGAACTTTTTGTCTTTTAAACTTGCATGCTGAGAAGTACCCCCCCCCCCAGTTGAATGTTCTCATGTTCTTTAACTAATGTGTTTTATAACATAGGGTCAGGATCACTCTAATAGGGTAAAAGCAGATCTGTTTCTGTGTTGAATATTTTTGTTAGGCTTCAATGGTATGTTCTTTTGGCAGTACGAGTGGGACTCAACTGACTCCTTATGGTTATTCACAAATATATTAGGTGGTACTGGAATGGGGGAATACTATAGCAGCAACAATATTCAGATCCTTTGCCTCCCTCCTTGTCTGTCTACAAAAAAAAAAAGAATAAAAGAATAATCAGATTTCTTGAACTTATGCTGATTTGTGTAGCAACTGTGGTTTGGAAGGGTGATTTGAGATGAAGGAGAGTACCCTTCGATCTGGCAATCAGGCAGTTGTACAAGTACTGAAAAAGAGGTATTCTAGCTCTATCTGGTGTCAGTTCCTGTTAAGATTATTGCTGCTACAATTTTCATTTTCTGCTGAATATATTCCATGTGTCCCCAGAGTGCTTGATGAATCTGTTTTTCACATTAAGATCACCAGGTTTCAATTACTGTCTCTAAATGGTGTGCATTTTCCCACTCAGATCCCACCAGACAACTGAGAAAAATAGCACAATAGCCTCTAACACCAGGAAAGCTTATGGAGTGGCCATCACATCTCTTAGCCATTGTTATTTAAACCTTCCCAAGGAAGGTGGGGTTATATTGTTTAATTGTTCATTATTTAACATCCAGTTCAATTAATAATAATTCAACAACTGTTAAAATGCATGTATATACCCTTCTTTTATTTTTGAAACTGCTCAGGCATCAGGATGTTAGTTAAACAGTCCACCAGAACCAACAAAGGTTCAACCAAGAAAATGAAATGAAATTCGAACCACAGTGTGCACTGAATGAATACTCAAGATCTGAAACACGAAGATTTATTCAACCAACAACAGACTAAGCATATGCTTTCACCAGCAACCTGGCTTCTTCAGAGTCTGACAGTAAAACACTCCATATAAAAAACACTCCACATTTAAAGCAAGAATGCATTCTCCCCACCCATCCAATTAATCAATAAATCAGTCAAACAGACAATTTCTTAAGAATACATTTACAACCAAGTATTAGTTTAAAAAAACAATTCATAACATTTAATAAACTTATAATAGTCATACACTACATATGTATACATATAAAAATGTAATATAAAATTGCAGTTCCTCTAAATAACACTACTTAAGTATTTTAACTGAGGCTTTATGGTGACACATTCATTTAGCCCAGGGCGCCTGGTAGCATTGAGCCTAAGCTGCCATTCCATTTCTAACCTTGCTACCCTGTTCTGTGCATCACACTGAATGTTAGACTTAACCCATTCTATAATAAAAAATAAAAATTTGTTAAAATTCCCACATACTGCACTATGCAAATAAAGTGCATTGTGCTCATCCTTTCTCCTGATTGAACTGACATGTTCCCCTATTCAGGATGTTATAAAATACTGCTGTGTCAATAGGTTGTTGTCAGGCCGGGGTAGACTTAAGGGGACTAGCACTGATTCAAGATGTCCCATTTTTAAACCACTGCTGAAATCCATACTAGCAGAAGTACATGCAGTCTCAAGAAACTGTTATACTTATGCTGTGTGAGTAACCTTGTTCACTCGTATATACACAGGAACATTTTGCATTAGTGAATTATTGGGTAATTTAAAATGGAATCAGGTGTCTAATACTTCTGATAGTGTGTTTGTGTGAGTTTCTGTGACAAAAACTGATCATGCTGTTGCATGCCATCAGGTGATTTTAGATTCGTCCCCAGTATCTTTGCTTTATCCCCTTGTTTGGACTATCATTCTTCCATCTTAAAATCATAAGACTATTTACAAATGAGAGAACAATACAAATAAATATCAATAAATTTCCCAACAAAATCTATCTATGCAACCTAAACTCCCAAAATACATAAATTACTTCCCTTTCACTTTCTGCTCTAAATAACTGTTTCACACACCAACAATCTAATTCCCACACCTTAAATACAGACAGTGCTATTTCCAGTGTATACTGCCTAAATGTTCTTCTTCAACAAATCGTTTATACACACAACATTCTCTGTCAACTGCCACCTTTCCCACACACTAGAAATCATCTAACAATGCATGCAGGTCACACAACTTCCATAATGATTTCCTTCTCCTTGGCTTCAAGTTCATAATCTAAATAATTGTGATACCTCAAGCTCTCTCCCAAAGTAAGATTTAACTACTAGCCCCTTACTACCTTATAAGTCTTCTTTTCTTTCCTCTATCAGTTTCTCTTTTAACTGTCCTTTCACTAATATATCTTTTACAACTCCCCTCAGGTGGTCCATAGACACTCCATACTGCATACTATATCCTTATTTCTGCCTTGTCTCAAGCCAGTAGACATTCCCTACTACATTCTATATCCTCACGTCTATCTTCTTTCAGCCTAAGTATACAGTGGTAGCCATTTTTCTACCTTGCAGTCTAACAATACTTCACCTCATGTTTATTACTTATCTCTCTCTCTCTTGAGAACAAACCTCTCACCTATACAGATTTTCGCACAATGTCCAGATTTGTGCCTCACATTTTTGGTCCATTTTCATAAAATTGTGGTTTTCCGACAAATCATTGGTAAGTTATTAAAGATTAAAGATAGAAAATAATGACAGATATTTGAATTTCAGAATTCATTTAGCATTGCTGCCTCACAGCAAGAGGTTCTCCGGTTCGATCCTCGGCTGGGGTGCCTTCTGTGCGGAGTCTGCATGTCCTCCCTGTGGTCGCATGGGTTTCCTCCGGGTGCTCCGGTTTCCTCCCATATCCCAAAGACATGCTGCAGGTGGATTGGACACTCTAAATTGGCCCTAGGTGTGCGTGTGAGTGTGCCTTCTGTGGAAGGTTGGGCGCCGGGCTGGCAACTCGACACTGTAAAACTCCACTGCCATTCAATGTGCGGACAAGGTGATCCGCTGTGGCGACCCCTAACCGGGAAAAAGCCGAAAGAAGAAGAAGAAGATTTGAATTTCAGAATTCATACTCTTCAGAAATTTTCATGCTAATGCAAAACCTGCTATGCTATCAAATTTTTAAGTTGGTAAGAGCACATACCTCTCAACTGTACAGATTTTTGCAGAATGCCCAGATTTTTGCCTCATATTTTTTGGTCTTTTTTTCATAAAAGTGTGGTTTTCTGGCAAATCATTGAAGACTGAAGTCAGAAGATAATGTTGAAGTCAGAAAATAATGACACACATGAGTTTCAGACTTCATACCATTCAGAAAATGCATGCTAATGCAACACCTGCTATTCTATTAACTTTTAAAGTCTGTAGGAGCAATATTTAAAAATTGTCCATTTTTTGTCTCCCCATTATTTATGGCTTTGTCCAGACTTCTTGCTCAAAGTGGTTGAGAGGTATGTAAGAGCAATATTTTAAAATTGTCCCTATTTTTGGGCCTTTGTCCCCATTATGTATGGCTTTGTCCAGATTTCTTGCTGTAAGAGGTTGAGAGTATGCTCTAGAATCACCTCTATCTACAAACTTCCTCTACCACTCTCTAACTTTTGTCCACTTTAAATTCTGCACTCTCCTGACCATACTATTGCCCCATCAGTTTTTTACATCCTGCTTAAAACTATCTTTTTTAACTCATTTCATTAACTGCCTCCATCTCTCCACTATACTCCCTGAACCGCTTTGCACCTCAGCTTAGGTAGGAGATAGGCTACATTTTTTTCCCTTTATCTTCCCTCTAGAGCCAACTTTATTTGCTTTACATGAAATCCTTTTCCTCTGAAACATTGGGTTTATTTAAAGGTTTCTGATGATGTTGTGCCATATTTATTCCCTGGTCGGAATCATGCTCTGATTTTTATTTTTATTGATTAAAAGGTTGTCCAGTTAATCTTCTAATCTTCTCATTCCTGTCTAGTGCCAATTAAACTATCCCTTTAATCAAAATCTCTCTGTTTACTACTTCATCTCCCTCCTGTCAGAGGGGCTGTCAGGTCGATCATCTTCCTCATGTACACAGTCTTCTTCCTAACTTCCTCTCAGGTTCTACCGATCAGCTTCCACACAAAATACTGTTCTAACAATATATATCAGAAAAAGGCACAGCCTTTTCAAATTGTATGTATTAATGCCTCCTCAGCAGGGCTAGACTCCATGTGGTGTAAAACTTGGCTCTATATGATCATGACTGTTAAAGTGACACCCCAAATCCATGTGCAAAAATGGGAAAAAAATGGATGGACGGATGGATGGAGGGATGGATGTATTAATAACTGTAGTATAAACAGCAAGTGGACATCTTTGGAAGCATAACTCAAAAGGGAAAACCCTAGCATAATAGCATGTACTGAACCCAGGCTTCAAGATTCTTTATGACCTTCTAATTAAACATAATTGGCACCCTCTGTGACATTAGACTGGTCCAGAAATTCTAGTGTAATCATGCTTCTATTCAAGCAAAATGTCTCTCTGCAAATCACTGACTTTTCAAAAACTATAAACAAGTTGAAGATAAAGTCCCAAATGGGTGTTAGCAAACATACATATGGAACCACACACAACTTAACTCATTAACACCTGTATGGTGTGGAATGTTACACCTCTAGCAGCCTATACATGTCTTACATTCCAGAGCATTTCCTGAAAAATAAACTTAAAGCATAAGATAAATGTAAATGTTTTGTGAACAGTAAAAGGTATTAAAACTGTACACATAATAATGCTATTAGTAGAAACTATTCTTTACAGTGATAATAGTTGGTGCTTTCATGGTCTTTCCATAAATAATATAATATATTATAATGCACAGAAACCCCAAATTATATTTTTGTTATACTTTCAGAAACAAATTGTCATATTTTGTAAACTGTACAACCTAGACATATATATTTTTAGAACATTTTTGTGAAGCAGACATACGCTTTTGTATGACAAGAAATTTTTTCTATTAGGGCATGTTTCTTAAGATATTTACAAAAATATGAAACATACTTAATTGTATAATTATCAGTATAAACAACACTAGATATCGCTCAAGATGTGCAACTTACAGTGCAAATTTAAGACAGTTTTCCTCAACAACATGCAAGGTTTCACCCGATGTCATACAAGAATTGGTTTTTGAAGTGTTAAGCACATATGAAAATATTACTTATTTTAATAATTACTAACAAAGTACCAGCAATATCTCCAGTATAGTGTGATATAAAAGGACACTGACAATGAATTTTCTTGTTTCCCATCATGGCATATCACACCATGTTGGGCTCTCAGTGAAGAAATATGAACATAAATATGAAAATATGAATAATAAGAGGCAAACAGTCCCTGTGATTCAATCAAATTTGTATAGACTTCACGCAAAGCCTACATAGAGTTTATGTGTTTGTGCAGTGAGCAGCAGCACTTAATGAATATTCATGCTGCAGCCCGCCTTCATACATAATTAATCAGAGTTTCATGGTGGCCAGGAAACCATGTAAAGCAGCATGGATAGTGAACTTACTTTCACTATAGCAAACTAGGTTAGTGGGATTACACAGAATGCCACACAGACCACCAGGGGTTTTCATGTATTAATGTATTATGTTGCAGGGAAAGGACAGGACAATGTATGTGTACACTCCACTATACAGGGCTAGGAAAATTGCGTGGAATGCCACATGGACCACCAGGCTTTTTCATATATTAATGTATTATGTTGCGGGGACAGGACAGGGCAGTGTATGTGTACACTTCAGCATACTATGCTAGTGGGATTGCACAGAATGCCACACAGACCACCAGGGTTTTTCATATATTAATATATTATGTTGTGGGGACAGGACAGTGAATGTGTACACTCCAGCATACTGAGCTAGCGAGATTGCATGGAATGTCACACACACCACAAGGGTTTTTTTATATATTAATGTATTATGTTGTGGGACCAGGACAAGGCAGTGTATGTGTACACTCCAGCATACTGGGCTAGTGGGATTGCATGGAATGCCACATGGACCACCTGAGTTTTTCATATATTAATGCATGTATTGCAGGCACAGGACAGGACAATGTATGTAGTGTTGAGTATTGTGGAATCCCATTTAAGGCCATCTGTACAAGTTGTGTCAATGATCTGTAAGGGTACATGGACTGCCATTTGTAAGAAACAGTCATGGGAAATGTGCTTAATGAATAGGGACCCACAGATGAAATTTAGGGATGAACGCCAGGAAGGAGGACAGGTGAAACATTGTAATGTACCGCACATGAGGAGATGTAAAAGGAAGACAGTTGCAGCAGGAACACTAATCATGTCTTCACATGGCAGAGTATGCACTGCATAGTGACAAATGTATATGATGTGACTGTCACAGAAGGTGACATAACAGTGGAGGATGTTTGTGTGATATAAGCATCCAGACATGAACAGTGAAGAGGATATGTGTCATAAATGTTAAATAAAATTGGAATTGGGTGTATATTGTGAAGCTGTGCAAACTGATTTGCCTGAGTATGCCTGTATTGTCAGCAAAGGCTTCCAACAAGTAGGACACAGATGCAGGCCCATGGCCAGTAGTAAAACCATCACACACAATCATGGTCAATATCAGAATAATACCACCAGTAATTCCCATGTCTGTAACACAACATATGTGTTTCTGAGTGGGCATAAATGGTTCTGCACCAACACACTTATACAACTATTAGGACATGTCAACAGTCTATGAGCATATTCAAGTACACTGTCCTGATACTAACATATGCAGGAGGTATGAGGAGACACACTTGACATTATGATAATGACACGGTAGTTGATTGCTGTGCTTGGCAGAGATATTTATGGCACACTCCACACTGTTACAAATGTAAACCATGCCATCAATTTCTTTAAACAACTATGTATGTCATGAGTGCATCACCAAAACAGATATCACACATGCATGTGGTATTACACCTTGATGGTGGTTCAGTGCCATCAGGCAGTAATGTTTATGCAACAAAACTAATATCTAGGTATGCAGAAATAGATGTATGATAGCTCACAGTGACAAAGATGGTACACGTCAGTTACACATTATTGGAAGATGTGTATGGAGGGACATGAAGAAGGGTGCATTATACTCAGGTATTGGTCTGGTGAAGGCTGTGAACTGTAAATGTATTATGGCCTGCCATGTGAATATCCTGCACATACTCAGTAGTTGTGTTACATACAAGGGAGTACTCACCACTGTGGACATATGCGGGTGGACATTCCACTTACCATATATCCCAGGGCAGAGGACACATAACAACTGGTCTGCTGATAGGGTGTGACAGCTGCATGATCCTTGGTTTGTGCATTTGTTTGCATAATGAAACAAATCCCCACATTTTGTTTTCATCTTATGTGTTATCATGGCTGTGGTAGCATTCATTGATGTGTGTTGGTACTGTCTGTATTATACCAATACCACGGTGGGAGTCCATGACTGTCCTCAATCTGTAGTCCTCCAGACAACTGTTGGGACACAGGTTTGTATGTCATTGTTGTTGTCAGTGATTTCAATCATGGACAGGCAAGGGCCTAGCAGACAGCCCTGATGTACACACTTGATGACTGGACATGAGATATAGGTCACTTCACAATTTTCTACATATTTAGATGCCACAAATGTGATTCACTGTTCTACCCACTTGGTGAAATAGGTGTTGATGGCCCCATCTATCATTGTGGAGTGAATACCTCAGTGAGGACCCCTGTCGACTAACTTGGCCTTTTCAAGTCCCACAGGGAGATGCTCTTTGAGGACATCTAACGTGTAACAGACAAAGATGTAGAATCAAAAACTCACACATGTCTGTTGCACACAGCCAGAATATTAATAGTGTCAATTTAGAGAAGGTCCGTGATGACATGATGGTCTACCTCACAGATTAGGAGACTCAGGATGTGTCTATACATTACATTCATTTATCAGGTGCTGTCCCCAGCCCACTCAGATGGATGCATGTTGATGTACATCCCTCTACAGGAACACAGTGCATCTGGAGGGTATGCTGGAGTGTGTATCACACCATGTGATGTAGGCATATGTACTGAGTCATGCTATAGGTGATGTTGTCACAGCTCATTGTTTCCATGTGCTAGGCCTGCATGAAGGTAACACAGTGCACACTGCCTATCTTCATCTGTCCTAGGGTTTGGCGATAATCCCCCTACTCAGGTTGTTGTGTCTTTTGGCTTTTCCCGGTTAGGGGTTGCCACAGCAGAATTCCGGTCCGCTAATGATTGGTAGTTGATTTTTACATGCCGAGTTACCAGCCCTGATGCACAACCTTCAACAAAGGTACGCCCATTCACGCATGTCTCCACGCAGAAGATGCTCTAGCTGAGAATCGAACCGGACAGCATCTGACTGTGAGGCGACAACGCTATCCTCCTACTCAGGTATCATTGACAAACTCTAGCAGCTTGGGATTAATACTTACTTCATTAGATGGTTAACGAATGTCCTCATCGACAGATCACATACTGTCAAATTAATAAAAACTGGGTGAACATCACGGTAAAAGACACAAAACTTTAATGAAACAAAAATGCTAAAACAAAGGTAATTGCTTTCACTACCATCCAGGTAGCTTTGTCAGGCCAAATTAAATTAGCTATTCCTTCACTTAAATACAAACAGCAATCAAAGACCCAAAAGTACACCACCCATTTCTTAAAATTATAATGACCATACATATGAAACAATGTTTCTTCACAAACAGTTAACTAAAAATGTATACTATAATAATCCTTAAAAAACAAATACATACAAAAGTCATAAGAACAGTCTTATTTCAATGTTTTGAAGGGTTGGATTTTAAATGGGGTTCCAGGGACACACGTTCATTGATGCCCAGAAACTTAGCATCCAAACATATAATCTACTTTTGTTCCCTTTTGTCTGTGAGATTCTTAATATCAACCCCTCTAATATCTGCAGCTATAACCTCTAAAACTAAAAATGTAAAACTATGTTCATCACCCTTATCTGTTATGTGTTGTCCTAATGCACTCCTAGCCCTCTTATTCCTCACATCACCTACATGTTCTAAAATATGTTCTTTCAAATACCTATTGGTCTTTCCTACATACTATATAAAACACAAAGAGGAATAAGAGAAATAGATCACATCTTTCATATTACAATCAGCATATAAAGATGTCTCTATGACAAACTCTTTCTGTGGATGCTCAAAATGATTGCCCATATATATAAACTTACAGGCTTTGCAGTGTCTACACAAAAAAGTCCCCTCTCTATATGACAGTGTTGTATAACCTATGCTAGCACTCTTATAGCATAATTGTCTCTTTAGTGACTTGCTGTTCCTGAAACTAAAGTCAGTGTAACTGCCAATCAATCCTCTAAATTTCTCTTCCATAATTAATATGCCCCAATTCTTCTTAACAATGTCACAAATCGTATTAACATTGCTACTATACGTCAGTGTTGACCTAGTCACATTATTTCTATGTGACCTCTCTCCATCACTCGGGGTATTATTACATCTGTCTGAGAAATAGGGGTATCCTCTAGTAACTCCTTCTTCTAAGACTTCAGTAATCAGGGCATCCGCCTCACTCTCTTTATATCCTCTTTTTAACAAACTAGTCCTTAACTCATACAAAGCAACCTTCGTATCCTCATCGTTATTATGTAATCTCATTATTCTAATTGCTTGACCCTTCACAACATTTCTATAAACATGGCAGGTATGCGTACTCCCCTTATGTAAAAGTGAATTCTTCTTGCAGGGCTTTAGATATATATATATATATATATATATATATATATATATATATATATATATATATATATATATATATATATACACACACACACACACACACACACACACATATATATATATATACATATATATATATATATATATATATATACACATATATATATATATATATATATATATATATATATATATATATATATATATATATATATATACACCAAATAAACTGTTGGTGATCTTAACATCTAAAAATTCCATAGCTTCAGATGAACAGTTATAGCTGAATTTCACAGGCGCCACTGCACAAGTTGGACTTGGAGTATCTCAGACAACACTTTATAGCTGATGGCATGAGTAGTATCTGTTGAAGTGAATATAACAGTATCCAACATGCTGTTATACATGCTTTCTCTAATGTCAAGCAAGTCCACAAAGACAAACACATACACAGTGGACTGCAGTGAGAATAGAACCCCTGCCTATCTACATACATACAATACAGAATAGAGTACCTTACACAAGCACCATGGCACAAATCTGACTTTGAGTGTCTCAGACAACACTTTATAGCTGATGACATCAGCAGTGTCTGTTGAAGTGAATATAACAGTGTCCCACATGCTGTTATAAAATGTTCTCTCTAATGTCAAGCAAGTGCACAACACACACACACACACACACACACACACACACACACACACACACACACACAGACACACACACACACAGTGGACTGCAATAAGAATAGTATCCCTGCCTATCTACGTACATACACTACAGAGTACAGTACCTTACATAAGCACCATGACACAAATCTGACTTTAAGTGTCTCAGACAACATTTTATAGCTGATGACACCAGCAGTTGTCTGTTGAAGAGAATATAACAGTGTCCTACATGCTGAAGCCCAATACTCACTGTAATGTCAGGTAACAGCTCACAGAGTAGATTGCAGTGAAAATAGTACCTGTACCTACCCAAGTATAAAGACTACAGAACATAGTACTTTATGTAAGCACCACAGCGTAACTCCAACTTGGAGGGTCTCAGGTAACACTTTATAGCTGATGACATCAGCAGTGTATTATGAGGTGAATATAACAGTGTCCCACATGTTGGTGTAAAATGCTCTCTGTAATGTCAAGCAACAGCTCACATACATACAAACGCACTTGAACTGCAGTGAAAATAGTACCCCTATCTATTTAAATACACAGACTATAGAACACAGCACTTTACACAAACACCACAGCTCAAGTCCGACTTGGAGTGTCTCAGACAACATTTTATATTTGATGACATCAGCAGTGTCTGTTCAGCAGAACATAACAGTATCCCACATGTCAGTGTAAAATGCTCTCTATAATGTCAAACAATAGCTAACACACAGAGTTGACTGCACTGAGAATAGAACCCCTATCTCTCTAAGTACACAGACAACAAAACACAATACATTATGCAGGCACCATGGCAAAAGTCTGACTTTTACATCGTTCCAGGTCAACTTATAATGGATGACATCAGCAGTGCATGTTAGAGAAAAGAAGTAGGGAGGCCTGCATGAAATGGATCTATAGGCATGTGCAAACATCAAAATGCTGTCAATCCATGGGATTGGAGTGGTAACTGTAGGATGCATACTTTTGCTCTTGTGGCTAGACACAGACACCCAGTCAAGTGCAGTGAGAATAGAACCCCTCCCTTTCTAAGTACACAGACTGCAGAATGCAGGACATTACACAAGCACCACAGCACAAGTCTGACTTTTAAAAGGCTGCAGATGAACTTATAGTAGGTGATATCATACGGGAGACAAAATGTTGGGAAATCTGCATAGGCTCATAACCTCATATGTACATAGGAGTTGTCTAACTAAATGGCTCTATGGTGTTGAGAAACCTAGCTGTATAAAACACTAGTACCCTTATTGAGCATATTTGGATTGTTGTTGTTAGAATAGCTATTTTGTGAGCAGCAGCTGCAGCAACTGGCCCTGCCCATGAGGTGCCACCCCAGAGGTGACTTTACAATCACCCAACCAATAGTCAAGGTTGAACTTGAACAGGGTCATTGAGGAACAGTGATTTACATGCAGTGGGGGACTACTACAGAGGAGTTTGAGTCATTTAGAGACTATATATGACTCCACAACATGTTCTATTTATTTCACAGGCTAGGTTGACAACAATGGGGCAAGTTATTCTTGTCCCATTTGATTTGCAGATGTGCAGCATTTCCAGTAGGGCAGGGTCTGAGACTGCTCTGTTTGTCAGGCATAGGTCACTTCTCAGCAGCATGCATTATACTGAGTACACTAAGAGGTCTTTCAGTCATTCCATGTATGTCATGTTTGGAGGCCCTGGCGTCTCCCAGGCACAACCCTGTGTTTTCTCCAATTGCTGCAGATGTCTGGTGAGGCACAGACAGAAGGCAGCATTGTACTCAATTAGTGGTCTGAGAAGGGTAGAATACAGCAGAGGTATGACCAACTTGATCTTGGATGTGATGTCAATATGTATGATGTGCACAATGCAGAATGTGTGTGTCTCCACTATGGACACATAAATACAGATTGCTATCCACATGTGTTCCCAAGTCTCACAACACTGTGTTTGAGCTTAGGGTAGTGCTGGGTATATCATAATTAGCAGTGGTACTTCATTGCCAAAGGGGACAATGAACCATTGGATGCTTTATGGTTCAGTACTTGAGTTTTGCAGCAAACATTTGTATGTGACAGCTCCTTTGGTAATACCTTACCATCACTGGGGACTCTATATTAGTGCATACAGTTACCAGTCATCTGCAAACTTGGTAAACCACAAGACATCTACCTTTCCCTGCACTTCAGGGAAGTAGTTGCAAACAGTTGAGGGCTCAGCACAGATCACTGTGGTATTCTAATGGCAAATGGCTAGTGGAGGTGCAGTCCCCAACTTTAAGAGTCTGTTTTATGTCAGTGAGCCAGCTGTCTATCCCTGCACTACTGTTAGCCTTAATTCCCACATGGGATATCTTCACTATGAAACATGAATGGGGATAGTGTCAAAGGCCGTGAATAAATCAACACAGGCGTTTTGTCCTGTTATCCCTCATCCAGGTCTATGAGTCAGTATCCAAGAAGTCCACAAGGTTCAATAAGCAAGATCTACCCTTGACAAAAAGAAAACGGGTATGGTCAAGTGAGTTGAATGTCAGCTATGTCCTTGTCAATATGGTCCATGCTGATTCCTTCCCTAGCCTTGCAGATAAGTGTTTTTAGGCATATGGGTTAATAGCTGTAGTTCTGCATGTTACCAGATTGATGTGCATTGTATAGCATACAACATTTCATATTACACTTTATACTGTTGTCAATAAATGTGTGTAAAACTACTGAGATACCAAGGTTACAGTGCTTGGGGGGGTGGCAACAGTTAGATGTATAGTAAATATGTGACATACTGTTAGATAAGGTCCTATGTCTGTAATGTTTACACATATAATCTCATGTTATACACAGGAAATGGACAGCAAACAGCAGTAATACATCATAATATAAACATTTCCATAGCTCTGCGAGCAGCGGGATTGAGCAACGGTTAGCAAATTGCATACGGATGTAAGATATACATGTTTATGAGTAGGCAAGCAGTGTGCAAATGCAAGTGGCATTTCTAAAACCTGACAGTTAATACTGAGTATATGAAATGTAACAGCTACTTAACTGACTCTGTGGCAGTATGTGTTAATACAGTGATACATTCTTTTTCTAGTCCAGATGGTACTAGGTTCAAATACAGGTGTACCTAACACTTTAAAATAATTTTCATTACAGAGTGATAATGCTATGACATGAATTGTTTATATGAGATGTGTTGCTGTGCTTCGGAATAGTGCAGTAGGGTTAAGCAGCATTGCGCAATGCATACCTCCTTGCAGACATGGGGCCCCAAAGGTGAAGGGATCCATTGCTTTTTCTGCTACTTATGTATATCATGTATAATTCTATTTTTTGACCAAACTAAAAGTGTTAAAATATGGTATATAGGAAAGTGGTGAAATGGGGAGCAAGCAGGGGGAAGAACAAAGTAATGAGTCTCTGGAATACACCTGCTACTTAACTGGCTCTGTGGCAGCATTAGTGCAGTTAAAGCAATGATACATTCCTTTTTGTGGCCAGATGTTACTGGGTTTGAATATACAGCTGTATGTAATACTTTCAACTACTTTTGCATTACTGTTGCTGCACGTTGGTGCACAATGTGCATAATCCAACAATAATGCCTTAAAGAAAAGAAAAGGGGAAGATAGGACAATGGTGAAATTTGGAGAAAGCAGGGGGAAGAACAAAGGGCAGGGATGTGCAGGAGGAAGGTAGGAAAGAATCATAGCTATCCAATTCTTTAACAGTGTAAAGGGAACATATTTGCAAAATATTAACTGAATTTGGATTGTCACCTCCAGAGAGAGGGGTGACCAGAACACAATCAAGTTGTACAGCCAAATGGACTGAATCAAGTGGATGAAGAACACATGTGTGAAATGGAGAGCTATGTATGGGACAATATTTTTTTCTTTCTTTTTTTCCTGTGGGACAGGTGCCCGTTTTTTTTTTTTTTGAGAGAGATAGAGAGGAATGCAAGAGAAATATTGGGGAAGGGACATATGAATGTCTGTGTGAGGTAAGTTGGGTACATAAGGTAGCAATTGCAGACAGACAAGACATACAAGACAAGAGGCAGGGATGGTATTGGACACAAAAGGTTGGGGACACCATGATGGGGTGCGGGTGGGGACATCCCAAACCCATTGTCAACAAGCTGGGTAACAGTGAGAATCAAGTTCTCACTGACTGGACTGTTATCACTGTCACCTCATTCTGCCTCTGACTGTAGTGTCTGATATTTGCATACCCTCCTCCAGTATTGCTTAAAATGAGGTAGAGAAGCCTCTCAAGCTAGCATAGGCATGCACAACCCTAAGCAAAATCCCTGGCAATTCAGTGTGAGTGATAAAATCATCACCTTTGCCACTGCTACCAGAGGGTACTACTGGACCAACCTCCAGGGCAGGATTACCTGAGGGGGCAGGTAATGTAGGGGCAGTAGAGGCAGTGCTGTGAACTTGGCTTCCAGACATGCTGGGCAATAGTTCTGGAGCTGGTGGAGGAATGGGGGGATGGCAGATTCTGGTGGGCAGGCCTACCACTCTGTGCTGTGGAGCAATTATTGATGTAGTACACATGGGTGGCATGGACACATTTTGATGGCACATGATAAAAAAAAAAAAAGAAAAGAAAAAATGAAAAGAAAAAAAGAGAAGATAAGGGCTTGAGTGAGAGAAAAAAAAAAGAGATGAGATTAGTACCTTCATATGTGGCATACAATGCACTGATGGAATTAATTGACACTTTCTTAACTTTTACATTTGTTCACCAGAGCAGAGGATACCAGTGGCACTGGTTACAGCCTGGGATAAACTGTCCCAGGCTCCTAACATATACTGGGAGCCAGAATAGAGCCACTGCAGAAGCCTGGCACTGTGGTTTTTAACTAGGAGTCCAATAAAAATTTTGCACTGCTGGACATGTCATTTTTGTGCCCTGAACCTGACGCCTTTCCACAAATGTCTGCCATGTCTGCAATAGATCTAGAGTAATGGAAAATGATGTTTTCCCACCAGTTCCCATCAACATGTTTACTGGGAGTGGGCAAACTGTTTGAAAATGTTACCCCCCGCTGACCATTGCACAAACACAATGCTTGGCATTGCGCACCTCTGAGCACCACGTCTGTAAGATGGCAAGCTAAGCTTAACAGTAGCAAGAAAAGCAAATTCAAGTTTTTTTGGATGTACAGGCAGTTGTGTGTGTGTGTTAGACAAATGTGAAGGTCATCACAGTCCAGATAGCACAAATATACGTACAGGATTGTAGTACACAATTCACCCACAGTCATAGATTTGAGAATAAATGGGATAATACATAGATAAATGAATACATAACTGACACAATACTAGTGACTCAGCCCTCATACATATAATTAATATCAGTTACACAATGTCAAGTGGTATAAGTGACAGTGACTATGATGGGAAGTGGAAAAACAGTAAAAGTGAAAGGAATATGCTGTATTCAAAGCCAGGGCCATGATGTTAATAGGTTCATAGGTTCATAGGTAGGTACTAGGCTATTGGCCCAAGGGCCTATATAAGCCTAACCAACAAGGTTTCCTGGCTTACGCCACCCAAGAAAGTTATTTTCCTGTCCCACTGTTGAGCAGAGACACAGAAGTGATCCCCGGGGTGTATTTCCTATTTCCCATCCACTCATCAAGATTTTTCTTGAAGAGTACTAATGAAGAAATTTGCTTCACATAGATGGGTAGCCTGTTCCAGAGTATGGGAAGTCTCTGGGACAGGAATCCATCCCTCCAGCATGTCCTGTTTATTGTGCTGACAAGGTTTAGAGCATGTAGCTCAGAGGGATTGGGATTTCTTTAGGTGTAGCATGTCCAACAGCTCTGGGTTTGACATAGCTTTATATGTTAGGCAGAGATCACTTCGGATCAGGCGATATGCTACGGAGTAAAGCTGGAGTTTTTTGAGGCGGTAAGTGTAGGGTATTTGTTTGAGGCCAGTAATCCTCTTTGTGAGGTACTTCTGTGGCTTTTCCAGCTGCTGCAGATGTCTTGTGAGGTACATTCCAAAAGAGGTGTTGTACTCTATATAGGGTTTAATGAGTGTCCAGTAGAGGGGAACAATGACCTCTTTTTTCCTGGAAAAAAACCCTTTTATGATGAGGTGTGCCACGTAGAAGGACTTCCTGACTACTGTGGTGATGTGACTATCAAAGGAGAGACTACTGTCCACCTGGGTCCCAAGGTGTCTTATCACACATTCGGTGTTAAGTAGATCGCTGCCTATGTGGTAGTTCATGGGTACAGAGTTTTTACCAAAGGGGATGACACTGCAATTTTTGGCATTGAGCTTGAGGCCATGGCTCTGACACCAGGCATCTGTTTAATCAAGGCCCTTCTGTAGGATGTCCACATCATTTGGGGACTTGACTATGGCTCCTAGTTTGCAGTCATCTGCAAACTTCTTTAGTCAGAGGCCTTCTTTGTTTGCCTGTAGTTCAGAGAAGTAGATACCAAACAGGAGAGGTCCCAGGACGGAACCCTGTGGTACTCCACTTGTCACTGCTATGAGGTCAGATTTGGAGTCTGCATATTTTACAGTGTGGGTTCTGTCAGTGAGCCAGTTGGCAACCCATCTTGTGACCTAGGGATTTATACCTAGTTTAGTGAGTTTAGCTATAATTCCAGAATGGGGGATGGTGTCAAAAGCCTTGGCGAGGTCAAGATAGGCTGTGTGAACCACCTTACCCTCATCTACAGCTTTGGTGACTGCCTCAAAGAAATTGATCAGGTTCTGGAGGCATGATCTGCCTTTTACAAACCCAAACTAGGTGGGATCCAGAGTTTGGAGGTTACCAATGTCTTTGTTTATGAGTTCCATGATGATACGTTCCATGGCCTTGCAGACCAGGCTCGTCAGGCTAATAGGTCAATAGTTCCTGGGATCAGAGGTGGCTCCCCCTTTGTGGAGTGGGATAACTGTTGCTCTGCACCATTCAGTGGGCACAAAGCCTGATGCAAGGCTATTATTGAACATGATGTTTAAGTGGTGAGCCAGTTCGTTCTAAAGTTTGTGTAAAACGCAGCCTGGGATGTTGCCCGGTCCCATGGATGCTGTGTTTTTGGCTTTAGATAGTGCAGCTTTTACCTGTGTAGTTGTGATTACAGGGACTCTGCATTCTTCCTGTATAGATATGGGCCCTTTAGGGGGTGAGGGGGGGGTAAAGTTAGCACTGAACCTATTTGCCAGGATGTTGGCAATATCAGTTGGTTCTGTAATTTTCGTGCCTTTGTGCTGCAACTCAGAGCAGATCTGGGTGTTGCCATTGAGATTCTTGATATAGCTATAGAATGCTTTGTGCTTGTCCTTAGAATTAGTGGCAAGTTTGTTTTCATAGCTAGCTTTGGAGGATCTTAGAAGGGATCTCAGCTTCCTACTGAGGCTGAACAGGGAGTTCCTCCACTCATGGGATTTTATTCTCTTTTGCAACAGTTTCTTCCTTCTGTTGTACAGTTTGTTTATTGCAGGGGACCACCAGGTGGGCTTCCTTTTTTTGGTGGATAGCATCTTGGTTCTGTTTGGGATAGCACGATCCATGCACTCATGTAAGTGCTTATAGAGTGCATTTGTGTAGGATTCAGCAATTGTAACTGTATTGTCCATCTGCATAGGTGTCATGAAGTTCACCACTTCTGTGTTAAGAAGCATGAAGTTGGCTTTGGAGAAATTTTTTACTGTGGTTTCCTTAATGGGGGGTGGGGGCGGGATGTGGATATCAAGGGTGATTAGCTTATGGTTGGATCGGACCAATGAGGATGTGCATGTCAGCCCTACACTTACACCTGTTGCCACAAGAATGTTGCTACAACAGTTGTCTATGTTACAGATCATTGCTATAAACTGCAATGTCACAACAGTAAAACAAAGGTTGCACACCCTGTAATAGAACCCAGGACGATTTGTACTCTAGTCTTACACCTACACCTCCTGCCACAGGAATAGGTAAATGACATTCATTATTTTACTAATCATTCTTAACGTATCTCTGTTAACCTCAGTGCAGCATCACTTATCGGGTATGCGGGATGCCCAGTTGCATTAATTGAATGCATCCAGTTTCTATTTTTGGCTGTCTGGGTCCTGTGTGGCCAGTTGTCCAGTTTGCACAGTGTCACACATCTCGCAAATGAGATAATCACAGTGAAACCTGACATTCATTTTTCTCTTGTTCCCAAGTTTGTGCTAAGTGGTGCATCTCACAAACACTGGCCAATAAAAGAATATTAAAAGAAAGAAAAGAGAGAGGTAGTTGAAATGAGGAAAAGCAACCTATGACATACATGCTATAAAATGTTAGTAAACATGAGACATTACTTCATAGGCCTGAATTTGAACACTCACTGCAATGCACATTCAGAATACAGGATGGGTGCCTTATCCCTCTTTGCTACAGAAACAGCTTTGCAGTAAGGAACTTAGCCCAATATGCACACAACTAACTACAACAGCATCTACAGTGATATCAAACTATACAAGTATAATTTGTAAATTTAGTAGTTTTGGATATAGTGCTCCTAGTGATCACACAACCTGTCATGATTATTGGTTGCAAATATACAGCTCTGTCTTACATTTCTGTGTTTTTTGTCATTCTTCGGTTATCTGACCATTACTCTGAGACATGCAGTATGTAAGCCATTCTATATCACTGGCCTTAAAATGTGTGAGGATATTAAGCTGAAATAATATCATATGCAGTAGACAGAAAATGAAGGGCAGGTTGGATGTGAGGAACACAACCTGTGATTTGTGTGCTTCTTACTTACATTTCCAACATTACATCAAAAACTTTGAAGATGTAACCTGACACACCCAATGGAAGTAAGGCAGGCTGCAGTGCTGTTGTGTTTTCCTTTTCCCAACCACTAATCAGTTATAGTTGCAATCCATTAAATCCAACCACTGAAGGAGTGGCTGCATGATGTTTGCATCCCTACACAGATCCAGTTTTTTGGGGCTCAGCATTTTTAATGAGTTCACACCTCATTTGCATATTCACTGTGATGACAGCCCTTAATCTATGCCATATAAAAAGGCAACTATGTAGCTAGGCAAACTGATTGTGGGGAGACTTGTTTATGCAAAGAAGACTGATGATATGATTTTACTTTGGGATATATCTGCACAGAGGAGTATTGAACTTCAGAAGGTAAGCTTCCATTTCTTCAGATACATACTGCATATCCTGGAATGCATTTAAGAAAAATCTGGAGCAAAGGATTGTGCACTTTTATCTGTATGTTTTAGTTAGAAGTGTAGAGATGGCATGGGCAAGTTTGTCAAACCATTTCAGTGGTATACATACTTGCCAATACATGATAATGGAATGCATTGTGATAAATATGTACAAATTTTTCAGGGACGGTTCCTTTGACAGCACTTATAGTATTTAAAAGATGGTTTGTTAGCAAAATTTATCATTTTCCTGTTCTTTTGGGAGAGAGCAAAGCTGAGTTATTGTTATGCCACAAACAAGGGGTAGACTGCTATTTTGTGAGGGGGGGCAATGGTGAGTTACTGTCATGGCACAAACAAGGATAGACTGTTCTTTTGTGGGTGGGGGGAGCAAAGGTGAGTTACTGTTATGGCACAAACAAGGATAGACTGTTCTATAGTTGGGAGAGTAAAGCTGAGTTAGTCATACAGCACAAACAAGGATGGAGTGTTGTTTTGGCGAGCAAGGCTGAGTTACTGTTATGGCACAAAAAAGGATGGACTGTTATTTTGTGGGGAAGCAAAGGTGACTTACTGTTATGGCACAAACAAGGATATGTTGAGCTTGTTCTTCTTGTTTTGCATCCTGCCTGTTGTTAGTATTTCATATCTGCAGGCTGTTTTATGTTTCTCCATTGGGTAATACTGACTGGCTATCCTTTCTGTTTTATCTGGAAACAGTTATTTTGTAGTTATGTGATGCTTATGTGTAATATCCTTCTGTTGTGTTTTGGGACACCTACTAGTATGCCACCCAAGCATGTCAGTCCATGGAGACCCCCTTCACCGATGCTGAGAATCGGGCGATTATGGATGGGTTTAGGCAATATGATGCTTTTCTGCTGGAAAGATGACTGGGAGATATGGCACATAGTATGCGAATATGGTGGCAGATAGTAGATGATGTCAATGCAATGAGTGACCAGGGCAGAACATACAAGCAGGTGTACCACAGTGCCATTGACATGATCACATCTACATGGGAGGAGAGCAGCTGCTGTGAGCCATGACCAGATGGTTACTGGGGGAGGGCCTGCTAGGGAACTACCACTAACCCCGATGAAGAGTTCCTGACCAATATCAGAGATCCTGACAGCTCCCTGTAGAGTGCAGTGCTTCCAGGTAGGCTTTGGTATCTGAACAGTTGGATACTGTTGTATAGTAAAACAATTGAAATCAATAAGTTAATTCTGTGTCACATACCTTTCTTTTTTTTGGGGGGGGGGGGTTGATTGCTACAGTTATAAGCTTAGGTTAGATTTGTCAGCCACATTATTGTTGAAATTATACTTAATGGACATATAAAGGGGTAAAAGTATTACCCCCTATGTTACTGTTAATTGTGATGATGTTGCCCTTACCTCTTGCTTAACTTCTTCAAGGACCACCTGGACTATAGAGGAGAATCTCATCTGCAGATGGTAAGGCAAACATTTTTATGTCAGTACTGCTGAGCAATTTAAGGAAATATAGTGTGTGATGTTGATCTCGGGCCTCTTGTGTGAATTGCTATGCTGTCTATAATAATGAAATCATTGTTAGTTTGTTAGCATATATTGCACTATAGTAGTGCAGGTATTAATTTATTCCTGTGTTTCTTGCATTTTATCACAGATGATCATGACAGTGGGAGTGTGAGCCCTGTGCCAGCTGGTGTCACTGTATCAGCAGACTCTGATTTCGGTGGTCAAACTGAGACACAGTTGAGGGGTGCAGAAGGTGAATCTGATACAGAGGTTGACATACAGCCACCCCTGCATTTCCATCAGACACAGTGAGTAGGCCTATGCCTACCCAGGCCAGTAAGCCCACAGATGCTCGACAGGTGGAGGGCGAGGTCATTGATGAGGGAAGTGTGGCTACTGCAGCTTCAGTGCCTGTTGAGTCTGGATGTAGCCAAAGTGTGGGCGAGGTCGCACACAGGAGGGTTTTATATGGGTGCTCAGAGGGTGCCTACTGATTTCTGGGACCTTTATGGATACACAGACACATTCACATAGGTGATTCAGACAAATGTTCTGGGTTGTGGATGTGGCAAAGTCTGATATGAGTGTCTGCCATCACCATGTTTCCGATTTACTGAATCGGATGAATGACATGTTGGAATGAGGGGTGCCTGTGATGGACCAATGGGTGTCTGTCATGGAAAGAGTAGTGTCTGTAATGGAATGTCTGCTGGGAGGGAAACAGCATCCTTGTGGTCATAGGTCAGCCCCATCATCTGCTGTCAGCCAACATGGACACGCCCAATCACTTTTCTGTAGCAGCAGTACATCCACTGCTCTGTCAGTGAGTCTGCTGTCCACACTCAGCTTTGGCAGACCATGGGCGTCCCAGTGATGGGAGCTCATTGAGCAGACATCAGTCACTTTCAGGTATCAACACTACATCTGACTGTGGGCATAGATATGCCAGTGCATCTCTTGGAAGAGCTAGTTCTCATGGTTGTGGATGACAATTCTGAACTGCCTCCTCTACCATGCATGGCTCACATTGGTCCAAGATACCAAGACAAAGAGCTAACACAGAGCTTGGCTGTGTTCATGCAGACACTCACACATCAATTTCACCTGGTGGATCCCTACAGACACACACAACTATTACTCATTTTGTCTCACTGACCATTTGTTGCTTTATCTACATGTCTGCCTTCTTCTCTTTCTTACTTATACATATTCACTGACCTTTTGTGTCAATCTAGACCCCCCTCCCCCCCACACACACATACACAACACCCTGTGAAAGTGATGATAACTGTGCCATATCCCTGCTTTCTGTCTTTTGGATTTGATACAAAAGCTTTGTGCCTGATGCTCAGGGTGCATAGCTAACTTAAAGCTTATTGTATCTGCATTTGTGATGTTGAAGTGGTAATTCTACCTTTGACTTATATTAGCCTTGGAATGTTAGACAGTTGATAGCATCAAAATTCCCAGCTTTATAATGAATGATCTTATGAGGTTTGTGAAGTTAGAAACTGCAATGTGCATCATTACCTTCTAACATCTCTCTTTAATCATTTTCCAGTACAAACATATGGTGCCGAACTGAGGGCATGCAATAATCATCAGTACTTTTGAGAAGTATGACTGTACAAATCTTTGATGCCTGAGGCCTGCTACTTAGTAATGGACACATATAAGTCAAATAAGTCTCTGCTGTCATATGTTAAGGTAAGCTCTGTACAGATCTCCAAACTTTTATTAGCTTACTGGGCCAAGTAATGAAATACAAGAATGTATCACACAGTCATATTTTTAAACAATACATTCCAGGTTCAGGACTTACCTTGTAAATGCAGCAGTTGACACTGTGTTAGTTCAGGGCGGACTCTGTCTGATGCAAGCAGTACATAGCCAATAGATGGGGAAGTAAAGGTTGTGTGAGTTGCTGGCATCAATGTTATTATACCATGACCCCCCCAAAAACGTGCACACTGATTGGCCAGCGTGCACATTGTAAATCGAGTTATACTAATGGAAAAAGGTCCGGTCGCCCGGACTTTTTTCCATTAGTATAACTCTACTTTTAAAACACTGTCTCGCTATGTTAAATGCGTTTAACATAGCGAGCCAGCTTTAAAATAAGCAACGGAGATCTCCGTTGCTTATTTTAAAGCTGCCTCGCTATGCTAAACCCATTTAACATAGCGAGACAGGTTTTTAAAAAAAAGCAATGGAGAAAGCAAGATCTCTGTTGCTTTTTTTACTGTTTCGCTATGTTAAATGGGTTTAACATAGCGAGACAGTTTTAAAATAAACAACGGACATCTACATTGCTTATTTTAAAACTGTCTCACTATGTTAAACCCATTTAACATAGCGAAAACAGTAAAAAAAAAGCAACAGAGATCTTGCTTTCTCCATTGCTTTTGCCCACAGCTCTGATGTACTGCGCAGGTGTGCAGTACATCAGAACTGCCGCGGATGCCAGACATCTGCGGAAGGGCAGTAAACAGGCATTATACTATGCCATTATTTAAGAAAAGTAATAGTTTCTTTTCTTAAATAATGTCATGGTATGATAGCAATAACCCACTTCTGGGTGTGGGTAATGCTGGATTTACCCATGGTTGGCTTTGTTTGGTCCCTCGGGCTTCGCCCTCAGGACCAAACCACGCCAACCGTGGGTAAATCCAGCATTACCCACACCCAGGCGTGGGTTATTGCTATAGTATATGTATGTCAGTAGGAGGAAGGCTTTAGGCCCATAGGTGGTGAGGAACTGTACTATGCATTGTCTCTTAGACAATGTAAGGGCATACTGAGCATGCCTACATTTATTATTTATTATTTATTATTTTTATTTTTATTTTATATTTGTTGACCGGGCTAGTCTAGCTGGAGACATGTCCATTTTCAGTAGAGGCCCGGGGAGAAAAGCTCCAAGAATAATACAGTTTCTTTACAAAGTTAAAAACAGGAGTTATACAGATAATAGAGATAACAGTATTACAAAACAAAAGTTTTTTTTTTTTTTTTACTGCTGCTTACATCCACAGCAGCTGGTAGTTCCCCCCTGTGACTCCTCATCTACCTGTGGCTGTGGCGACCTTAGCATAATTGGTAGGATGTGTGACCCTTCCCATTGTTGATTCTGCTGAAGCTGTTTTCTAAGGATCATGCTGTGTAGCATACCACATACTAGGAATATTTCTGTACTTGTCCATGGATTGTACTGCAGGGCTTGCCGGATGTTTCAAGGCACTGGAACCTTGACTTCTGCAGCCCAAATAAACATTCTATGATATTGTTTGAGTTTGTGCCTCATTAAGACATTCTTCTGTGGGTGTGTATACATTTCTGATGGGTGTTATCAGCCATGGTTCCAGTGCATAGCCTGCATCTTGCAGTAAATGCCCCTGTGAGATGTCACCCCAGCAAACATCTGATATAGCTGGGAGGTGTGCCAGATATGTGAGTCAGGGTTTCCAGCACACATGTTCAAGATTATTCCCTTGCTATTACACATGACTTGGCAGTTGATAGAGTGGTAGTCCTTTCTGTTAATGTAGAGCCTACCCTGTTCCCTGGGTGGTGCCTTAATTTCTACATGTGTGCAATCTATGGCATCCAGTTCTTCAGGGTAGTATGCTACATGGTAGAACTCCTGCATATTTCTAGCCCTCTCCTCAGAACTATGGGGAAAATATATATGGTCACTGGCATGTTGGAGCATAGCAGTCAAAAACTGGTGAAAGATTCTGGATGCTGATGACATTGACACCCCCAGCATGTCCCCTGTTGGTCTCTGAAAGGTACTTGTAGCTGAAATTCTAAGGGCTACACATACCTTTGTCTCCACTGGAATGAGTTCTCCTCAGTTGAGTCTGGCTCCTAGTTGAGTAAAGCAGAGGTCACAGAGTTCCTGTAGTGTGTCCCTGTCCACCCTGTAGTGCTCCAGAATTTCCACATCATGTAAGTTGTGAAAAGTTAAACAGGACCTGAAAACTCTTCTCCTTCTCAGCCCAGGCCTATTAGCAGCAGCAGCAGCAGCAGCAATGGCTTCAGCCTGTACCACATACAAATAAATTAAAGCAACAGCAGCCCCTAGCATTCTGTCCATGTAGACTCATTTTCATGTCTGTTATAATATAGGCATTGACATTTATTGTGGGATATTTAAACTTTACAAAACAGAATAATTAGTTATCTGAGGAAGTCCCGAAATTATTCAAGATAAAAGAGCCTATTCTTTTACTTTTGACTGTGGTTCATGATTTTAACAGTCATTTCTGTTTTTTAAATAAGTTGTGTATTAAAATTCCTGCTTGGTATTATGTTGCTGTGTCTCTCTGTGGCATTGCCATCATTTGTTTGAGTTTGAACCTTCTAAATGACCTAAATTGGCTACTCACCACTAAAAAGCCCACTTCTCTTCCATGCAGCTTACTATATAAAATTATTTGCTGGTACTAACCCCTGAAAAGAAAACTCCCAATTAGGGAATGGGATTACTCAATAAGAAATCCCCAGGAAAGCTTCATATTACTCAACCATCTCCCATTCAAAAGATTCACTTATGAACAAGCCTTCTCACAAGCAGACCCTTCTCTCTAGACCAAACTACCAGCTTAAACAAGGGATAAAGATACTCTTAATAAGATTAAAAGGTCCCTTTCTTTAGCACACATTCAAGCAAGCTGTCATAACTGCTGTAGTGATAATGGATAAACTCCTTAAAATGCTTAAAATTCTAAAAATGCATAGTCTCACAGGCTTTCCTTTGCTATCTAACTATTCTCACTCCAGTGGTCTCTTCTTTGTCTGTACGCCTGTCTATATAATCTTCTATTCCATTTTTTTCCAGTTTTAAACTTAAATTTAAGAACATTTTATGTAGCCATTTACTGAAGCCCACGTAAACTGATATAACTTAATGTAAACCTGCTTCTTTATTAAAATGTATAAGAACTGTATGGCATTCTACTTTATAAAAATGTGCAACTGTATACAAACTTTTTAATGTTATGCAAATATCTAAACCTAATAATCTGTTATATCTGAAGAGTATAACTTAAGTTTCCTTGCACTGTTTATTGCCTCTGAGCCCAAGTCATGGCTAAAAATTGTTTCAAGACCAGATCACCTACTCTTTTACCAAACAGTAAATAAATACTCATTGTAGGGTATCTTATCATCTTAAAGATGATAGCATAGTGTCTGTCCTATCCAACAGTATCTGTAGCTGTTTATTCAAATCCCTAACGTATCAAAATCTACCGTATAATGGTTATTCATTTCCTTCTTTTTAAATGGTCTCAGCTACTGACCTGTTTTTTAACTTCATTCAGTAGAAGTTATTATAGGATCTGGCATATGCTCTTCTTCAGCCTTTTGTCTTATATCAGATAGTTTGCTCTGCTGTTTTTTGGGTTTAAGTCTGCTTCTTATTATTGGTTTCACTTTTTTGCAGGCATCCTGCAAGTTTTAATTATTGATCATCCATTTGTGGGTCAGTCAGCCAGCAGAGCAGAAGTTTACCAAGGAAGTTCACTTATAGGTTTGGATCCTCAGTTTTGGAATGTAACCTGGGAAAGTTTTGGTGGCATGTTATGGAATCACTTTCTGTTGAATTTGCAGAACATCACCAATGATTTAGATAATGTTCATATTGTAATCATTCATTTAAGTGGTAACGGTGAAGGTAAAACCCCTAAATACAGGTTAATTTTCAGTATTTTGAGAGATTTGGCGTCTGTTCAACAACTATTCCCCAGCTTTTTCTTGGTCCTCTGTCATATCCGGTTTATGTTGGAAATGCATTTTCAAGCTTGCAGCCCTAGAATCAGCTTGTAAAATTTGACTCATCAGGTTGCTTGAGCAGCTCCTCTTTTGGCTTGTCAGGTTAGTGACCACTGGGCTTTGCAGGTAAAGATCCGAATGGAATAGAAATGATGATGCCCATCTCTCATATGGGGAAGGATATATTCAATCTTTATATAGCCACCTTTTTGCAAACTCAGTAGTGCCTGAACAAGTTACTTTGATGGTATTTTTCATTTTTTCCCTTAGGTTGTTAATTATGTCATACTGGAAAAGTGTGTGTGTGTGTGTGTGTGTGTGTGTGGATGGGGGCACACTGTGGTCAGCCTGGTGGGTGGTCACCCCCCCCCCCCATTTTCATTCCACTTTTAACTTTTCTGGGCCTCTGATAGCTCCAGGAAAGTCAGTGTAACCTGAATCCAGTTTTCCATGTGGCCAATGGTATGACCACTATGAGGGCACTTAGTTTTGGAATGGGACAGGACAGACCGGTGTAAGCAGTCTATTACACTGCCTGGTCACCAAGTTGCTTTGGTTTACTTGGCATGGTATGGCTTAAATATTATGGCATTATAGAATACTGATTTTAGAACTGATGATTTAATTCATTACATGTTATATTTTGTTAATAAAAACAAAATAAAAACTACAGCAAAGCTAGAACTTCCACTGAGTGCCCTCCCAAACCTCTTGTATCAGAGACACATGTGATATATGCAAATGATCCCTATGAACATCAGATGTTTCAGCTAATTGGCAATTCTGAATGTCCATGACTTATTTCATCGTTTTACTGGACAACTGCAAGTCAATAAAGTCAAAACCCACTAGCTATGGATATGCATATTTCAGCCTTCTTATAACCTCATCAGCACAGCACAGCACTAGCTATGGATATGCATATTTCAGCCTTCTTATAACCTCATCAGCACAGCACAAGCAGAGTGTTTGACTAAGTATTAAAAACACAGGGCTGTTACACCCAGCTGATGTCCATTATCATTAGGGTCACTGCAAAAATATCCCAAACAACAAACTAAAAGAATACGTAAGAAGGTTACTGAAAAACCAATCGGTAAAAGCAAAATGAAAACTCCAGCAAAGTTAGAACTTCCACTGTGTGACCTCCCAAACCTCTTGTATCAGAGGTACATGGGATATATGCAAATGATCCCTATGAACATCAGGTGTTTCAGCTAATTGGCAATTCTGAATGTACATGCCTTGATTCATCATTTTACTGGACAACTGCAGGCCAATAAAACCAAACCCCACTAGCTGTGGATATGCATATTTTGGCCTTGTTATAACCTCATCAGCACAGCACAAGCAGAGTGTTTGATTAAGCATTAGAAACACAGGGCTGTGGCTGTTATACTGTACTAGTCCATTACTTTAAAGTCTGAGGTTAATACAGAATTAGAAATGACACAAGACACCAAGGCTCAAACTTAACAATTTATTAAACAAAAACTTACTAAATAAACAGAAAAAATAAATCATGTACTTACAAGCATATGCATAAACAAAATCATCTTTGCCACTGATAGGGAGACTTCAATCCTACTCAGTACAGCTATCTGTTCAGTGAAGGCAAGGCCAACACTGACAAAAATGGCTCCATGCTCAGTTCACCCTGGAACTGTGATCAAATCCGGATAATGATGATTTCCATTTTAGCCTTTGAGCTTTTTATAGTCTTGAACAAACAATAGGGTCAATAGGTTCAACTAATGACATATAGATCACAAGCTTATCATGAGTTGATGGAATATTTAGAAAATTACAGATCATTTCCTAAGTTGTAAACAAGTCTCGTAATGTCTGGTCTTATGCCTTACATCTCTTTTGTAAAGAACAGTTAGCTCACAAACTTGTGATTTAGTTCCTCATTGGAATCCCCCATATTCTGGTAAACATCTTCTAAGCTGATACAGGTCAACAAAAGTTCAGTCATACCAGAAATCAGTGAGCAAGGCCTGCTCTTAAGCATACTGTATTGTTACGATACTAACAGCATATAGTGAGGTAGATAATCAAACATACACAGTGGTATGTGGCTTGAGGCATAACAAGAAACAGATAGACCGTGTGGATCTGTCACAGACCACCCCTTGCATCGAGTAACATATGCTGTGCGTCTCTTATGAGAGTTAAAACTGACAACATCAGTTTGTATCTTCTCGTTACTTTACAGTAAATGCAGCATAACACTAAGCAAAATAACACTGAAACTATTGTGGTCAATAGTAAGGGATGCCACAACAAATTAAATCACACTGAAGCTTTAGATGACCACATAAAAATATCATACCAGTGCGAAACAGTTATATCCTGTATTTCATTTGCAATTTTTACAATGGTACCTTTATCTTTAATCATTTTAATCACTGTTTGATGCGCATCATTTAGTGTTTTATTTAATAGTTGCATTTGTCCTTCCTGCTTTGTCTGTAGAAAGTCCAGGTGGACTAGAGATGGTCATCTAAAAGTGTGTAATGGTTCTATGCTAGCATTAAATGTGATGTCCATCCATCTAGTCAATCTAATAAGTTCTCCAGTACAAAAATCAATAATTGCATGGATATTGCTTTTACAGTATGCTCCACCGTTTGTGATTATCCCATCACTCCAGGCTAATTTACAGGGAGATATCACACAAACTATGGTATCATTTAGTTGGTAGATGTCTGTACCATTTACTATATACCTGTGCCAGGTGCATTCCCCAGTTCTGTTATGTAAGCATGGGTGAGGCTTCCTTTTCACCATCATGCATACCCACCCCTGGGGCCAGGTTTCACAACCTGCAAAATCAATGGGTACATCATTATAATCAATCAAATTAGACTTAATTTGAGGTACCCACCAATTATTTCCAAATTGCAAGGGCAATGTAACAAATGGACAGACCTGCTTTGCTCCTTTTTTACTAGCAAGATAGTCAAAAATCAGTATACAAGACTTATTTTCACATGCAAAGTCTATTGGCTTTAACCAGTGATATAGTTACAGTTCCCTTTGCCAATGGGCTGCCTTTTTAGCCCCCAAAGTTTGAGTAAATTGCAAATACTGTTGATTAGCAGCCAATTGAGATAGAATACAAAAGGTTTGATTTACTTCTATTGTGAGGTTATTTAAAATCTGTTCTGTATATGTATTAGCATGTTCAATCCACCTCCACATGACAGTTTGAGCCAAAATACTGTCTACTGTTCTTTGTCCCAGTTCGAGATCATGATCTGCTAGTAGCTTAAAGGCCATATTTAGGTCAGTGCCCAAATGGCCCAATTTGCTATGTAGGGTATTGATATCTACACTGTTTAAGAATCCAGTCCCTGTTCTGACTGCACCTACTGCAGTACCATGAATACCTGTAACATCACATTTATTCCTTTTATATTTGTAATGTCTATATTTGATATGCAAGGAATTAACTGGCCATAATTGTACAATTTTACAATGTAGGTACCTGGTAGTGATATCAACTGCTGTCATGTTAATTATCATTTTAATACGTTGTATAACTCTAGCACTACTTACAGTTTTACAACCTCTTGTATACCTTACCACATATCCCAAACCATCAAATACAGTTGAACTATTGTCCATGGCATATATCTCCAAACTTGGAGATAGGGTTTCCGTGGTCTCATTTTTCCCTCTGAAATTCAGCTATGCAGGAGGAATCTAATGCAGACTTGGCCAATGGAAATCCCGACTCATTTAGTTTTTGGTATAGACCTCCAAATGGGTTGGAAGCACACTTTTCAGGATGTCTATCACAGTTTAGTCTACATACAGTTGTGATGTTTTCTGTCTGAGTGATGCTCCACGTTAGGGCAGGTTTTGGTATCACCGCATATAGATCATCCCCCAATTTCTAGTAAAAGTCACAGTCTGCCATTAGATTTGCAACATCTTCTTCATTAAATAGAGGGATAGGATCAAGACAGTCATATGGCCCATCTAAGTGTTGTCGTCGGAAAAGTTGGCACCTTCCCAAACACTGGCAATAATCTATGGAGAAAAAAGTACAATGGTTGTTTAGCAGAATCAAGTAATACTAAAACAGTATCACCAGGTCCATCACAAGTCACAGTCCCATGTTCATTTGGCTGATTGGGTGTGGTCACTAACTCTCATTCCCAGCCATTTGCTTGGTTTAGTATCACAGTCTTGTAGCAAAATAACAGCATCTTGATGCATACAAATTTCTACTAAAGATTGTCCTTTTTGAATCATCTGTGTCTTGTTATCTAAATTGATAGCCTTTACTATCACTTCTCGTTCTAGCTCCCATAATGTAAAAACCTCCCAATTTTCCCCTAATAGTCCTTTCTGCCCCCAGTGCCAGTTATTTGGGAGATAGAGTTTCCAACCTGTCTCAACTAACACTATATTTTGTGCTGGCACTCCTTGTTCAGTCAATGCACATTGCCAGAACCGGGTTTGATCAGCATTTGTCAAAAGAGGGTATATGGCATTTGGGTTCAGCTTTTCTAATTTCAAAATACAACAGTTGGACCGAATGTCATTCATACGCATTTGCAAAGGGGTTCCTTGATGCTTTCAAGGCCTATTATTCAGCTGGCTCACAGCTAATTCTAATACCTTTGCCCAGCCTCATAACAACCCATCGCTTGTATTCTTTCGGATTTGTTCTTTAAGGAGCCCATTATACCTTTCAATCAAACCAGCAGCTTGAGGATGATATGGGATATGCAGCACCCATCGAACTCCATTTTCCTTCACCCATTTTTGAACTTCTGCTCCGGTAAAGTGACTGCCTTGGTCACTTTGGATTTAACTGGGAATCCCATATGTCACACATAATTTATTCAATCCCTTTAACACTGCATGTTGGTTTGCCTTTTTGCATGGAGACACCATTAATAATCCTGAATAAGTGTCCACCATCATTAGGCAATATTCCTGATTTTGATCCAGTGGTAAAGGACCAATAAAGTCTATTTGCCAGATTTGTGCTGAACGACTGCCTCGGTGCATGTGTCCACATGCTTCCACCTGCAGTTGCTTTCATTTATTTATTTAGCAGATTTCACACTGCTTTATAACATCTGTAGTTATTTCCTTATTTAACTGCATACCATGCCTTCATGCCCATTCTATTGTTGCATCTCTTCCCAAGTGCCCACTCCGATCATGAGCCCATCTTGCCATACTAGCACTTTTGTTCTTCTCTTCAGAAACATGTACTGCAGCCATCTTGTCTACCTGCTGGTTATGCCTCCTTTCATTTGTCACAAGTGATGCATGGGCATCTACATGTCCAACACTGATTTTGCATTGCTGAGCTTTTTCCCAAATCAGTTGCCAATCTTATGAGCCTTCCAACAGAGGTTTGCCATGGATCTTCCAATTCTGTTGTTGCCAGGCAGGTAACCAGGTTGTCAGTCCTTTAAAAACTGCCCAGCTGTCAGTATAGATGTACGCTTCATCTCCAGGTGATAAACTATCGATGACTAGGGCAACAGCTTGTAATTCTGCCTGATTATTTGAACTGGCAGTACTTTTATCAAATAACACAGTTTCTGTTTGTGGACAATAAGCCACCACAGTCCAGGTCCTGCCATTTGATCCAATTTTAGCAGAACCATCAGTAAACTATGCGTGTTTTTGTTTTTCTGCATCTAAATTATCAAATGTTGAGGATTCAATGATGGGTGACTTCAGAAGCTCATGTCGCTGTTGTTCCATCGCATCAGCATCATCCAAAATTACCAGTCCAGCCAACTGTTGTTGTACTTGAGATACTCCAGGTACAATGTTGGCCCTTTCCTGTAAATATCATTTCCATTTTTGTACAGTCGAGGATTGTGCTATTAGAGTTTTCATTAAATTATTATCTCGTAACCACCCCTGGATTGGGTAGTCTATCTTAACTGTCACTGTTTGTTATTTAGTTATTCCTTCCACATGAATCAATGCTGTGTATACTGCCTGCACATGTTGCTCAAGGGGGCTATATCTCACCTGCACTCCAGTTAGGGATTTGGACCAAAATCCCAATGGTCTCTTTTTCCCAGTGTCATCCTTCTGCCACAGTCCCCAAGACATAACATTATTGGCAACAGTTACTTCCAAAATAAAGGGTTGCTGTGGATCAATTGGGCCCAGCCCCACACTATGCTGTAGGGCCTTTTTTGCTTCTTCAAAAGCCGTTTGGTGCTTGCGACCCCATTAAAAGTCACACTTTTTCCTTGTTACATAGTGAATGGGCCACAAAATCAGTCCAAGGTGAGGTACAAAATGCCCCCTAAAAGCCCATTGCTCCCAAGAAGGCCTGTGCCTGCTGTTTCATCTTTGGGACTGCAATTTTCTGAATACTCCCTAGTACTACTGCAGGAATTTCCCTTTTCGCTCCATTCCAAATCATACCAAGGAATTTTACTGATGTTTCTTGTTGTGTTTTATTTTTATTTATAGCCCACCCTCTATTCTGAAGGTGCTGAATTACAGTTTTTAATGTGATATCTACATCAGACTTTTCTCCAGTAATCATTATGTCATCAATGTAATGAAAAACAGTCACTTTGTCCAGCTGTAACTTGGCTAGGTCTCTAGCCACTAGTCCATGACACAGGGTAGGGCTGTGAAGATATCCCTGTGGTAACACTTGGAAGGTATACTGCCTTCCCTCCCAAGTAAAAGCAAATTGGGCTCTGCTTTCCTCTGCTATTGGAATGGTGAAGAAAGCATTTGCTAAGTCCAAAACTGCATGATATGGCCCAGCAGATGAAGACAATCTTTCCACAATTGTAACAATATCTGGAACAGCTGCCACTAAAGGTGGGGCCACCTGGTTCAGAGCTTGATAATCTATGGTCATCCACCATGACCCATCAGGTTTCTTTACCGGCCACACCAGACTGTGGAATGGACTCACAGGTGGCTCAAGCATGCCAACCCAAAGCAGTTCTTGGATCGTTTCAAGTGATCTCGGCGTGCCCACCTGGGATACGATACTATTTGATGTTTACCATTCTTTTAGGTGTGGGAATATAAAGTGGTTCCCACTTAGCATTGCCTCAGACTACAGCCTTGACTGCGTTGACTGAACAATGCCGCACTCCAAACCTGAATGACCCTACAGTGGTTTCCAAAGTTCTACCTTTTAACACATCTATTCCTAAAATGTGTTCAGGTACTGGAGCTATTACTGCTTCAATGAAAATAGGAACACCATCCCCGAAAGCTATCTTAAACATGTTTTTGCCCCCCCCCCATAACCATCAATCTCTACATATTGCCCACAAAATTTATGTGGGTTGCCTGCAAAAATGGTTATTTCTGATCCTGTATCTACCAGAGCCATTACATGCTGTGGCCCTCCCCTCCAAAAAATGGTAAGAGGTATGTAAGGGCATTGTTCCCCAGGTGTAATTGCTCGTATTGTACAACTAGCTACTGGGGACCCGTCTACTAGTCAATTTGTCTCTGTTTTTTCAACCGGGGTTCTCCATGCCTTTTCTCCCCAATCTCTCTCATCACTGAATTCTCCCTTTTGCCACTGTGCTAGCTCCTCATCAGTAGGGATGTCAGGATATAATTGATTCCACCCTACCTTCCCTTCAGTGGTACTTCTGGTTGGACTTTTTGTAGGGGTTTGCTTTTTGCCTGCAGAGCTTGAGCCTTTCTCTTTTTGTTTCCATTTTTTATATAATTCCTCGGTAGCTATCCAATCTATTTCTGCAACTTCTACCCACCACCTTAATAGAGCCGGAAACATTTGCTTTCTTGTGACTTTTTCACCAGATTTATCCTTTGGTTTCTCTGCATTTGCTTTTCTAGCTCTTGTCTGTTCTTTTTCTTTCACTAATTCTGCCATTTGATTTAGAGTGACTATTACATCCCATACCTGCTGACCTACACAGCCTGCTAGGGCTGCCATCAGCTGCCCTTTCCACCACTGTGGTGCATTTCTGATCAATTTACTTCTCATATTGCTGGTCATTATTTGTGCATCTGGTCCTTTCGCCTGCATTGACTGAACAATGCCGCACTCCAAACCTGAATGGCCCTACAGTGGTTTCCAAAGTTCTACCTTTTAACACATCTATTCCTAAAATGTGTTCAGGTACTGGAGCTATTACTGCTTCAATGAAAATAGGAACACCATCCCCGAAAGCTATCTTAAACATGTTTTTGCCCCCCCCCCATAACCATCAATCTCTACATATTGCCCACAAAATTTATGTGGGTTGCCTGCAAAAATGGTTATTTCTGATCCTGTATCTACCAGAGCCATTACATGCTGTGGCCCTCCCCTCCAAAAAATGGTAAGAGGTATGTAAGGGCATTGTTCCCCAGGTGTAATTGCTCGTATTGTACAACTAGCTACTGGGGACCCGTCTACTAGTCAATTTGTCTCTGTTTTTTCAACCGGGGTTCTCCATGCCTTTTCTCCCCAATCTCTCTCATCACTGAATTCTCCCTTTTGCCACTGTGCTAGCTCCTCATCAGTAGGGATGTCAGGATATAATTGATTCCACCCTACCTTCCCTTCAGTGGTACTTCTGGTTGGACTTTTTGTAGGGGTTTGCTTTTTGCCTGCAGAGCTTGAGCCTTTCTCTTTTTGTTTCCATTTTTTATATAATTCCTCGGTAGCTATCCCATCTATTTCTGCAACTTCTACCCACCACCTTAATAGAGCCAGAAACATTTGCTTTCTTGTGACTTTTTCACCAGATTTATCCTTTGATTTCTCTGCATTTGCTTTTCTAGCTCTTGTCTGTTCTTTTTCTTTCACTAATTCTGCCATTTGATTTAGAGTGACTATTATATCCCATACCTGCTGACCTACACAGCCTGCTAGGGCTGCCATTAGCTGCCCTTTCCACCACTGTGGTGCATTTCTGATCAATTTACTTCTCATATTGCTGGTCATTATTTGTGCATCTGGTCCTTTCGGAAGCACTACTACCCCATTCTTTAATTCCAATGAATAAATGGCAGCCAACATAGCCATTTTTCTTAACTGCTGTATTGCCTCTGCTATTGTTTTCCAAGGCTTATGTTCATCATCTACTGCTGTAGTGTCAGGCCAAGTAGCTTGGAAAGCCGTGGCTAACCACACCACCAGTGTATTTACATGGGGATCATCATGGTTCACATTGTTTACTATTTGCTTTAAACGTGGGTGGAACACCAAGCATGCACATTGGTGCATCCCTTCAGCATTTAGAGAGACTGCTTCTCCCCCTGTTGTCCCAAACCTGAAGAAACCATGCTAAAACAGTTTCCCTCGGCTTTTGCTTATAGATTAGGATTACATTTAATAATTCAGCTTGGGTATAACTCTGCACCTCAACCCATTGTTGTGGTGCCACCCCCCAAGTGGACTGTCCCTTTCTCTCAATAACTGGACGTGCCTCCACTGATGGGGAATTTACTATTTCAAAATCACTATCACCCTCAGCAGTTGAGGGGAGATCACCTTCCCACTTCTTGGGGTCAAACTCTGGCCTTACACAGCAAAGCATGAACCCGGGGCCTTGAGGGCGGATGGCATAGTTTTCTCCCATTTTGTTGTCTACACTGTTGAATTATTCAAATAGCTAGAGTCACTGAATTAGATTTCCAGTGTTCAGCTTCCTCTTCTACTTTAGCAAGTGTCATATCTGCTTTCTCCAAGGCATCTCTATCCAATCTGTGTATATGTGTGTTCTTTACATTGCTCTTCTAACTCTAGGACTTTTTCCTTTAGTTTCTTTACATCTCTATCTAATTCCTGAATTGCCTCAAAGAACAGCCATCTGGCTGCTCCCACCCCTTCCTTCACCTTTTTCCCCTTATCATCCAATTTTAGTTCCGATAAAGCTTTAGTTAGACTATCGGGGTCTGCCTTAGGTCTTTCTTGCAAAGATTTGGTGAAGTAGGGGGTGAAACTTGACTTAATACCTTAGCAAGAGGATCCCATTTCCCAAACAATGCTGGCATCATAGTACCAATGCCCACCTTATTTGGGGTACCTGACACAACATCCTTCTTGCCTATACCTATATGTTTTAAAGGAAAAAACATTGGTTGTTGTTGTGACATTTCCACTGCAAACCTCAGACCCTGCTCACTGCACCAAATTAACAAGTCCATTACTTTAAAATCTGAGGTTAATACAGAATTAGAAATGACACAAGACACCAAGGCTCAAACTTAACAATTTATTAAACAAAAACTTACTAAATAAACAGAAAAAAATAATAAATCATGTACTTACAAGCATATGCATAAACAAAATCATCTTTGCCACTGATAGGGAGACTTCAATCCTACTCAGTGCAGCTATCTTTTCAGTCAAGGCAAGGCCGACACTGGCAAAATGGATCTATGCTGAGTTCAGGCTGGTACTCTGATCAAATCCGGATGATGATGATTTCCATTTTAGCCTTTGACCTTTTTATAGTCTTGAACAAACAATAGGGTCAATAGGTTCAACTAATGACATATATATCACAAGCTTATGAGGTGATAGAATATTTTAGAAAATTACAGATCATTTCCTAAGTTGTAAACAAGTCTCGTAATGTCTGGTCTTATGCCTTGCGTCTCTTTTCTAAAGAACAGTTAGCTCACAAACTTGTGATATAGTTCCTCATTGGAATCCCCCATTTTCTGGCAAACATCTTCTAAGCTGATACAGGTCAACAAAAGTTCAGTCATACCAGTAATCAGTGAGCAAGGCCTGCTCTTAAGCATACTGTATTGTTACGATACTAACAGCATATAGTGAGGTAGATAATCATACATACACAGTGGCACGTGCCTCGAGGCATAACAAAAACAAGGTAGACTGTGTGGATCCATCACATACACCCAGCTGATGACCATTATCATTAGGGTCACTGCAAAAATATCTCAAACAACAAACTAAAACAATAAGTAAGAAGGTCACTGAAACAATCAGTAAAAATAAAATAAACTCCAGGAAAGCTAGAACTTTCACTGAGTGACCTCTCAAACCTCTTGTATCAGTGGCTCATGGGATATATGCAAATGATCCCTATGAACATCAGGTGTTTCAGCTAATTGCCAATTCTGAATGTCCATGACCTGTTTCTTCATTTTACTAGACAACTGCAGGCCAATAAAGCACTAGCTGTAGATATGCATATTTTGGACTTGTTATTACCTCATCAGCACAACACAAGCAGAGTGTTTGACTAAGCATTAGAAACACAGGGCTGTTACCCCAAGCTGATGTCCATTATCATTAGGGTCACTGCAAAAATATCCCAAACAACAAACTAAAACAATAAGTAAGAAGGTCACTGAAAAACCATTCAGTAAAAACAAAATGAAAACTCCAGCCCTGTGTTTCTAATGCTTAGTCAAACACTCTGCTTATGCTGTGCAGATGAGGTTATAACAAGGCTGAAATATGGATATCCACAGCTAGTGGGGTTTGGCTTTATTGGCCTGCAGTTGTCCAGTAAAATGATGAAAGAAGTCATGGACATTCAGAATTGCCACTTAGCTGAAAAACCTGATGTTCATAGGGCTCATATGCACATATCCCATGTGCCTCTGATATAAGAGATTTGGGACGTCACTCACTGGACGTTCTAGCTTTGTGGGAGTTTTCATTTTGTTTTTACTGATTGGTTTTTCACTGACCTTCTTACTTATTGTTTTAGTTTGTTGTTTGGGTTATATTTTGTTGAAAGTATTTAACTGGCTGTAACATGTCATGTGTATATGTCTTTTGTACTGGGCAGGAAGGCATAGAGACAAATGAAGTTTGTGGTGGCAAACTTTGTTGCCTTGCACTATGCAGAGTGAGCCATTAAGGCTACCTTACAGTGGGACTTTTATTTAATCACTAATCCACACAAGTTTTGGGTTATTGGGCATTACAGCTAATATTCTCCATCATCATCAGTTTGGGCAGTTGCTGTATGGCCTTCCTCCTATTTTCGTTCCCCCATTTCCTCTCCTGGATTTCTGGTAGCTTTGGGAAAGAAGGGTCAATCTGTACACAATGAACCCCATGGCCAGTGGCATACTGTCCAAGGGTGGACTATTATTTTTCACAAAGCTCTGGAATGGGACCAGCTAGACTAATGTGGGCAGTCTGTGATGCTGCGTGGTCATCAGGCTGTTTTGGCTCACTTGGTATGGTGTGGCTTAAAATTGTGATGGTATAGAATGCTGGTTTAAGAATTGATGATTTCATTAATGATAAGTTATATTTTGTTGAAATTAATAAACTGGTTGTAGCATTTGTCATGTATTTGACTTTTTTGGGGGGAAAGTGGGGTATAGGGGCAAAGTAAATGTTGTCCAGGTGTTTAAATGGACTTATAAAATTAATAGAATGTTAGTTGAAGCCTTCAAGGGGGTCTCAAGAAAGAATGGTAAAATACTATCAAAACATCTGAAGTAGACTTCCAGCTAAACTAGGGGATATAAAAGAATTAGTATTTTTCAAACACAGCTGGGACACATCTTACTCTGTAAAAGATCAGTAGCAGAATAAGGCTAAAATCCCAGGTGTGCTACTTCATGCAGATAATGTAACATTCTGTTGCCTAAGAATAAACTGTGCACCTATGCTGAGATATCTCTACAGTTTCTCAACATGAGGTAAAACTTAGTAATCTATTTCTGAAACCTGCCAAATGCCTTAAAGTAAAATTATTCCTTCAATTATTGAACAGTTTAATGAAGAAAATCCAACAGCATCACTATAAACCTGTAAAATTCTGTAAACTTATTTATTGTTTAAGCCTGACTGGGACAGAACATTTTCAATGGAGTCCTGGATACAAACACTCCAGACATGCCTTTGTAATGTGGTAGAAAATCAGATCACGCAGGGGAAACCAACACAAATGCAGGAAGGACATGCAGACTTCATGCTGAAGGCATCCCTGCCAATAATCGAACCAGAGAACCTCTTTTTGGGAGGTGACAATGCTAACCACTACTTCACTGCACCACCCAACTCTAAGGATAGTGCTATGCAGCTTGGGTCAAATATTTGTAAGATAACATTTCTGTTGGTCCAAAATCTGTTGTGTGTTTCAGATGAGCACGTGGATCTGGAATTATTGATGGATAGCATGATAAAATTTAACAGACGTGAGGTTTGTACTAAAAGGAAATAATATGTTTTGTCTTTTTGTTTTGTTATTTAAAGGAGTTCTGATTTTTTTCTCCTAATTTCTATGTGCTACATTATACCACATCCTCAAACTGGTACTTCATTTTGTTCTCCTTCTATCGTTTCCTCCAATAAAGAAACTTGTAGGGTTACCAGGCACATCAAATGGCTACAGAACGTCACACGCGCACACACACAAGCACACAAACATGAAGTATTTTCTTATTTATCTCCCATCCAGAAAACTAAAATTTAATTTACGAGGGGGTCACTAAATTGTAATGTGAAGAATTGTGACTGACCAGTTGCCTTTTAAGGTAATGTATACTAGGAACAGTACAGGAGAGGTGTTGAAATGAGCTTTACTTCTAAAGGAAGAGAAGTGAGACCCACTGAAAGTAAATATAGAATCATTAAGGTCAGTGTGACAAACCTACAAAGTATGTGGGAAAGGTGATCGTATACACTGATAATGTCTTGAAAGCATACAAACAAGTGTGCAATTGTCCATCACTCTATAAATGATTTGCTCTGTCCAGGAAATTGTTATACTGTTGAGTTTCTGACAACTTGTCTATCAATGTGCATGACTTCAATAACATTTAAGTACTGCTGTGCTTTTTATTCAGTTATTGCGACCTTAAAGTTACAGATATTATGTACTGGGTGCAGTTGGCTTTGTCCCTTCTCACAAAAAAATGTTTGTATGAATATACAGCTGTGCTTATATTTTAGTGTGTGTGTGTGTGTGTGTGTGTGTGTGTGTGTGTGTGTGTGTGTGTGTGTGTGTGTGTGTGTGTGTGCTTGAGAATATCAGATGTGCAGAATATTTGCATTTGGACCTGTATCTTGTCAAAAAACAGGCCAAATATTAGTTTCCTTTGAGGTGTACCACATGCATGTCTACTGTGAAGCAGAAACAAAGAAAAAACTTGTATACCAAATGTCTCATAGCTGCACTATGTTGCAAAGCTCACTGGCCATGATGTAAGAAGACATAAAAGCAAGCTAGAAAGAAATACACTGCAAGTTGATGTAAGACATTCTTTTCCTTGAAAATGCCATCTTATAGCAGAAAGTATTCTGCATGAAGTCAGTTTAAAAAAATAATGCCAAACAACATCAGATTCTTGATGCATAGGAATAAGGATAACATGATGTTTTGCTATTTATATGAAATTATTAAAAGTAAAGAAATGTGAGAGGAAACTGACAAGAAATGTTTACAAGATGAAGATGAAGGTTGAGAAAATGCTACTTTACAAATATTTATTACACTATCTAGCAGATGAAGCACGGGTGCAATGAATCAGTTGTTCCCAACGCATCTTGGCTAGTGTATGAAATAATAAATCAAAAGGAATGGAAGGTTCCTGTGTGCAATGTATTGTTGTATGAATTACTTCAGGTAGATAATGTCCCACTGTGATGCATAACACATACTTTAGTTGAATGCAGACTCAAAACAGTTGTATCATAGCCTTCAATGGTGTCTTTATCTGTAACTGATATCTTTATCTGTAACTTATATTAGCTGTGGTTCTTCATTACATTAATTGCAAAAAAGTATGATTAATGAGATCATTCTTACAAAGTGGTACCAATATAGTAGGAAAAATGGTAAGCTATAAATATTAATGTAGAAATGTGATTTGATGTTGATAAATGTGTATAGTAATGGCTGGTCATGAGTGTAATTCATACACCTTAAATTTCAGCAGCCATGCCTCAATCACTGCAGAAATCTAGATCTAAAATTGTTTTGGAGGTGAACAAAATGACTCTAGAAATCATTCTGAAGCAAAATAGCAATACTTAAAAACACCCATATAATACTAATCCCAGTAGCACAGTCCTAACTCACTCCTATTTGGGTTTTGCCAATTAGTTTATGATACAGCTCTTAGATGGTTGACAGGTTTGCTGTTTTACGGTTTTCTTAAGTCTATGGAGGCTCGTTAAGATGAACCACAAGAGATTTCCCTGTTATGAAAAAATGCACTATAGCTCAAGTTTTCATTTTCAATTTTCCATGTATAGATTTTAACATAAAAATCAGGACAGGCATGCTTGTTATGTATGTAATTTCATTCTCTAAACTTTAAAATATAAGCTTCGTTGTATGCTGCTATTGTGAATGTCTTCTATTAAAGTGACAAACAGAAAATGATTCCATTGCCATGAAATGTTGCAGCAAGGATGATGCTGCAGCCTGCAGAACTAAGTCTACTGTAGCTAATGGGAATTTAGACTAATGTGCTTGAGGTACTTTAAAGAAGAATTATTCTGCATCTACTAGAAAGCTTTACATTTATAACTTCCTTTGAGCTGCTGCGTCTACATCTGTGTTGCTGCTTCTGTTGTCCTGCCTTCCTGAGTACTCACCCTTCTGGATATTCCTTATTTATATGATGCTGGGAACGATTCAGCTCAGAACTATTCCAGGTAGTTTGTGTTAGGGCTTTAAAACTGTAATTGGGTCACATTACATTTATATTCCTTTTCAGTTGTGTGGAGAGAGGCAGATTACTTTGCAGTGCTCTAAAACGGTTAGAGGTATTTTCTTTTTCTCTTCTTTTGAAACTCTAGTAATATGTCATTGCTCCCTTACTGACGAATTCTGTGTGCTGACTTAATTGTTTTGAGTTCATTCAGAATACCTCCAGCATTGAAGATGGTGAAAAATTACCCATAAACTTAGGTTACTAAATGGTGTGCAGAGCTACAAAGAAGAATGCTAGACATGTTTTATCTATAAATAAAATGAAAAGAAAAATAATGGAGCTGTGAGACTGAGAACAAGTCTATTTTAAAGAATGTTGCGGAAAGGACGCATTCTTAAGTGGCTAACTCTGCTCGAAGGTTAGAAATGTTCAGTCCTCGACAAATTATGGGTTTTGAAAACGTTGTACATGAATCATAGTCTTTTGGAAAGAGTATCATTAATAAATGTCTATACTTAAAAAAATTTAAAAAAGCATTACCATTTCTTTTATATGATAATATGCATTTCTAACCTCAGGGCTCAAGAGTTTTAACATAGATGTGTGGGTCTGTTACACACAACAAATCTGCATATCTTATTCAGTTATGTTTATCAATGCTATGATAGTCTGAAATGCCCGTCAATTCTGACTTCACAAGGGAAACAATGCTCTTGTTTGCATGAGGCATGGATATATCTGAACCACTGTAATGGACTGAATAAAGAAAAAAAACATGCAAGGCTTGCACCTTGATTCAGATAACAATCAATAAATTCTGACTGGTCTGTTACAGTCAATGCAGCTGTAAAAATGCAGAGTGAGGCATAGTTGTAGAAAATTATGGCATTCAGAAATACAGTGTGCTTAACGGTTCACTTTCAAAATAGGGAACTGTACTTATGTGAAACTGGAATGGATGAATGCGTCTTTTCCAATTTCCATAATGTCATTCTGAAAATGTTCAAATGCACCTTAGTGAATGGTAGTATACATTTAGTAATGTGCATTTATTGTTTTGATAAGAGATCACACTACAGTGGGGATCGGGAAATTTACCCTTTTCCTCACTGTAATGCAATCTCGGAGTTGGAATATATAATTTGCAGGGGGTGTTGGGGGCACAGGGGATTTTGCCCCCCTGCAAAACTGTAAATGTGCTGTAGACATTCAATTCATACAGTAGCTTCAGCACAAATGCCTGAGGATCTGACATCACCTCCTGATAATCCAAATTTGGTCGATTGCAGACGTCATGGTGCTGATTTTTGACATTCCATTAAAGCGATATTGCCAAATTCAGAACATCAGTTTGATCATGTAAGTAGATTTTTTATTTTTGATTTTCTACTTTTTGATCATAAACTGTCCTTAATATAGTACACAGTAACACCTCATATGCAACTCAGTTTAATAAAGGACATTTGACTGGATAATATTTCATTCACATCAAATATTCAAAAGAATATTCAAAAAAGTAAGAAAACTACATTTTTGCAGGAGAATAAGCCCCATGCAGCAGGTTGCACTCTTCTAAAGACATCTCCACTGAATATGAAGAATTCCAAGGTTGTTGTATCATGGGTAAAGCCAATTTCATTTCATAATGACCTCCATCACTGAAAAGACACTTTATCTACTTGTGTTTCTTTGTACAGCTATGCAAGGCAATCATCACACAGCTGTCTTCTTCCTACTGCCTAGCTTACGTAGTTTAAGAACTGAGTATTTTAGCTGTTTACCATACATGGGAGATATTGATACAAATTAATTTATTTTGTAAACACATTCAAGACAACAGTGGAAACTGACACATCTCTAAGTGTTTAATTTACATATCATGCAAATATTATGTTTTCTCTTAATTCAAAATCAAAAGTCAATTAAATATCCTCAGGTATGTCCTGACCAAATGATTCAGAGGGATACAGCCTGACCATGCCTCAGATAATACAAGTTCAGCTAATGAGTTTGGTGCTGGAACAGGTGGAGAAGAAGAAGAATAGGCATGGCATTTTGCCAGCATACCCACCCATGTAGAAGGTTTTGATGGCTCTTCAACCATTAGCAATGTCAGTCCAGGGTTAGGCAGGGAATGTGCATGGCTATCCAACCTGTGGTGCAAGTTACTCTATCAGGAAACATTTGGAATCATGCAGACTTCTGTAGGCAGTGCATTGGTATCTCACACAGTGATGAAGGCACCCTTGTCACCACCAAGGGGTAGGATTGTAGAACTATGTAGAAAAATCCCATCATGGGAGCCTGATTGATGGCCATATCGTGAACTATTTTCAAACAATAGTGGAATAGTGGAATAAACGGGTACATGACTGGACACGGGCACTCTCTCCCTAGTATGGTATGAATACACAGGTATGATAAGGCCTTGTTTGTCAGTGGAGGCTACAAGCATGAGTTAGAAAAAAAATTTGCCATAAATACTACATTTTAATGACAAGTCAGTCTGTTTTCTAAAGGGATGGGGTTCATATGCATTTAAATACAGATGACATATATAAAGCAAACAGTACTGTAAGTTTTATATATATATATATATATATATATATATATATATATATATATATGTATATATATATATATATATATATATATATATATATATATATATATATATATATAAATCTGTTTCCAAGAAAAGTGGCATGCAGTAAAACATGCAGTGGTTACATTACATAACTTTCACAAAATACACATAGTAAATAGGACTTAGCAGGAAAATCTTGGTTAATTTGATTTTATTTATTTATTTGTTTGCCCATCATTTGCTCCTTCAGTGGACTTGAATTCATTCATTCATTCATTCCTAACAGTGGGGTCCTCCATCTTCCATATCCACTAGTGTGACAGACTTCCAAATGGGTCATTATCTAGGCTGACATTAAAGAGTGTACCCTCTCATTGGCATCCCAGCAATTTGGGCATGTTTGTTGTGGTTTAAATCTGTCCCTTTGTGCTTAACATGAGAACTGGCATCATGGCAAGGACTACCTATTTCCCCCATCCATGTATATGTATAACACCCATGTCAACAAGCGTTACTATCCCAGTTTTGGGTGACCATGATCAAGTTTTCCTGGCATCTGCTTTATATACCATTATTAGCCTCTGCTATCCAACCAAGAGCCTGTCATTAGAGCAGTTACACAAGCCAACACAGTGTACCACATTTCCTCCATGTAGGAGGGTCACACCCATCCCCCATTCCTGTGCATCAAGTTTTCAAGCCACTAACTAAAAGTTACCTGGGATACATCAGGGATTTATCCCTCTATACTCCTGGTGAGGATTCATATAATTTTATTTATCAAAAGGTATAATCATCACTGCTGTCAGGTTGCAAAAAGAAAGAAGCAAATGACACACTGGAACAAACAGGAGTGTGGAAAAAGCAGAGGTGGCCCATATATTGCAGTGTCATGTGGACAGAAACTCACAGCAGACTGTGACACCTGTCCCAACAAAGTACAGAGAATGAAAGCAGAGACAACATTTATGGCAAGATAGACAATATTAAAAAGCATGCTCAAAAGTACAACAGAGTACTAAAGACATGAATTTTATGGACTCTGTGGAAATTTGATACAATAAGGTGCTCCCCCCAATGTTCCACCATTTATACAGCTTGACCAAGTTTAGCCATATGATATTGTACATGATACTCACATGATCCTAGCCCCCTTTAAAGAAAAAATGCCTAATTCTAAGTGCAGCTGACATTGTTCTATTTGTATATGAAAATAATGTGCATTACAGATGTGAAGAAACAATATTTTGTTTAAAGCTTAACAAATCTTAAAGGACTATGCTGGTTGTCAAAGAATATCAAAAAGATCTGCAAAGGTAAGCAACGTGTTTCTAAAATAAGTACTAAATACTTGTCAGTTAAATTTCATTCCATCAAGGGTATGTAAAAATCACCCATTCTGCCTGCATTATCATTCAGTGTATTTAAATCTCACATATTAACTGTTTTATTTTATTTTGAGTATATTGTTTTGATTTTTATCAAAAATGGAGTTGGAATTTCACTACCATCTGAAAAAAGTTCTCCAAATCTTTCGTTTCTACAGAGATTTTACAATAGAAATTCCCTCCTAGTAAACTTGTCATGTTAACATATCCATTGGCCAATATCTGTTTTAAAGGTAGTCCATAACACATTCCCTGCCCTGCTTCTGTATATTTACTATCTCCAGATTTGTTCTTCTTCCCTAACAAAGATTCTTCACACATGAAAATGTGCTGTTCTTACAATCGCTGTCTTTCTGTATGGTCCTTATGCCAAAGGTTTTCATGCATAATAAGTTATAAGTTATATTTAATATAATATATAATGAGTTATATTTTTGACACCACTATGGTGCCTGTCTCAGTGCTAACTACTATACAAGACTGTCAGTCTAATCTTGAACAGCTATTGTATGTATCCTTATCATATTGTATATATTGCATTGTTCCTTATCATATTGTATATATTGCATTGTTCCTTATCATATTGTATATATTGCATTGTTACCTAAACTTTAGCAGTTTAATCTGACATATTTGCTATCTTGTGTTGTTATCACATTGAATGTATTGTATACTCTTGTGCTTTAGCAATTGATCTGACATATTTGTTATGTTGTCTTTTATGACATTGTGAACATTGTTTTGTCACTACACTCCATCAAATTGTTTGTATTTGTATCTCTGTGGAGCTTTTCTCCCTGGGCCTCCACTGAAAATGGTCACTTTTTGGCCAGTAGACCTTCCTGTTCAACAAATGCAATAAATAAATAAATAAATAATGTATGCAATGCTGCTTGACTGGCTTGCTTTATTCTTTTTTTTTTTTTTTTTTGCAATCTGATTTTTTATTAGCATTTTTTAAGACACGAGTACATAAACAAATATAAGTCACACAATGCAAATAGGTTCAGAACAAAAAAGTGAAAAATCTTCATACATTCTGCTTTGGAGCAAGTATAGTCAGTTCTGATATAGAAAAAAGAAAAAAAATTAACCTTCTTTAAACAAGTGAGTAGGATATTAGCTAACATAGATGTAACAAAAATTTGCTGACAGGCAATTATTTATGCAGGTGTGTGAAGGTGTATCAGTATGCCTAAAACCCATTTGATTTAACTATATACAATATATACATACGACTGTCACTAAATGAATGGATGTCAGTATAAGAAAGTTAGAATATAGTGCCTGCACAAGTGTAGGAGAAGATATCGTAGGAGGTCATGATAGTTGTAATCATTCAAGGGTTCTGTTAGAGATAGCTATTAAAGAGAGAAGGTATTTACCACAGAATTAGCATTCCACATGAACAAGGTGAATTAGAGACAAGGGGATTAAGATGAGGCCTGAGGGACTGAGAGGAGGGATGAAGGTCTACCTAAGTAGGATGTTGATTGAGAGCATCGAGGAGGTTATTCTAATACTTCTGGAAGTAGCTTAATTTCTTTTGGTTTGTTGTCTTTAGTTTACTTGCCAGAACATATTTAACAGCCATCGATTGGAAGTCCTTCCAGGACATTTTGGCTCTGTCTAGCCAGATTAAAGTAATGTTAGTTTTGAGTAGTGCACACAATGTCACAATAATATGTTTAGTTTCAGATTTAAATGAACCTGGGTAAATATTTAATAGCGCCATTTCCCAGGATAGAGTTGACTTCATATATCCCATTTTCTCCTGTCGTGCTCTTAAGGAGCACCAAAGTTTATACACGTTTTTACAGGACCAGAAAATGTGGAGTATGTCTGCAACTGAATTAGGGAAGGTTGAGCATAGAGGTGAGGTGTTTGGGTTAATTTTATTTAGAAAAGATGGTGTGTGATAGGCGTTATTGTTTATCATGAGGTGGGTATAAATTAGTTTTTTGAATGGGGGGTAATTTTATCGTTGCATCAATTGCATCAAGTTTTTGGCTAAGTGTAATTTCCCTGTTTTGTCCATCCCAGCATTTAGAGAATAATATATTGTCTTGGTGTTTTATTTTTGTTTCTAGTCTGTAGACCCTGGATAACATTTTAGACCTTGATAAAAGTTGGGTTATTAGTGTCTGGTAAAGTTGGTATTCCGATGGGGAAACTGGCCTCATGTCAATGACCAAAGAAATTAGGTATAGTATTTGTTTAATGGTTATATAGTATTTTTTATTCACTGCCAAAGAGGATATAATATCATTAAATGGTAAGTCTTTGACTGTATAGAAGTCCCAAACTGTACAGTTCCTAATGAGAGGGTAACTATCAAGATTTAGCATGTTATTATCCAGTTTGAGATTTGGATTACGATGAATTGATTGGGCCATCATTAGAGAGTGTCGCAAGCCAAGGGATGTTATCAGTGATTGAAACCCATTGATATTTTTATTAATATAGGGTGAATTTTATGTTCTTTAAGAGTTTTAGTGTTAAGAAAGAGAATTGCTCTAGGATTGAGATTGGACGATTTTATATGTGCATTATAAATTTTTATCCATAAGGGATTCCAGTCCTTGTTTGATTGCTGGAAGTTAGCAATGTGTATAATGCGACTGGCAATAATTATATGGTAGTATGTTAAAAAGTCCGGAAGGGCCAGACCTCCTCTATCTTTGGGAAGTGTAAGTTTTTTGTAGCTGATTCTAACATTTTTGGGATGCCACATAAATTTCCCCAGCGTGACATTTACTTTTGAGAAAAAAGTGTTCGGAAGGTTTAGGTTAAGGGCGGCTTGCTTTATTCTTCCTTAAATACAACTTAAGTCTTAGTTTTTCTGACCACAAATTGAACTGCTATGTTTTATCAAGGATTTCTAGTTCACTGTGATTCAGCGGACATTCAGTCTACTGCCAAAATGATCAGTTAGGCAACCAGTATTATGGATAATCTGATAATGTACTTTGTGATTTTTTTTTGCATTCAATCTAAATTATTTCATTCATGTTTCATTCATTGCAGTATTGACTATGACACTGAATTTAAAATGAGATTTTATTACACTAGTAAAACAAAGCAATTATTCATCAGGAGTTATTGAAATACAGCTTAACCGTCTGTTAGTTTCGGTACACAGCTTAAACACATACACCTTAAAATTTAAACAGCCATTTTTAAGAGATGTTGCTTCTAATGATGAGATCTCTTCACTGGTTGCATTTTCCTTTATAAAAGTAATATATTTTTTAGATTAAAATTAGTCATTCAAAGAGAATTTGACCTTATGGGTATATGTGTATCCTACTTTCTACAATGGCAGAGGAACAGGAGAAAAAATCAAAATGAGATGGTTTTGGAGGAATAAATGGAAAATGAGACAGATGAAGAAGTTGGGGCCTGACATGTAAATAATAATGATGATTAGAAAGCACTAAAATAGCTTAATAACAATAGGAGAAAACTAGTATTTATTAACACTATTACTTGAAAATCCCAAATGACTAAAGGTCAGTGAAGTTGTGGACTCTGATTTTTTATACTATGCCATGCTGCATATAAAGTAAAAAAAACATATGAGGTACAGGATTAAACAGCTGTGAAATATCGGCAGATTATGTTGATCAACAGTTGGTAACATGGGAAAATAAGGCAGGGAGGAAAAATGCGCTTAGTGGAGTGCTAGCAGGTAAGGATGGGGTTGACTGCCTGGTTGTCATTAAAACAGCTATATCACTCAGGACTGGGTTTACAAAGATGTAAATATCTGTAGTTGACTCAGAGCAATAGAGTGAGGTGGGGCAAAGGGCAGCAACTCTAGATTCAAGCACCTTGTCATGCAATTAGCAATGCCAATTGGGAGTAAGTTCATTACCAATCTGTGTGATTGCCCAGGGCGCCAGTTTACTTAGCTATCACTGGAAGTTGGTTGATAATGATGTTGAGGAAATGGAAGAGTATAGCTCCAGAAGGTGGAGTATATAATGAGTCAGGTGGATGTAGAAGACGAATGAGAAGAACAGGAAGGAGAAGACAGAAAAGAGAGGGAGTCTGCAGAAATTCAATGGGTGGTTGGCAATGGCTCGACAGGAATTATCTATCTATTTGACTGAAATGATTGTGATTTGGCTGTTACAATATATATTTGTCCCTGCCCCCTTCAATAAAATGCATCACACTGAATGACATTTGACGACCTTTAATAAACTTCCATAACATGGCTTTGATAAACAATATTTTTAATTACAACTGAACATAGTACAGCTGATTTTAATCACAGCATAAACATCCCTGTAATGTTAATCAGGACAGTGTGACTTTACTCATCCTGAGCAGTAAGCAGCGTCCATACCTGTAATCACTTACTTTAGTTATGAAGCAGCATCCAACAACTCACTTCATATACCATTTATTGAATTACCCCTCCAACCAAGTAAGCAGCGTCCTTACCTCCGCTCACTTATATTTGCAACTTATTGACTCCAACTGCTCACTTTCCTTTCCCAACGTATGGAAATAAACATCCACACACCAGAGGGGGAACAGAAGAGGACAAGCATGTCCCTCTTCTCTGCCCAACAACCTGACCAGGCTGTTCCCCCTCACTCTTACCAAAATTTCCAACAACCTAACCATTAAGCCAAACATCATTTGGTGTACCCATCCACTGTAGACCAAACTGGATCCCCATCAACCAAAACCTTGTCATATAATTAGCAAAAACACCAGCTGACTAAATTTTATTTTATTTATTTATTTATTTTATTTTATTTTACATTTGTTGACCGGGCTAGTCTAGCTGGATATATGTCCATTTTCAGTACAGGTCCAGGGAGAAAAGCTCCAATGGTTATAACAAGTTAAACAGAGATAGGCAATACAATACTAAAATGTGAAGACAGAGCTAGTTAATACACGATATACACAATATAGTCAGAGCAAAAACCAAAAGTATAATAGACAAATGTCTTATAATTTTTTTTTTTTTTTTTTTTTGTTACAATAGTCATACAGTATGTAAGTGATAACATATATCTATATAGATGTTATATAAAGGTAGACCTATCAAGGGTATAGGGAGCAGAGATTGTAAGAATTATGGAAGAAGAAACGATAGAGAGGAAGAAGCAGAGTTAATCCGGGTTGTTGCAGGAGCATAGCCAGTGTTTATTGAGATGAATTTTCAGTTGTCTTTTAAAAAGTGGGATAGAGGACAAAGATAATATATCAGAGGGTAGTTTGTTCCACATTTTTCCAACAGAGTTGGAAAAGAGACAGTCACCTGCAGAGTTATTGGGTTTGGTTATATTAATCAGTAGTTTGTTGGAAGAGCGTAAATGTTTCAGGTTATTGTATGGTGTGATGAGGTTAGAGAGTATAGGTATTTTAGTTGATTGGTATAAGATCTTGTGAGCTATTGAGAACTGTTGAAGAATGAGTTGGTTTGGAAGTTCAAGCCAACCTAGCTGTCTTAGGTTCAGGCAGTGGTGAGTTCTAAATGGGGATCCTGTAGCAAATTTAGCAATATTATAGTAAGATGTTGATAGTTTCTTGAGGTTGTTTTTGGAGAGATTTGTGTATATGGGGGAAGCATATAGAAGAGTAGAGATGAGGTGAGATCTGGCTAAGGTGGTCCTTGCTTCAGGTGTAAGGAAGGGTTTGATTCTGTAAAGGGATCCAATTTTTTTATTCACTAATTTTATTGTGTTGTTGATGTGAGAGTCAAAGCTGAGATTATTGTCAATAGTTATTCCTAAAAGTTTAGTAGTTGAATCTGGAGAAATAAGAGTGCGATCAGCGGAAGTAAGAGTGAAGTTGAGTGGGGCAGATTTATGGGAAGGTGAGAACAATAGCAATTTGGTTTTCTTAGGGTTAAGGAGTAGGCAACGGTCACAGAACCATTGTTCGACAGTGGTAAAAGCTTTTTGTGTGAGTGACTGGAGTTCAGTTTGTGAATTAGCAGTGCAGATTATAGTAGAATCATCTGCATATTGTATGCAGGTAGTGTTTGGGATAGCTGATTGGAGGTCATTAATAAAGATAGAAAATAGAAGAGGGCCTAGGATAGAGCCTTGAGGTACACCTAAAGAAATAGGAAGGAGATGATAGTGCATTTTTCCAGAGAACTGCTTGCTGACGATTTTCTAGGTAAGATGTAAACCAAGTTAAGGAAGGAGGATCAAGTGAGAGAGATTTTAGTATGTGTAGAAGAAGTTTATGGTTAACCATGTCGAAAGCTTTAGATAAGTCAATGAAGACTGAAGATGATAGGTTATTATTGTTGTGGTTATAGTTGATGGAGTTGGTAAAGGAGAGTAATGCTGTGGTAGTACTGTGGGAGGGTCTGAATCCATGCTGTCAGTTAGCAAGTAGGTTGTTTTGCAGAAGGTGGTTAAGAAGTTGCTTATGGATACATTTTTCCATGATTTTAGCTATAGTTGATAGAAGTGCTATGGGACGAAAGTTAGAGAAGTCATTAGACTTACCCCCTTTGTGTAGTGGGATGATGTGAGATATCTTCCAAATAAAGGGGAAAATTCCTTCATTTATGGATCTATTTATCAGAATAGAAATGGGATAGGCAATCGCTTTGGCTCCTATTTGCAAGAATTCTGCAGGGAGTTTGTCTGCAGAGGGGGTGGTAGGTCTTAGTTTCTGGAGCAGTGATAAGATGAAGGAGGTAGATACAGGTTGTAAGTAAAAGGAAGGAGGTGGATTTAAAGTAGGTAAGAGTAGCTTAGAGGTGTTGGGAGATAGGCGACTAGCAAGAGTTTGGATAGTATTAGTGAAGAATGAATTAAAGTCATTGGCTATTTGTGTGAGATTTTGTGGATTAGAGTCCTGAGGGTTAGGTGTGATAGACTGGCCTGGGGATAAAAGATTATTAATGCTGGCCCAGAATTTTTTAGGTTCCTTTTTGGAGGTTTGTTGTAATTGAAGGTAATAGTTCTTTTTGTCTGCCAGGATGGCTATTTTTGTACTGTTTCTACGCTCTCTGAAGTTTTGGCGGTCAGTTAGATTTTTAGTGGTACGCCATTTAGCCCAAGATTTGTTTCTGAGAATGATTTTTTGCCTAGTATTATTGGTCAGACAGGGTGCTGCTATAGCTTTGGTTCTAATAGTTTGACTAGGGGCATGGTGATCCAGGATAGCTAAGAATGCTGAATTGAAGTATTCTACTGCTTCATTAAGTGGGAGATATTTTAGTGGGGACCAGTTACATTGTATTAATTCAGCTAGAAAATGTTCAGAGTTAAATTGCTTTTTTGAACGTAGTGTTCTGTAAGTGGTAGGTAAAATTAGGTTGGTTTTATGTCTAATTACATAAGAAAGTGAGTGGTCGCTTAGATCATCTGGGAGGGTACATAATACGTAGGTTTGTTGAGGAGTATTAGTAAGAATCCAGTCTAAGGTGGCTTCATTGTTGTTGGTTTTATTAGTTCTAGTGGGACTATTAATGAGTTGTATAAAGCCATGTAGGTTTATATGGGAGGTGGGATTTGTACTATTACAGGAATACCAATCAATGTTGAAATCGCCTAGGACTAGTGTTTCTTGAGGGAGGTAGGTGGAGAGTGAACTGAGAATGCATTTGAGTGTGTTGATGTTATTTCCTGGGGAAAGATAAACACATATGATATTTATGGCTTTACTAATGTTGACTTGAAGTTTGGAGCTGATTACCTCTGCATGATTATCTAGGCTAAGAGTCTGATGTATAATACTAATTTGGAATTGTGCTTTATAGAGAATTGCTACCCCTCCTCCCTTTTTTGCAGTGCGATCGAGTCTAATGATGTTATACCCGGGTGGGGTGATTTCATTGTCTTTGATGGTAGGCTTTAGCCATGTTTCATTTAAACATAAAATATCAAATTGACAGATTTCTAGAAGGGCATGGACTTGAGTTCATAGGTTCATAGGTTCATACTAGGCTATCTGCCCTAGGGCATTTATAATCCTAGCCAGAGTGTGTTTGGCTTTCACCACCCATTTTAAATTAATTTTGCTATGCCCTTTTTCGAGGTTAGTATACTGTGCCTCTGTCTAACAGTGACACAGAAGTGATACCTGAGGTAAACCTACGATCTCCCATCCACTCATCAAGATTCCTCTTGAAGAGAGTCAATGAGGGACTCTGCCTAACCTGGACTGGGATTTTATTTCAGAGTGAAGGGAGCCTCTGGGTTATGAATCTGTCCCTCCAGCATGTCCTATTTATTTCAGTGCTGAGGTTCAAGTCTCTCGAGCGCGTAGCTTGATGGGATTTGGATTTTCTGAGGTGCAGCATGTCCATTAATTCCGGGTTGGACATGGCTTTATACGTCAGGCATAGATTGCCTCTGAACAGGTGGTATGCCACTGAGTAGAGCTGGAGTTTCTTTAACCAGGCAGCATATGGCATCTGTTTGAGCCCTATGATCCTCTTGGTGAGGTACTTTTGGGGTCTTTCCAGTTGCTACAGGTGTCTGGTAAGGTACATCCCAAAAGGGGCATTGTACTCAATTATGGGCTTGATGAGGGATGAGTAAAGAGGCACAATGACCTCTCCTGATCTAGATGTGAATCCCTTCATGATTAGATGGGCTATATAAAATGTTTTTCTAACCACTTTGGCCACGTGGTTGTCAAATGAGAGATTGCTATCAACTTGGGTCCCCAGATCCCTAATTACTTCTTCTGTACTTAATGGATTACCACCTATGTGGTAATTTGCGGCCACTTTGTTTTTGCCAAAGGGGATGACTATACACTTTTTGGCATTTAGCTTGAGGCCATGGCTCTGGCACCAGTTGTCTGTTTCTATGAGGCCCTTTTGGAGGATGCTTGTGTCAGCTGGAGAGTCGATTATGATGCCCAGTTTGCAGTCATCTGCGAACTTAGTCAGCCACAGTCCTTCCGTGTTGGCCTGTACCTCCGAGAAATATATAGCGAACAAGAGAGGTCCCAGGACTGAGCCTTGTGGGACGCCACTTGCAACTGGTTTGGAGTCTGACATGGCTCCAGCAATTCTAACCATGTGGGTTCTGTCCTTGAGCCAGTTTGCAACCCATCTAGTGACATAGGGGTTTATATTTAAGCTGGTGAGCTTATCTATAATGCCCGAGTGGGGTATTGTATCTAAGGCTTTTGCGAGGTCCAGGTAGGCTGTGTGGACCACCTTCCTCTCGTCAATGGCCTTGGTGACTGTTTCAAAGAAATCAACCAGGTTTAAGAGGCAGGATTTGCCCTTAACAAAGCTGAACTGGGTAGGATCCAGTGTCTGTAGGTCCCCAGTATCTTTGTTTATGAGGTCCATGATGATCCTTTCCATAGCTTTGCAGACTAAGCTAGTCAGGCTTATGGGGCGATAGTTTCCAGGATCCATTGAGGCACCACCTTTGTGGAGAGGGACCACTGTTGTACGCCACTCTGTGGGTACATATCTTGTAGTAAGGCTATGACTGAACAGTAGTTTTATGTTTGGAGTTAGCTCTTCTTGGAGTTCATGTAGGATGCAGCCCGGGACACCGTCTGGTCCCATTGATGCTGTGTTTTTTGCTTTGGAGAGGGCAGCTCTTACCTGAGCATCTGAGATGTCAGGGGGGCAGCACTCTGCTGGGATAAATATTTGCCCTTTTGGTGGGGAGGGGGGGGTTTGCACTGAACCTGTCAGCTAGGATGTTGGCAATGTCTGTGGGTTCGGTGTATTTTTTGTCATTTTGGACTAATTCTGAGCATATCTGGGAATTAACAAAAGAACAAGCTGCAAGGAAATATGAATAACAACCAAAACTGAGAAAAACACACTTTATAATAGCAAAGCATTCGGATAAAATCCTTCCTCAATACTAATACTAGTATTAGTATTAGTATTGAGGAAGGATTTTATCCGAAAGCTTTGCTATTATAAAGTGTGTTTTTCTCAGTTTTGGTTGTTATTCATATCTGGGAATTCCCACCCAGGTTCCTAACATAACTAAAGAAAGCCAACGTCCTGTGCAATTTTTCTCTCGAAGCTGGCCTTAGACGATTTTATGAGTGCCCGTAGTTTTTTACTAATACTGATCAGAGATGCCTTCCCTTTTTGGGATTTTGCTCTATCATGTAGTAGCTTCCTCTTTCTATTGTATAGTTTGTTTATGGCTGGGATCCACCAGACAGGACGTCTGCCTTTGGAGGATTGGGTCTTGGTTTTAGTTGGGATTGCATGATCCATGCATTCCTGAAGGTGTTCATAGAATGCGTTTATAAAGGATTCTGCGGTCTGGGCCGTATTTTCCATAGGCCCAGGGGCTTTGAAGGATTCCACCTCGGTTTTGAGGAGTGTGAAATTTGCTTTAGAGAAGTTTTTCACTGTGGGTTTCAGGGCAGGGGGTGGAGTTGCGATGTGAATATCCAGTGAAATTAGTTTATGGTCTGATCTTACCAGTGAGGGATACACTTCTGGTCTGGAGCATAGAGTCCCCATGTTGGTGATGATCAGGTCCAGTATGTTTTCCCCTCTTGTGGGAGTGGTAACAAGTTGTTCCATAGCATTTGAGTTTATAAATTCTAGGAACCTTTGGGCTAGGGTGTTGGAGCTAGAGTAATGCTCCCAGTCTATGTTTGGGTAGTTGAAGTCGCCCAGTATAATGGTGTTTGGAGAGACCTTCATATATTTCAGTGTTCTCAGGAAGGCCGAGTGGGGTTCCACAGTTTGGGAGGGTGATCTGTAGCAGGCTATAAACTGGAAGGCAGTTTTACCCACTGTTAGTTGCACATGGATAGTCTCTGATGCTTCGTGCTTTTCCACCAACCTGGAGGTGTGGTATCTTTGACGAATATTGATACACCCCCTCCTTTTGTGGTACGGTCCAAGTTTTGGGGCCGAAAAGCATGGTATGAGATATAACCTGGTAGTGCTGGGGTGCTCTCTGGAGCCTTGAACCAGGTTTCTGTTACTGCACAGATATCGATGTTCTCCATGCTAAGGAGAGTTTCGAGTGCATGCATCTTGAGGTTTAGACTTCTGGCATTGAGTAGCATTACTCTTAGCTTCTTATCCCTTGTGATACCTATGGAGGTGGGTTTGTCTTTTGAGCCTTGCCTAAAAAGGCACTATGGGGGTAGCAAGAGCCTTTGCCAATATCCGAAAGCCCAGGGGTGACAGGTGCAAGCCGTCCCTAGCGAAGCATCGTGGCTTACCGAGCATGTCATCCCAGGCTGACAGGCATTGGATCCCCTTTGAATGACACCAATACTTAAGCCAATTGTTGAAATTGATCATCTTGTCTTCATATTGTGGCATCATTCTTGGTGAGGGTAAGATGCTACTCAAGGTCAGGGTCATACCGGCCTGGGCTACATGCTCAGAGAGTCCCTATATGTCTCTTTTCATGTAGTCTAGGGAGGTATGTCTCAGGTCATTCACACCAGCATGGGCAATGACTGAGTCATATTTGTACTTGCCTTGGAGTGACCTGAGTGCTTGTGTTATGTGGTGGATCCTAGCGCCCGACAGGCAGCTCATCGTGACCTTCTCCTTGTTCAGCCTGGTGAGCGGGACATCAGTGTGCCTGACGATAGAGTCACCTATTACAAGTATGTCAGGTGTGTTGTTTAGCCTTCAGGGCTGTGACTGTTCAGCACACTGGCTTTGTGAGCTATGTGTTGCACGTGTTTTGTTTTGGGGTAGTGGTTGCTTGGGTGTCTGCTTTGGAGGTCTCTGCTGCTTAGGCAGATTTTTATTTAGAGCCTCCGAGTATGTTTTTGTGTGTTTATGTGTTTGGTTTGCTGTCATCGTAGGTCTACGTGAGACTGGAATTGTAGTGAGTGTGGTTTCCTTCTCCTCCTGACTGGTTTTGCCAGTACTGAGTTGAGAGAGGTTAGCCTCCAGTATGGCTATATGGTTGCATCTCTCACATGTGTTGGAATTTGTTGGGAGGAGGAGAGGGTTGTCTGTGTACATGAGGCAGTTGTAACATTGCCTCAAGATTCCCAGATTCACCAGCTGGACCGGAGAAGAGATTGACAACTGACCTTTGGACATGCTAGAAGAGTATTGGGAATTCCTTTATAATTGAAAAAAAAGGGCTAATGGGGAACGAGGTACTCAAGGGGAGTTTGTGAGGGTGTAGTGCTTTTAACATTTTAGTGCTGACTTATATAATTGCTTTAGTGAGCAAGTGCCAGGTAACTTAAATGCAATGTGTTTCAGGTAACTTAAATGCAAAAACGACAAACAGTAACTTTCTTTCTAGTGAAACAAGGAAATAAGTACAGTAAGCAATACAGATATCAGTAGGGATCCGCAGAAGCGCTGAAAAGCCGCGTTTTAGGTGGAATTAGCATTTCAGGGAAATAACAAGCAAACAAACAAGCAGCATACAAATAAAGCTAGATTCAGCAGGCCTGGATCTAGTCTATGCCATAGCAAACAAGGAGTACCAATTTCAGTAAAAACAGTTCAAATATGCAGGCACTATAAGCTTTTAACCAAAAATTCCCAGCTCAGAAGGGCAGAGTCCAGCCTCTCCTCCCACAAGAGTGATTTAGAGTGATTTTATTACAAATACTTTGTATATTGAGATGGGCAATAGAGAGTTGGTTGGTATGGTAGATGATAGAGAAGTAGCTTTGTCTTGTGTTTTGTAGGTATTGGTATTGGTATGGTGTGGGCCAGGATTAGGATTAATATCTCCATCCAACAGTAAGTGGAGGAGTTTAAAATCTTTTGGTTGGGGAAGTTTGTGAAAGCTGTCGATTAGTTTCCTAGATTTTGGTTTACTTAATTTAAAGTATGCTAGTCTGTGGTATTTGGCTAGTAGGTAGTTGGGTTGAGTAGTGAGATTTAAGAAGGTATGGGAGAAAGTTGATGTAGGTGTAGAGGTATGTTTAGATGGAAAAGGAAGAGTAGAGTAAAGTGGGTATTCATAGAAGGTTAAGAGGTAGGTAGTAATGAGAGAAGAAAAAAGTGATAAGCAGATAAGCAGTTTAAGTTGTGGAGGGATAAGTGTTATGAACATTTTAATTATTGGGGAGGTGAGCAAGGAGGAGACAGGTAGATTGTAGTTCTAGAGGAGAAGTAGTAGTTTGACTTTAAGTAAATAGGGGAGAAGGTAGGTTAGTTAATTAGTTGGTGTGATCTTCAGTAGAAAAGGTTGAATGAGTATATGATAGGTTCTTATCTGAATGGGGAAGTTAGGATAGGTGTGCGGTAACTAGTGCTATAAATGTAGGAGCACTTGGGGTGGGTGGGAATTGGGGGCAGGGTAGGGGAGCCGATTGAGCCGAAGGGCGACCGGAGTGGGGAGAGACAAGAGAGTGGACATCCAGGAAGACAATCTGTAGAATGGGATAAATATGCAGGTAAGTTTGAAAGTGAGAGAAAGCAGAAGTAGGTTAACAGGTTAGTGTAAGGTACATATACATGTAAGAGAGATAGGGTGTAGTAAAAGGTGTACACTGGGACAAGGGTAGGGAGGTGTAGAACAAGCTCTAAGAAGAGGAGAAGCTGAAAACAGAACAAAAAATAAGGTTGGGAGATCTAGTAGAGAGATAGTTGTAGAGACTAAGATACAGAGCAGTAAAGGTAAGGCGCCACCTAGTGGCCAGTGAGTTAATTGTCACAAATCCCTTACATACAAGGGTGGTAGGCTACAGGAAAGAGGGAGTTGGGCTATTTAATACAAAAGGAGAGTATAGGCTGTCTATGAGCGTTGGCTAAAATCACAGAAAAATATAGTTGGGGGGGGGTCGTAGGCTGCTGGCTATCCTGAATGGGAAACTTGCCTAGCGTAGCAGGGTTCTAAACCTGAAGTATTGGTACAAAGTTCTGGTATATAGAATAACACATACTTTCACTGTCTTAAATAAGCTGGCCTCTCAGGGATCTGGTGGGTAATTTCAGAGTCCAGACTAGTTCCAAAGACTTCCAGGAGAACGACTTGCTGGTATCTAGGTACTGAATGTACTGGTTCACCAGGCTGGTAAAAGTAGAAAGAGAGAAGGAAGTGAGGTAGATAATACTAGGAATTGCAGTCAATAGAAAACAGCTAAATGGCTAAAATAATTTAATAATCCTTCTTGCCATCCAAGCCACCAAACCACCCCCCCCCCAAATTATACCTTCCACCCAACACCTCCGGTCATAAGTGTAACAAATGCAAATCCCAATGAAACCCCTTCCCCTCCTTACAATGCTCTGTCCAACCCTTCACTTAACCATAAAGGGGAATGCAATCACATACATCCTTCTGACTACCAACCCCCCAGATGCCACATCCAATCAAAGTAGCACTAGCCACTGAGCAACCCCTCTGCTTAACCTTTCCACATAAAGGTCAACCCAACTACCATGCCCCCCAAAATCTAATCCATAATAACCAAATTGAGACTCCACCCGACCTGTAGACAATTCCAAGCTCCCCCTAAACAATCCCATCTACCCCCTCTACTCTGTCGTTAACTCCCTTCAACCTCACTTGCCTCCATACTACTCTCTGCTGCAACAAGCTTGACATGGCTTAATGAGCACCTAATGGTAGTTTACCTATGCCCTTCTTGTTTACCACTCCAGCCAAACAGCATCCATCACCTTCAGGTCACCGACTGATCCTTTTAAGACCTCACTGCCCATCATTCCACTACTGGCACAATGTCCACAATGCAGTCATCCCTCATTGATCTGTAAAAGAAAAGAAACTGTTAATGCACAGCCATAAACCAAAATCTTAACATTGAGTGCTGTTAAGGGAACCCACTGCCATATTCCCCCATCAACTCTTTCCAATGTAAGGGGGAGTTAGGGCTCCTCTTCTACTCTTTCCCCCACTTTTTTTTTTGTATATAGCCTGCTTAACCTTTCCAGTTGAAGCTGTTAATATGCCATAATATGCCATTAGTATGTGTAGCACATTCTGCTCAACTGATCCCCCTTAGCTTGCAAGCAATGACCCAAATGAAAAACTCTAGAAACACACATACCACTCGACCTCCTAGCCCAGGTAACATGGACAAAGCCCAGACTTTTCAACCTCTTAAATCAATAATTGTTCATAAGCCATATGCTTAGCCACTAATTACCAGAACTCTATGAAAACCAAAACACAAATATGAAGCAAAATCTGAACATTCTATGGACATCTTTACAGCTGAAAGGTATGACAATGCCTCAATATAGGGACAGCTTCCAAGTGCCCCCCCAAAAAATGATATCCATAAAATGGAATTACCCCATATATATGAAAACAGCTATTCCAGCAATCTTTACATATTTCCACCCTCTCCTAATTAATTACTGACTTGCTGAGTTATACAACTCAATTACATAAACCCATGTAAAATCTTAAAGGTTGAAGCTAATGTGCAGAACATCTTAAACTCAACTTAAAACTCTAGTCAAAAATTCTCCACTACCTAAGACAAACATTATAGAATCCCACCAAAATGTAATACAAATAATTACCCAGAATATTTCCATCACACTTCGAATAAACAAACATACCATCCTGTAAACCAAATACTACCAGCCTCCATAACAAGCCATGTTTACGATCCTTACTCTTTCCAGATTCACGTGGAATGAAACAGACTCTTTGTATAAGGTCTAAAGCCCTGGTGTACCCCACAAACCAAAAACAGCATTGCCATTCCTAGTGATGCTAAAACTCTTTAATCCCTATGTTGTCAGGATATGTGTGCCACTACGAAATCCAGTCACTCTCACCACCACTCAAACCAGGCAACATTAACCTGTAAACCAAGCAAGTACCTCACAGCGATGCAGCCTAACAAAACCAAAATCTTGAAACCAAATCATACAATAACAAAGGTATTACCACAGAAGCTGCATTAGTATTTGCAGAATAACCAATGTCCATAAGTTGCTACAGTTACTAAATATACTCCCCTCCCCCAAGGAACAAAGGACAGCCACAATCGGCAACACACCTATCTACTGTGCATACTCCCTTGACGCAACTCTAACATTCTGCAAAAACCATTTTTTTTTATTTTTGTTGTTATGTGTATGAAACGTCCATTGCATAAATGGCTGCTCAGTAAATCCTGCCACAAATTTCCTATTTGGAAAACTTATCTCCTTGCTTTGTTCCTGCTGTTAACTCTTCCTGACCGTACCTAATTCCAAAAGACCTTTAATAAGTCTGTCAGTCTGGTCATCCCACTTGAATCCATATTATGCCCTGTATTTTAGCTGCTATGCTATCCATCAGAAACTCTGTTTTGAACAATATCACCACTTTCTGCCCCCCCTCCTCTGTTTTTATCCAAAAGTATTTTAATATTTGAAGATAAGCCTCAAAACACATAAGAAATACCAAACATACAACTTCTCAGGGAGAATGTGAAGTACAATTATCTTTGTCATGTCAATGATTATAATTAATGGAATGTATTAACTATGCCCAAAGTAAAAAAAACGTATTATCAATTGAAACATGAACTAGCAGCGAAAACATACAAGCCTGTCAGTTACTATATGCCTTCCTCTCAGACATAATAAAATACACATAAATATATAATTTGCAGGATGTTATTTGCTGTTGGGTCTATATTATAAGATCGACGTTTGAAAACATCGATCAACATATGGTCAACACCATATGGTCGATGTCTTCAAACATCGACCTTATTAAAAGACAAAAAAAGAAAAAGAAAAAAGTACCCTAACAGGTTTAAGCAGCCCCACTGCATCCTCACAGCCCCCGCTACTTAAATATACCAACTCTGAGACCGCACTACAATGCAGTAAACAGAAATCTTCCGTTACGGAGATTTCCGTTTACATGCTCGAGATTCTGAGCATTCGATATTCTTGTGTTGACAATGTCAGATTTGACATCGTCGGCTTTTGAGAATATAATATAGACCCTTGCTGTTTACTCTAAATCTGTAACAACACAAAATAAGAAATGAGCTTATAATTGCACTCTCATCTCAAGGAAAAAAAAAAGGAAGCACTGTTATGCAGTCGAACAACACTAAACGAATAATGGTCAACCCCACAAAGGCCACAACTCCGCATGCGCTGCAAGGACACCTGCTGCAAGCCCACAAACCAAGTCTCAACATCCATGCTGCTGTACATGATGAACAATGACAATAAGAGCTGGAATGCCATGATATCCAGGTCAGCAGTCCACCTCGACAAGGAAACTGAGTAACTTGCGGAAATTACCTCTTCACCACCCAAGATCACATTCAACATTCACACGCTCCAACCAGATAAACACCATTAATCCACTCAGAACAACCTAACACCACCAACAAATGAACACCAATCCCAATGCTACCAAGCCTAGCAAATAACCCTAGACAAGTTAATAAACTAACTCACTCCTTCACTGTCCACAACCTGATGCCATATAACCACAGATGTCCCTGCAAGCCACACCACTAACAAGCAAACACACAACTAACATTAAATTAATAAAGTGGCTCACTCCTACAGAAGTCCCCTTGAGCCAAGAAGTAACCTATGACTAAACACAATTCTAAAGCCACACAGGAGCACAACACAAAAAAAAAACAGTTGTTCATATGGCTAATCTACCAACTTACCACATACCTTCCAAGGCCTGCCTCATAAGTTCTTGCCAAAATGTGATTCCTTACCAAGCTGGTCTTCCCTAAGCCCCTTAAGCCCCTCCCCACCCCTTACCTCATTCCCTCCCAATCAACCCTCCTTTCATTTAACCCTTTTATCCCCCCACCCTCTTACCTCTCACTGATATATTTGTCTAACCCCTACTGAAGATGTCCCTCGACAAATTGGTTTGTTGCCAAACCTCATTTGCTGTGCAATGAAGCTTGCATACAGAAAAACAAACTTTACTATGTATGCTGAAACACATGATAAGTTGATTTCTTTTGCTTTGTAAAGTGATACTAAAAGGGTCAACATTAAATTTGTGATTTATAACATAATTTTCTTGACCATTGTAAGGTTGTGAGTTATGGTTGTGAGTTATGGTAGTGAACTAGAAATGACCATAGGAAATTACTGGGAGGATACAAGAGTGAGTCTCATTGCTTTAAATGAAGGTATTTTGGGCAATTATACCAATATGTAAAGCATGGATCTTTGTTATTATGTACATTGAAAATAATGGGAATATATGTTTCCTCTGCTTAGCAAAGCATTACTAAAAGGAGCAGTAGGAGATTTTCAACTTGTTAATCTTTTCAATGGTGCATGCTTTGGAATGGACTGGAAAGGTTACTGAAAGACTGCAGAAGTACATTGTATTGCTTAACATAAGGTATTACTAGCATTATGCATAAACATGTTTTTCTTTACTTAAAATAATGAGCAGAACTATGCAGTGGACAATTATATTAATGAGTATAGCAAATAATAGATAAAAATGCGTGAGAAGACCCAGATAGAATTAGTTGGCAATGTACAGTGCCATTAACAGAACCAGTGATTTAAGCAAGGGTTTTTATAGACATAGCAGGGATAATATTAAAACACTGGTGGATTTTAACAGGTTTGCTTGTTATAAACCCTTAGTTTAATTTCAAATTAATAATGTGTGTATGTTAATAATCACTAGTTGATTTTGAACTTTTTATTAAAGTTATACAAAAAGTATGCTTTGCAAAGAAATTTGAGTCCATAAAAGTTAAGAAGGTCTGCTGCTTAATGACTATTTTTAAATGGCATAATTTATGATCCCTCTAATACTAATGCAATGGATTACATTGTTAATGCAGAAATAATATAAAAAGCAGCAGTATTTGGGATTATATAAATATTCTTTTTGAACATGGATAATATATTTTGAATTCTACATTATTTTACTTATTTCATTTGCCTATTTAATATTTATTAACTTATGTAAAGCACTGATCCAGGTGAACAATTTCCAGGCTCAGCCCAGGAGAAATAAAGTACTGAACAGCACTGAAAATAAAATTAACAATGCAAATGGAATAGACACAATAAAAAATACAATGCCAGTTATTCAAAGCATAGCTGGGATGTTAGTACTGAATACAAAGTAACATATTAGTACAGGTATATGCAACTATATTTACAGAGTTTTATTTTACATTACTGGGGTTGAGAGTTAGGAAAGCTGGGAGGTGAACAGAGTAATAAGTGGGAAAGAAATGGACAAGAAGAGGGGCAGTGGTGAGTGGAATGAGGGCAAAGGAGAGTGCAGACTAGTCAGAGGGGAAAAGTAGAAACGCAGAGACAAACTAAATGTGCCAGAGAGACGTTTGGCTGTTAATGTAAGGTAGTAGGATAGTGAGAGAAAAAAGAAATTCAAAGTTAAGTAATGCCTTGTGGAGAGAATCCAGTGCAGGCACCTTTTGGGAATAGAAACTTTTTGTGTTGACATCTGATTTCAGGGAAGAACATGGTGCCCCGTAGGTCTGCAAAAAGGGATTCGCAAGTCTGGGGTGCCATCACAGAGAAACTGTGTTTGGTGAAGTGTAGTTTTGAAAGTGGGGTAGAGAGGGAAAGGGAGGACTATGAATTATGGTTGTAGGATGTAGTTATTTTAGAGTCTGTTGGAACAGAATACAAATATGCATTGGTATATAAACTAAATAATAGATTTATAACAGTGCTGCAATAATATAAATTCTTTTTACACGTAGTTTTTAATAGACTGTTAAATGGCAGTGATATACTTAACTATTAACTGATTATTGATTTGTTAAACTGTTTATCAAAGTTATATAAAAAGATGTCACAAGAATATGCATTTTATTTAATGTACATTAGGTCTGGTCTAATCCTTAAAGATGGCTGAGAGGCATAGAGATGTGTAAGCTGTCTGACACAGTTTTGCAGTATCTTGCCTGCATGTGAATAATCAAAATGACAACCTGAGGTTATAGAGATGTTAAATGAATATAGATGCATATACTTATTAACATATTAAAGGTAATTAAATCACATAGAAGAACAATGATAAAGCCAAATAGAATTTATTTATTTTGTACATTTGTTAATTGGGAATATGCTTCCCTTTTCAAGGAGCGCTGTGGTTAAGTGATTTATTCAAAGTCACACAGCAAACAAACAGAGGTGAAAGGAATCAAACTCTACACCCTGGATTGTAGGACTCAGCTTAATAACAGCTTAGACCCTTAATCCTCTGAACTAACTGCCAGACTGCACGACATTTAAGTATATAGTGCAGTCAAATGATCATGTATAGAAATGTTAATGTTATTTCCAGTCAAAACTTTGTGGTTTGTTTAGGGATGGATGCATTCCTTAACAATGGACTTGAAAGTACAAGACTGAATGCAGCCCTTGATGATATTGCTTGTTATGTCAGATAATTAATATGTATATACTGAAGAATCTTACCTATAAGGTTTGCTGATCAATTTTTGGGGCACATGCATCTGGTCCAAAAATATACTACTAAATACTAGTGTCACTATGACTGTAAATCTGTAAAGCATAAGGGAAAAAGCCTTTGTCATAGGCTTGTTTCCCGCCTTTTCTAACTAGTACAATCCAAATCCCAGGGTTTGCTGATTTCAGGACTTCAGTTTCTGTATTCAGAGCTATTCCAAACCTTGCTGTGGTAGAGGGAGGTCCTACTGCTTACTAGTGAGAGTAGTAAGCATTGTACAGCCTATCTAATGCTAGAGGAATGGTTTCCAGTTCTGAAAGTGTCATTTTTATTGGCCATTTGGGGCTGATTTCTATCCCTTTCAACTTTGTGGCTTAAAAACATGTATTTGCATGATTCTGCGCATCGTGCAGCACTGTTGGGCTAAGTTTAAACTATTCCCGGCGCCAGAAAGTCTGCTCTTCAAGTTTTCCTTAGAACTAGCTGATTTCTCAGTAGTAATGCTAAAATCTGAATCCCTGTGACTAGCTCTTGATCTACAACCTGCAGTAAAGCACTAGGAAGCCTTAAACTGATAAAAACAAACAATTCTCCTTGTATATAAGGAGAAAGTAATCGTAGGCACTAAACAGCCTATAATTGCAAAGTACCTGCCCAAGGTAAGGGAAAACGGCTCTTGTACTCTACAAAAGAAACACCAAACCAGGCATGTCCAAGGGTCAGCTTCCAGTGATTTCTCAAGTCCACCTGGTGAACCTGGGCATACTGGGGAAATGCAGCAATTGCCTCATGTATACAGACAACCCTCTCCTCCTACCACCCAACACTACAACCTGCGAGAGATGCACTTACATAGCCAAACTAGAAGCAAAGCTCTCTCCAGCCACGATTGTGCTAAACAGTCAAGAGGAGAAGGTCAACACCTACACTATATCTCAAGCAACACATAGCCCTTCAAAACCCACATCACAAACACCCACACATAGAAAAACTAAACCCACATATTCGGAGGCCCTTAACATTAACCTGCCCAAGCAACAAGGACCTCCAAAGCTGATATGCAAACAAATATCAATCACAACCAAAGTAACACATGGCTCAAAACACCAGTGTGCCACCCAACAACAGCACCTGAGGCAAAAAAACTTACCCAGTACCTTAGTCATAGGTGACTCCATAGTCAGACACACTGATGTCCCACTCACCAGGCTGAACAAGGAGAAAATTACCGTCAGCTGCCTGTCAGGAGCCAGCATTTGCCACATAACGCATGCACTCAAGTCACTCCACAACAAGAACAAATATGACTCTGTCATTGTCCATGTTAGAGTGAATGACTTGAGACGTACCTCCCTGGGCTACATGAAAAGAGACATGGAAGAGCTCTCGGATCATGTGGCCCAGGCAGGTATGACCCTTGCCCTGAGTAGAATCTTGCCGTTGCCCAGAATGATACCACAGTATAAAGACAAAATGATTGACTTCAACAATTGGCTAAGTTTCTGGTGTAATTCAAAGGTGATCCAGTATCTGTCTGCCTGGGATGACATGTTTGACAAACCATGATGCTTTGCTAGAGATGGTCTGCACCTGTCACCCCTGGGATTCAGGTTACTGGCTAAGGCTATTGCCACCTCCATAGTGTCTTTTTTAGGCAAGGCTCAAATGACAAAACTACCACCATAACAGATAAAAACACGCAAAATCTGAAGGTTATGCTGATCAGTGCTAGAAGTCTAAATCTCAAAATGCACTCTCTCGAGGCACTCCTAAAAATGGAGATCATTGATATCTGTGCAGTAACCGAGACCTGGTTCAAGGCTCCAGAGAGTACCCCTGCAATACCAGGCTACAACTCTTACCACACTTTTCGGCCACCAAACCAGGACTGAAACACTAAAGGTGATGGAGTGCCCATATTCACCAAGACATTCACACATCCAGGCTAGTTGCCCAACACAATGGGTCTGAAATATTACAGGTGTGACTAACACTAGGTAAGACTGCAATCCAACTTGTAGCTTGCTACAGATCCCTCACCATGCCCCAAGATTCTCACTACACCTTTTTAAACATACTGGAAAATATTAAGATACAACCTAACACCCTAATACTGGGTGATTTCAACAACCCTGACATTAATTGGGAAAACTACTCAAGTACAAACACCTTTACCCAACGGTTCTTGGAATTCATAAATTCCAGTGCCCTGAATCAGCTAATCCATAGTCCCACCAGGGGCTCAAATATCCTTGACTTGGTCATTACCAACATGAAAGATCGATGCTCCACATCAGTGGTGACCCCCTCGTTGGTTAGGTCTGACCATATGCTAATCACCCTTGATGTCCACATCCCACCCCCAAGTAGGGAAACCTCCATAAAAAACTTCTCCAAAGCCAAATTCATGCTACTCAAGTCAGAAGTGACAAACTTCATGACACCCATGCTGACAGGAACTGAAATTTTGACTGCCAAATCTTACACTAAGGCACTGTACAAGCATATCCACTTGTGCATGAATCGTGCCATTCCAAATAGAACCAAGACACTCTCCTCCAAAAAATAGTAGCCAATCTGGTGGTCCCCTGCCATAAATAAGTTATACAACAGAAGGAAGAAACTGTTACAGAAAAATGGAAAATCCCAGGATACAAAAAACTCCCTTACCAGCCTCAGTAAGAAGTTGAGATCCCTCAAAAAATCCACCAAATCTAGTTATGAAAATAAAATTGGCAAAGATTCTAAGGACAGCCACAAGGCATTCTATAGTTATGTCAGGAATTTAAATGGCAATATTCAGATATGCTCTGAGCTACATCAGAATGGCACTAAATATAATGATCCCAAGGATATTGCCAATATCTTAACAGATCAATTCACTGCCAGTTTCACCCCCCTCTCAGCCCATAAAGGGCCCATCTCAATACCAAATGATTGCCAAATGCTGTCAATCATGGCCACACAGGTACAAAATGCACTCTCCAAAACTAAGAATACAGCATCCTTGGGACCAGACGACATCCCGGGCTGTGTACTGGCACTTCACCTAAGTGTCATGTTTAATCATAGCCTCACCTCAGGCTTTGTTCCCAGTGAGTGGTGCACAGTTACAGTTATCCCACTCCACAAAGGGGGTCCACCTTGAACCCTGGGAACTATTGTCCCATCAGCCTAATGAGCCTGATCTGCAAAGCCATGGAACGCATTATCATGGAACTTATAAGCAAACACACTGGAAACTTTCAAGCAATGGACCCCACCCAGTTTGGTTTCGTGAAGGGTCGATCTTGTCCCCTTAACCTGATTGACTTCTTTGAATCAGTCTCCAGAGTCATGGATGAGGGTAAGATAGTCCACACAGCCTATCTGGACCTAGCCAAGGCCTTTGACACCATCCTCCACTCTAGAATCATAGATAAACCTACTCAGCTGGGCATTAATCCCTACATCACTCAATAGGTCACAAACTGGCTTACTGACAGAACCCACACTGTAAAAGTAGCCAACTCCAAATCCAGCTCCAGACAAGTGACAAGTGGAGTACCTCAGGGTTCAGTCCTGGGACCGCTCTTGTTTGGCATCTACTTCTCCAAAGTACAGGCCAACACCAAGGGACTCTGGCTAACAAAGTTCACAGACAACTGAAAACTGGGAGCCATTATCGAATCCCAAAGGATGTGGATATCTAACAAAAGGGCTTTACAGAGGCAGCTGCTTGGAGCCAGAGCAACGGGCTCAAGCTCAATGCCAAGAAATGTATAGTTATACCCTCTGGGAAAAAACATGTATCCGTGAATTACCACATAAGTGGTAGTACACTAAACACTGAAAGTGTGATAAGGGACCTAGGGACACAGGTGGACAGTTGTCTCACCTTCGATAACCACATCGCCACAACAGTCAGGAAATCCTTCTATGTAGCACATCTCATTACTAAAGGCTTTTCATCCGGGGAAAAAGGAAGTCATTGTCTCACTGTACTCATCCCTCATTAGACCCATTATAGAGTACAACGTCCCGTTTGGTATGTACCTCACAAGACATCTGCAACAGTTGGAAAGGCCACAGAAATACCTCACTAAAAGAATCACAGGCCTAAAGCAGGTGCCCTATGCGGACCATCTAAAAAACTCCAGCTATACTCTGCGGCATATCGTCTACTCAGAGGCGATCACTGCTTAACATACAAGGCCATGTCAAACCCTGAGCTGTTGGGCATGCTCCACTTAAAGAAATCCCAATCCCTCAGAGCCACACGCTCCTGGGATCTAAATCTTGTCATCACAATGAACAAAACATGCTGGAGGGATAAATTCCTGTCCCAGAGACTCCCCATTCTCTGGAATAGACTGCCCATACATGTCAAGCAGAGCGCCTTTTTGGCCCTCTTCAAAAGGAAACTTGATGACTCAATGGGAGATAGGAAATTCACCCCAGGGATCACGTCAGTCACCCTGCAAGACAGGGGACCAGGGAGGTAAAATTCCTGGGAAAAATAGCCGAGGAAATGTTATGGCTACGCTTGTATAGGCCCTAGGGCTGATAGCCTAGTACCAATCTATGAACCTAAATGTGAATTGGTCAGATTTGACTGAAGATATAGATAAATATGTAAACTGGTATCATTTAGCTAGTATGCAACATCTATATAACTCTTAGTGATCCTGTCCTAGGAGAGCACCTATAATAGCAATAAATGTTATTTTAAACCAGACAACTTGGCTATAAAAGATTATATTTGCTAAAATGGAATTTCAGTACATTATAAACTTATTTAAGGGTGTTTGACAGTTACATGAAATTGACTGTGTAAAAAAGACTAGAGAAATTAACTGTCTGTTTAGTAGTAAGTGATAGTAGGGGGGTTAAGCTCTTTGCCATTCTTTGCTTGCTCAAATGAGTAAGCTGGATAAGTTTCATGGATGAAAGCTATGAGATGAAATAGGCTGACTGTAAAGATCATGCCTGCATGAAGAAGATGAGAGTATGTTGACTTGTTAATTAATCAGACTGTCTATGGCCGAGTATTATGCTGTGTATGGTGCCGTTTGGGGCTCTGATGTTGAACGAGGCCTCAAAAAAGGTGTCCTCTTACTTTACATAAGGGATTTTAATTAAGTATGATGTAGTTGCAGTAAACAATTAATAGGACCATATCATCAAAATGAAGATGGATAAATATAGAAAAGATTTGAGCATCTTGCCTGGCCATGATGGAGGAGTCTAGAAAGTCAAATACATCATGTTGTTATATGACAATAGATAAAACATTGGATTGCCTGATAGCTGACTGAGGATATGCTTAGAAGGTAAAAAGGAAGCAACATTCCTACTGTCAGGAATCACATAGTATAATACTGATTCAGGGTATTTGATTACAGTTGGACTACATGATCATTTTTATGTATAACATCAGATGAAAACTTCAAGTGATTAATTAAAACTCTTTAGTATAAGATGCACTGAAACTTATTGAAATATAAGGCACAATTATACAGAATGGATGAGGGAAACTTGGGGCATTAGGAAGACAATGAATAGGATGTTGAGGAATGAGATGGTGTTGTTCAGTATAAAGGGGAATGTAACCAGTTCACTTAACTGATTATATGTGAAATTAATATGAATGAAGTTTAATTGTTGCATAACGATGCTATGTTTTTAGCATTTGAATTGCCAGTTAAGAATACAAATGTTATAAAGTAGAAAGGCCTGGTAATCGATATGGCTATAGCAATACAAGTAGCATAATACATGTATTATTGATTTGTATGAAGATCAGTATATAAGATGAACGTTTAAAGAATGCATTCATCTCTTGTTAAACCATTGCTTCAAGGTTATTGTTAAATAGTGGATTCAGTGTTTTGGATATCTGTCAGTGTTGGTTTTATGCTGATTTATATACTTGTTTTGGGAATGTATTAACATTGTATGAAATGAGGAGTTTGTGACAGAAGTCAATAAAGATGATTTATGTAAAATCTTATACTGGCATTGTCAAGGATTCCTAACACTGCCTTGACCAATGCAAACTATAATTGCTTATATTGCAAAAAAAAATTATAATATGGTATAGGGTGGTTAGTTTTTTGAATTTGTGATAGTCCATATTAAAATAGGTTGTCTTCCCATACTCTGCTGGTGAGTGTCGATCATTGTGGAATAGTACTAATACTAATACTACTACTACTACTATTAACAATAATAATATTTTCTCTCAGTTTTAATACATCCCATTTTACCATCCTCTGTAAGTTGATGGAGTATCTCTTATAAATGAATTAAAAAGAGACAAAGCACAACATGGAACATTACGAGTTATGCAACAAAAAAATCTAGTGTGCAGATTCAATAAAGCCTACATGGTCTACTAAAACCATACTCGCATTGTGGCGCAATGTGCACAGGTCTATATTTAGCTACCGAATGCTAACAAAAATGAACCGCACAAGAGCAAAAATAAAAGAGTGAAATTCACAAGTTTCAAACAATGGCAACATTGAAAAATAAAACATCAAATGGCCATAGTCAGCCAACATCGCACACACAACAAACCAAGGTGGGGAGCTGTGCCCCCCACACACCCTTAACTATATATACCAACTCTGAGATTGCACTACAGTGGGGAATAAGACAAACTGAAAAGCTTTCACTTCATGTACCTTAGGCCTTGCATTACTTTCTGGCTGTTGGCCAACTATGGCCATTCAATTTATTTTTTTCAACATTTCTGTTATTGGATAATTGTCTTTCACTTTTTTACATTTGTTATTTCATGGTTCATGGTTTTTCATATTTGATAAGTGAACATGGACCCAATGATCACACAGCAGCACCCTGTTTGGTATTCAATAAGCAGCTGTACACAGTGTGTAGAGCCATGCAAACATGGTAAACATCGTGGTCTGTTAATTACTGCATTAGCAGCTGAATTTGCTAATCAACCAATTCAAGATGAAGGAGATATTCAACAAGCTATAAAGCAATCATGTAGACTCAGTGTAGGATTTTCCCTGTGAATTTCAAAACCTATTGGGGTATACCCACAGAAGGTGCTTTACACAGAAACATTGTTAGGGGCTGCATTTGCTGTTATACATATGTATGTGCAACAGGCACAAGTCTATGCTGCTCCTGCTGCTGCAAATAGACCCCATCCAAAAACGAAAAGTGTATTTAGAGCCCTGTTAACTTATCACGATCTACATGGTGTGGAAATTATAGAGTGCTACAGGGTGGATAAAGACATACTACAGGAATCTGTAACCTCTGTCATCCACAACTGAGACCAAGGGCACTTAGAGTTATAGCTACAGGAACCTTTCAGTGGCCAACAGGGCATATGCTGGGGATATCAGAGGCATCAGCATCCAGGATCCTACAACAATTCCTGAATGCTATGCTACAACATGCCAATGATTACATACAATTTTCCTCCTACACACATGGAAATACCAGGATGGCTAAACAAATGCACAAACAAAATTCTTAAACCCAACTGGTGATGTGGAAACACAACAATAGTTCTCGGCACCCCCACCCCAAAAAACAGGAAAATGACAGTTTGTAGTATCTAAGGAATAACACAAAATTCAGCTGTTATGAATGTTTCCCAGACAACTTTCACAAACTTTTTGCACATGTAAAATTGTATACAGTTGCTGGCACCTTTCACTGTGCTCATCACCCCCTGATGGTGTCTACGTGTCATCTTGTGCCATTGACAATATAGTACTTTACATTGCAATGGAATAAGATAGTAAAGACTGTAATGTAACCAGTTTTAACAGTAACACTTGTAATCACAGTTAATACGGCTGTGTATCTGCAAAAAGTCAATGCATGGCAAAAATGCCTGTGCCAAGAGTAAAGAATAAGAAGTACAAACAGGTAACAGTTTAATCCTCTAATGCATATAAATAACAGTTCTCTTCATAATATGTGAACAATCCTAATGTACCTGAAAAATGCAAGCATACTTTAGCAACATCAGAAGCCTTCTGTGCAGACAAATCTAAAGGAATGTCAATCATCTGTGTTCTACAAATACATAGGTCCTCTCATCTTCAAGTTCCCTTGCTACACAGTTACCTTGTTATGGTGTAGACTCTTGGCTCTGAGCACATTGAAGGTGCAAATGAGATGAGAAATGATTAGAATTTCTGAATCCAGAACATTTGGCTTAGAATAGCAGATGTCAACATAGTGTAGGCAGTATCTCAGTGTTTATTACTAATGGATTGCAAAGTACAGTTTTGTACCTACCATAAATGTAGATGTCCGAACTGGATAGCATCTGCAGTCAGGATTACCCATTTGTTATGACTGCAGATGCATCCATGAAGGACATAGTACAGTTTTGTACCTACCGACCGAAGGGCTGCCTGACGACAGGACAACCCATTTGTTATGACTGCAGATGCATCCATGAAGGACATCTGTATTGGTTAGTCAGAGGGAGAAGGAATATGCAACAGTTCAGTCTCCCTTACCTGCAGTGGGTTTGTCTGCCACATTAAAGTGTAGAAGTAATTTTATCAAGGTTTTAAATGTAAGTAAGCACCACACATTTCACTTTCTGTTCAGTAACATCCAACCTCCCCTGCATTTGTTGAAACCTGTATATTATTGCCATTTGCTATTTTCACACATTTTAAGAAGAATGATACAAAATGCCTTACAGGTCTCAGATTACTGCTCAGATAAGAGAAGAATGAACTGTGTTTCTGCAAACAAGAGTTATAAATGGTTGTGTGATCACTTGTTGCACTATATCTGAAATTAATACATATACAAGAAACTCAGAAGTGTACAAGTGCCATATGCTTTGTTAATACTGTGGATGATTTTGGACTTGCTTGCACAAAGATTTTTATTCTCTGCTGCAAAGCTGTTTTTGTGGCAAAAAAGGATTAGACACCCTTACTGTGTTTTGAAGCTTCATTGGTGTGAGCGACACATATCATCATGCAAACCTGGACTAATGTCCCACACAAGAAGCAGACAGAACACCTGCAGACAAGATGTAGGCATTCTTGAACTGTGAAAGAATACATTGTTGCATTGTTTGCTTTCCACTGCACAATAGCACTTAGTGATGTTGCGGCAGTTAACAATCTTCCCAACACCTGCAGGTTTAGAACAACTGCAGGTAAGAAGCAGACAATAGACAATTTCAAGACAGATACAGTCTATCAAGCATATTGGGTGCCACACAGATATGCTAAGTGGCATTGCAAGGCAGTTAACACACATAAGTTAATAATGAATAGGCAAATATACAACTGTCATTTAACTATTCTTGTGGTAGGTGTAAGTGCAGAGTTGCAGTACAGAGGGTCCTGGGTTCTAAAACATGAAATTGCAAATATATTTACTGTCATTCCTTTCCACTTTATATTAAATATCACATTAAAGAAATTACACATAATTATAAATAACATTAAGCATGCATAGCAGTGGAGCTCATTTGAATTATATGTATGACTAAGGGTATTCTGACTACTAAGTTTCTGTAATCATAATTGTGTTCTCTGATCTTGGATGGTCTTCAGATTTCAATAATACTCATACACACAGGAGTGTATAAACCAGGACCTTGTCAGTTCACACACATACCCCTCGTTCTGTCATGTGTATTTATATAGAATTCCTGAGTATGGCTGAAAAGCACTTCTTCTGTGGCAAGGATGGCAAATCATCACTGTGGAAGAAAATATTTTGTCTCTGATGCATACATTTGAATCCCACATTGTTAAAATCAGTTTTATCAGTGTATAAAGCCAAACCAAAAATGTGTTAGGTCATGAAATTTATGGCCCCAGTACATGTCTGCAAAGTTAAACCACCTAACAGTTACAGCGGCAAACAACCCTCAAACTAATGTGGTGTCAGATTAAACTTGCAATTTCCAAATCTGCTTTCCCCTCTGATCAGCACTGTTGCTCTCTGCATAACATTATGCAAATGTGGATGGCGCCATTGTTTGGGTTTGTACACTACTGATAAACATGATAGCAGGCATTGGTGGGAAATCTTTCTTACCTATTGCTGTTCTCCCTGGTTGGACATGTCTGGTGATAGAAGAAAGGGTGCCCATTTTAAGGCACAGAGGTGGGGTGTTGAGGAGCCTGTAATCTTCACTGGACTCATTGTAAAGCACCACAGCCAAAGGATTTTGCAGGGGGACTAAACCAGATCTCAGTACAAGTCAGAGACTTGGAATAGTCTGGCCAAGACTGTCTCCAGTGCGACTGGAATTCCACATACTGGAGAACAGTGTAGGCATCACTTTAATGACCTGAAAATGTACAAGAGGGATACACTCAACCACTGACTGAATGAGTTCAGAACTGGTAACATCCCACAGTTGTGTAAGTATACTGATAAGGAGAATTAATAGTAGACAGTAAGCTGCATATAGGCATAACGGGCATGCATAATCCTATTCTCTTGTTTTCTTCTCTTTATTCCACAGCCAATGTAGGGATTATGGTAAATAGAGAGGCCCATGTTGAGCATCTAGAGAGACTGATAGAAGCAAAGTTTATGTATGCAGCACAATTGAAGTATTATTTTAGCTTCTAAATTTATTTCTTTTCTATACAGTTGTAGCAAAGTAAGCATGTGTATCCTAACTGTAAAAATAAGCATGCATGCTCCAGTCTGTAGAACAAGCCAAGTCTAGGAGTCAAGTCTCAGACTGTAGTCAGACATTGTGGGTTCAAATACCACAAGTAGCAAATATAAAATAGTAAAATCATTTAAAAATATTACATAAATTGATTTCTACACAAGTGGCATAAATGCCCTGCTGTTAACTTAATCTGTATAATTGGACCAAGCATATATGCAATATATGCACATTGCAAGGATTACTTTGAGCAATCCTTAATTATAGTTTATAGCTGTTAAGAAGTATACTTAACTGTAAAATTTCAGATAAAATACTTTATTATTGTGATAATGCACTGTATGTCACAACTGATAGTACTAATTTTATATTTTTGTTTTCTCTCACCTCAGCCCTTATCTCTCTTTTTTTACTATGTGTCATCAAAATATTTCCATGTCATTCTTCTCTAACAAATCACAAAATACTTTACAGCACAGGTAGGTAGGCCAACCTCAGTGGCTGAGCCTGCCTCCTCTCCATTGGCTCTGGCAGCAGTGCCCAACACATCTGTGAACCAACTTGGCAGTACTGCCTCTGCTGCCCCTGCACTACCTGAACATGCAGGCAGCACTACCCTGGCAGCTAGTGCTGTGGTACCCTCTAGGATTACTGTCAGAGGCTTTATCACCTGCTAGGAGATGCCAGAGTTGGTGCATAGGGTTATGCACAACACCATTGGTGCATGCCTATGCTGGATGGAGAGGCTGCTCTCCTTATGGTGCATAGAAAACCTGAAGCACTCCAACAACCAGTGGTGTAAGGGGATGGTGATAATAATCCTGTGGTGACGATCAGATTCTTACTGTCCCCATGTTTGATGGGAATGGACATCTGTTGATCTGTTGTCCCCTCCCTAACCCCAATAATGGTGCCCCCCAACCTGTTGTGTCCCTCAATGTCCCTGTGTCTTGTCTTATTTGTCCTGTTTGTTTGCATCTGCTTCCTCACATACCCTACTTACCTGATCCAGAAATACATGCATCCCTTACCCAACATTCCTCTTTTACTAATGTAAAAAAAAATGGTCATCTATCCCACAAAAACAAAAATATCATCCCATACATAACTCTGCACTTTGCACATGTCTTCTTGACACACGTAATTCAGTCCTATACAACATGATTACATTGTTTTCACACCTCTTTTTTGAAGTGATAGTCCAAAGTCAGGCAACTTTCTATACATATTCATTTTACACTATTAAAAATTTGGATAGCTATGGTTCTTTCCTAGTTTCCTCCTGCACAGCCCTATATTGCTTTCCCTTTTTTCTTCCCCTCTGCTTTCCCTCAGTTTCACCACTTTCTTATCTGCCCCATTTTAAAACCTTTAATCTGGTCAAAAATAGAATAACACAGAACACACATAAGATAAAAAAAAAAAAAAAAAAAGCAAGGGAGCCCTTCACTTTTTTCCTATGTGTTTGTGTGGAGTTTGGTATCGTGCACTAATGCCAAGTGATGGTGAACAGCTCTTCACTGGTGTGGTTAACTCAATTCAATGCTGCTTAAACATGCTACTCTTAAATAACACACAGTGAATATAGAATAAAGAATTCTTTCATAGCATTATTACTACTTCTTTAAGACTATTATATACACCTGGATTCAAACCCTATATCATCTTGTCTCCAAAAGAAATGTGTCAATCCATTTACATTTGCTGCCATAGAGTTAGGTGTGTTTCATATTCTCAGTACCCAGAACTCTCATAATTTTAGCAATAAGGCTCATGTTTGCTTACTGCTTAACTATGTGCAAACATCAAAAGGGTAGACATGTGCATCTCACATGCACAAACACTTTGCCTTTGATTGTGCAACACCGCTACTTGGTGCTGTGCTATGGAAAGTGCACAATAGCATGTATTACTTATGTGTACTGCCCACTTAATCTTTATCCCATAAAAATACATGTAAAAATGCAAACAAAGGGAAGGCCCCTTTTATAGGAAAAAACACATATTTACACGACAACTATCTGTTACCTCCACCCATGCATTTCAAACTTGGTATTGTAGTACTTGTTCACAACAAATGCTTTTATATACCATACACATCTTTAAAATAACAATACACATTCAAATGTTCCAATATTTGTAGCAATGTGGAACAGTTGTTTACAAATAGTTTGCAAACTTGTCTTTTTAAGGTACACCTGCACATTGGAAACACAACAACAAATGGTACACTTTACACACTCATCAATGTGGTAACATGCAGATGTTTAATATCTTGATGGTTGTACATGGCTGGCTGGCCACTTCAGACAGCCCTCCCAACATCTTTTATCCAACATCTGATGATGATGTCATCCATTGTAAATTATCCTGCAGCTTTGTAAAACTCAGACTTATGCCATGGAACTTGCATTATGTACTGAGTTCTCCAGCCTGTGTACTTAGCTAGGTAGGGGTTCTGTTCTCACTGCAGTCATCTGTAGTGTGTGTGTGTGTGTGTGTGTGTGTGTGTGTGTGTGTGTGTGTGTGTGTGTGTGTGTGTGTGTGTGTGTGTTTGTGCACTTGTCTTACATTACAGAAAGCATCTTATGCCAGCACACGGGATACTGTTTTTATCAACTTCCTCTCAGCAGACACTGTTGATATCATCACTTATAAGGCATTATCTGACATTCTCCATATCTGACTCGGGCTGTGGCACTTGCATTAAATACAGAGGTCTCTAGTCAGTGTACTTCAATAGGTAGGGGTTCTGTTCTTACTGCAGTCAATTGGTGTGTGTGTTTGTGCACTTGCGTGACATTAAAGTGAGCATTTTACACCAGCATGTGGGATATTGCTATTACAATCTTCCTCTCACCAGACACTGCAGGTGTCATCAGCTATAAAGTATTCAGTGACACTGTAAAAGCTAGAATTTTGCTCTGGGGCTTGTTTTAAGTACTGTGTTCTATAAATAGGTGGCTTTAGAATGATATGTGAGTCCACAGCTTTTTCCAATACTCCTTCAGACATTTTGTTTTAGCATACAATGATTATGTCATTCTGTGTAGCATGCACTCTGACAGTATTCAAGACAAACCTGTGCTGTGGCACTAACATTAACTACTGAGCTTGCAATATACTTTAACTATATATATAGGTGTTCTAATCTGACAGCAAGCTACATGTGTGTCTATACATACAACTATCACATATGAGACAATTTTACACAAGGATGTGACTCCATGTCCATGTCTTCCACTGCTCACAATATGTTCTGCTCAGCATACATTGATGCTATTATACTGCATAAAGTGTAACATGACAGTGTTGCAGTCAGGCATATGTTGTGTTGCTACTGTGACATTGAATGGCATTTGTATTCAATGCCTACACAGGTATAATGATCATATCAGGCCCAGCGTACTTCTGTTTGTTTGGTTGCTGGTATATTATGGTCATTGTGTGATCTTTGAAATAGCTCTACATTTCACTACCACTTGGGGTCCCAGTCACATAGCCCCACACATCCTCCTTTGTACTCTGGCCTCATGACATCCTTCCTGCAGAGGAGTGAAGAGATCTGAATGGAGAGATGATAATTTAGTAAGCAAAGGAGAGTAGTATTGCTAAAATTGAATTCATCCTCAAGTTTTGGTGAGCACCTTCATGAGGTTGACCCTGTTTTTTACAAAATATCACCAAGACGACACTGATATATATATATATATATATATATATATATATATATATATATATATATATATATATATATATATATACTGTATTTATATAGCATATATCATGGACAAAGGTAGGTAAAAATTAAAAAAAAATAGCCAGGTGCACAAGGCCCAAGATAAAAAGTGTCCAATCCTGGTAGGCACACTGGTACTAAGACTGGAAGAAATGACAGTGCATAATCCTCAAAATATGGAAACATCCCTACAAAAGGGTCAATCCAGGCCCAGGGGGAGGATGGCCCCCTATTGTAGAAGGAAGTAGCAGTCCACAAAAATAAAAAAAAACTGATAGGGCAAAGAAGAGCCATAGAAACGATACAGTGGACTATTGAGGATAAGAAAGAAATTATGTAATGTTACTATTCTGCAAAAAGCCCAGAATTTCCAGACACAAGATATGCAAAAGGACTAAGATAGAAATTAGAAGAAAGAAACATACTTCCACAAGAAAAACTATCAGAAACTTCAAATAAAAATTTGTAGCCATTAATACAACATATTTGTGAAAAACAGTATATAGACCAAGAAACTTTAATCTGTTTGGAAAAAGGAGCTTCTGAAGAAGTGTGAAAATATAAACAACAAAACCTAGATACTTTTGAAAAGTATAAAAAAGAAATATGAACATGAGAAAGAAAGACAGATTTGATATGGTGCAATATTTATGCAAATGTGAAAGCTAAATTAATCAACATAAAGAAGGCAGCCCAAAAGATATTCAAAGAGAAATACAGGCAAAGGCATCCAGACATGGAAAATTTCACAATAAACAAAATAATATCACAAAGATGGAATATAGAAAAGAAGACTTGTAAAGCAGAAATTAAAAAATAGAAAATTAGGTTATGGAGTGCCTGAAAAATTAAGGATTTGGTGTAGAAGGTCTAACACAGCTTACATCACAGCATGATTGAATGAGTTCCCAAAGTAAGGAGAAACAGGAGGATCAGGAGACATCTGAAGAAGAAATATGGACACAGCAAAGAAAACGAGATTTAATATGGTGTAATATCTATGCAAAGGAGAAAGCAAAACTAACCAATAGAAAAAGAGCAGCGTCAAAGATATTTGAAGAAAAATACAGGCAAAAGAATCTGGACATGAAAAATGTTACAATACAAAAAATAAGAAGACAAAGAAGAAAAGTAGAAAAGGAGATTATCAATGGAGAAGTTAAAGAAATAGAAACTGAGGTTATGCAGTACCTCCAAAGTGAAGAATTCAGTGTAGAAAATCTAATTCAGAAAGCACCACAACATGGTAGAGCAATGGACCTCCAAATTAAGGGGGAAACAGTGGAATGTGAAGCAATTGGTCAAGTGCCATATGAAGATATTTTGGAGCCTTCCATAGGAAACCAGTAAAACATTCACTTGAATCTGGACAGTAAGGGAAGGAACAAGAAACTGTGGAAACTCTGCCGCAGTCAATGTTGAGGAGTGATCGGCCAGTGAGTTCCCGTATGACAGAGCAACGGATGGCACCAGATGAAATTGAAGAAAATGTGCCACAGGAAGATGGAATAGAACTTTCTATGGAATACCTGCAGGAAATGGAAAACAAAAAAATGTGTCCTCAGTCTAGTAGAAAATAAGCTAAGAGAAGAGTTGGTTGATTTAATAGAGATAGATAGACATATTAAGATCAATGAAAGAAATAGACTGCAGAAGGTCGATAAAAAACAAAAAGTCAGAAGTCTGATAAAATAAATGAAAGTAATTAGGACTGTCCATAGAGATCCATGTGATATAACAGAAGTAAACAGAATATATTAACTGCACAGCTAAATTAATAACGGATAAAGTTCTACCACAAGAACACTGGGTAGTGAGGGAAATGAAGGGGAGAAATTGAATACCATCATGGAAGTATCGAATAGAGAAAACTGTAAAGTAATTAAGACAAGAAGTGTCACTGTTAGAAGAGTATAGAAGAGGGAACAGATATACAAAAATGGTTAGAAAGATAGACGTGATAAAAGCAAGGTGCAGTATTAGAATAGATCAGAATCCATCATGCATTATTGCAAATAGTAAACTAAAAATCTCAGCACAGGTGGAAAAACTTAGAAGATGTAGATAAATATAAAGGAAAAGTACAAAATAAGCAATATATTGATGACCCCAAAATTTTTTTATAGAGAACTGAGAAACAAGGTAAAAGGAATTGAAAGACCACCAAAAATAAGAAATAGATACATTTTGGAGAAGTATCTATGAAGATCCTATAGAACATAACAAAGATGCTAAATGGATAGAAGAAGTAAAAGAAAGAATGTTGTTCTTTCGTCTTTTCCCGGTTAGGGGTCGCCACAGTAGAAGTCTGGTCCACTAATGATTGGCAGTAGATTTTTTATGGGTGCCGAGGTGCCAGCTCAGCTTGATGCCCAACCTTCAACGAAGGCACACCTATTCTACGCATGTCTTTTGAACGCCACTCAACCACGGGAAGGACATGCAGACTCCACACAGAAGGTGCTCCAGCCGAGAATCGAATGGGAGAACCTCTTGCTGTGAGGCAACAACGCTACCACTGCAAGAAGTTTAAAGTACAGGATATGAAATGAGATAAGTAACAGCCAGAGAGATTGAAACAAAGTTAAGAAAAGCCTCAAATTGGAAACCCCCAGGCCCAGATGCAGTACCTAACATCTGGTTAAAAGTATTAACATCTTTGCAAGAAGATTTAGCCATGAGTAAGAACTATTTATATGCGCACCCCAAACAGACACCAACCTTGCTATCAACAGGAAAAACAATGCTCCTACTTAAGAGTGAATCTGCAAGCTACCCTAAAAATTATAGACCAAAAATTATACACTGGAATCAATGCCAACAGAGTTTATAGTCATTTAGAAGAAAATTCAAGTATGGCATTAGAATAAAAGGGCATTAAAAGAAAGTCATATGGAACTAAGGATCATTTATTGTTAAATAAAGTCATAGTAGAGAACTGCAAAAAGAGGAAGAATTTAAGTATGGCATGGATTGACTACAAAAAAAGGTATCTGATAGTATCCCATATTCATGGATATATCAGTGCTTAAAAATGTATAAGATGCACCCTACACTGATCGACTACATTACAGTGACCATGAAACAGTGGCAGACTACTTTGCAATTAAGCCATGATAAAAGACAAATTATTATTCCAGAGATAAAAATTCAAAGGGGGATATTCCAGAGTGACTCTCTGTCGCTGCTGCTATTCTGCCTTTCCATTAACCCATTAAGCTCTCTACTTAATAGCTTAGGCCATGGCTCTCATTTGGTTCATAGAAAACAACAAAGTGCAAAGACTTTTCATCTTCTCTTTCTTAATGATTTAAAACTGCATAGCTCATCAGATGAAGAACTGAAAGCACAACTGCACCATTTCTTCTTGTCCTCTGCATCTTGCTCTGTCACACCAACAACCTGCATGTCCTCTCTCACCACATCCATAAACCTTATCTTAGGCCTTCCTCTTTTCATGTTACCTGGTAGCTTCATCCTTAGCATCTTTTTCCCAATATACACAGCATCCCTCCTCAGCACATGTCCGAACCAATGTAATCTTGCCTCTCTGGCTTTGTCTCCAAACCTTCCAACCTGGGCTGACCCTCTAATATACTTATTCCTGATCCTGTCCACCCTTGTCACACCCACTGCAGATCGTAACATCTTTAACTCTGCCACATCCAGCTCTAACTCCTACCTTTTTGTCAATGCCACTATCTCCAGCCCATATAACATAGCTGGTCTCACTACCATCTTGTAGACCTTCCCTTTCACTCTTACTGGTACTCGCCTGTCACAAATCACTCCTGACACTCTTCTCCACCTGCTCCATCCTGCCTGTACCCTCTTCTTCACCTCTCTTCCACACTCACCATTACTCTGAACTATTGATCCCAAGTATTTAAACTCATCCACATTCGCCACCTCTACTCCTTGCATCCTCACCATTCCTCTATCCTCCCTCTCATTCACACACATATATTCTGTCTTAGCCCTGCTGACCTTCATTCCTCTTCACTCTAGAGCATATCCTCCACCTGTTCCCTACTCTCACTACAGATCACAATGTCATCTGCAAACATCATAGTCCACGGGGACTCCTGTCTAATCATCACCATTGCAAATAAGAAAGGGCTCAGAGCTGATCCTTGATGTAATCCCACCTTCATCTTAAACGCATCTGTCACTCCCACTGCAGACCTCACCGCTGTCATGCTACCCTCGTACATATCCTGTACCACTCTTACATACTTCTCTGACACTCCTGACTTCCTCATACAATACCACAACTCCTCTCTAGGTACCCTGTCATATGCTTTCTCTAAGTCTACAAAAACACAAGAATATCATTTGGTCTTGATAAATGTGCAAAACTAACTTTTAAAGCAAGAAAACTGCAGCACCAAGAAAACATCTGTTTGGGACAAGAATGTGATATAAAAAAACTTGAGCAAGAGGGAGTGTATAAATATTTAGGAACCGATGAAGGATCCACAATAAAACATGAACAATGTGAATTAGATTTAGCAAGGAATACTTTAGAAGACTTAAATTAATCCTGAAAACAGCATTGAGATCTAGCAATAAAATCCAAGCTATAAACCAATTTGCTCTTCCTGTCCTAACTTAAAGTTTTGGAGTAAATGACTGGCACCAAAACGTGTTGGATACATTAGACAGGAAAACAAGAACGATGATCATGCTCACCAAATGATTTATAAAAATCAGTGCATACCAAGATTATATATTCCCAGTTCCAAAGGAGGGATGGGCCTCCTTGAAATTGATTACCAGTATAGATTTGCAATGATGGTACTGCATACATATCTGCAGATCTCACAAGACCCAAATGTAGTGAAAGGTTTGAAGCACGAGGAGAATAAATCTAAGATAACTTCCCTTCTTAGTCTAGCAGAAGCATATTGGTGTTAAGTGGGAATGGAAATCAAACCAGAAGTAGATAAAAATCAGACAGCAACTGAAACTGCCAAAAACAAAAGAAAGATATAAGGTGAAGGACCAGATGAGAAGGCAAGAAATGTGGAAAATGCTTAAATATAGTGCATGTATATAGAACGAACACAGGAATGGTTAAGGAGATGCGAATTCAAATCAAGAGATGAAAGGTTAATATTGGCGGCACAAGATAGTGGGCTGTGTACATATTGGTTTACAAAGTTCATTGAACATGTGGGTGAAACAGACAAATGTAGGTTTTGTAAACCAAAATTGGAAGCAGTGGCGCACCACATTGCTGATTGTGACATACTAATGGCAGGAGGAGTGTATATTGAAGGCATAATAATGTGGCAAGACTGTTGCACTGGGGATTGTGCAAACATTATGATACTGAAGTGGCTGAAAAACACTGGAAACATGAGCCACAAAGCATCACAGAAAATATTAAAGTCTACATTACATGGTATCACACATTAACAAACGTTCAAAAGACAGATGCTAGAAAACCAGATGTAGTTGTCCATGAAAAGAAGACAAAAGTAACATTGATCATTGAAATCACCACACCCAATGACTACAGTGTCTTGTGTTCAGAGAGACACAAAGTCATAAAATATCAGGATTTGCAGGCAGAAATGAGAGCAGTGTTGAAGAAAGATACCCAGACAGTTTCAATAGTAGTACGAGCAACGCGTCTTATAAAAAAGAATCTAAAATCATATTTAGATATGTTACCAATACATGTAACTTCGTATTAATTGCAGAAGGAGTCAATACTGCCACACTGCAGGTGCTGCAAAGAACACTTCTGGCTGACATGAAAGGTTAAAACAATACTAATTTCATGAATTGTAATCGAACTTTCACTTCGATATGGGGTCCATTCCCATTATGGTATTAGAAACCCAAGAGACTTGGAGAAATTTCAAAAAAAAAGGAGTGAAGCACATCTTCATGTCAGATATGCATACACACATCATGAAGCAGAGCCCTTCCACACTATGCAAGACATCAACAACTGCATGTGTGGTAGATAATTCTGTCATAGTGCAGTGCACATGTCCCAGATGGACAGTGGCAGAATGTAATGCAGTCCAACAAATATACACATACGGACAGTAGTCTTACTATCTTCCATAATATACATATAAGCATTTTTACTTTCATTTTATAATAATGGTAAGGATTTCATGTGATGTTGGCCATCAGCCTAATACTGTCCTATGACTCTGTGATCAGTTGATATGTCAGTGTTGCTGTCATTAACATATGGTATATTGAGGTGTGGATGCACAGTATGGCTACAAGAGGGTATTACAATCTATGATGTGAGCTAATGTGTTGATGGCCATTGCTGCCATTACATTACCCTATATGGTCTTTATATAACAGCTGTTGTAATATGCCCCCCTGAGAACTGTTGACGTAGGGTCATTGTTTCACAGGAACTTACTAGACTAGTGGTCCTACAGCCATTACAAGCCTAACCATGTTCAACACAAGTAGACCCAATTGTCCTTATTAGGTGGGTGCAATTCACACAGTGAGTCTATGATCAATACCAACTACCCCTGTCCATGAGGGACATGGGTGTCAACTCTGGGGTGAATTTGCAGTATCCCATCCATTTATCTAGGTTGTGCTTGATTAGAGTCAGCAAGGAGCTCTGCTACACATGATTTGGAAGTTTATTCCAGAGGAGTGACAGTTTCTGGGAGATATATCTGTCTCTCAAACATGTTCTGTTAATGTCACAGGCTAGGTTAAGATCCCTAGAATGAGCGACTCCTGTGCCATTAGATTTCTGGATGTGCTGCATTTCCAACAGTGCAGGGTCAGAGCTTGCCCTGTAAGCCAGGCACCAGTCATCTCTCAGAAACCAATACAATACAGAGTACAGGGACACAGCTTTCAGTCTATCCACGCATGTCATGGCATGGATTGGAGGCCCTATATTTTCTTGTTGAGAAACTCCTGTAGTCTCTCCAGCTACTGCAGGTGTCTGTCAAGGTACATGCAAAAGGTAGCATTGTACTCTATTAATGTTCTGCTTATGGTCGGGTGCAGTGGTGTCATAACATGCTCAGACCTGGATGTGATGCCATTACTTATGAGGTGCACAGTGGAGAAGAGTTTCCTTACCACTGTGGAAACTTGTTGGTTGAAGCTCAGATTGCTATCTACCTGTGTTCCCAGGTCTCACAAGACTGGATTAGAGCTGGGGGAGGAGTGTCAGTACTGTAATTAGTAGGGAATTCCACTTTGCCAAAGGCAAGAATAATGGCATTTTTTTTTTTGCATTTAGTTATAGATTAGGCCTTTGGCACCAATCATTTGTTTGTGTTATCTCCTCCTGTAATATGTTAACATCATTGGAGGACTCAATGATTGCACCCAATTTGCAAGCAACAGCAAACTTGGTAAGACAAAGGCCATCAACTATAGCCTGGACTTCCAAAAAATAGATTCTGAGCAGCAAAGGCCCCAGCACAGATTCTTGTGATACACCACTGGTGATGGCTCTATTGGCAGAGGTTGAATTACCAACTTTGACACTATGTGTTCTGCTGGTTAGCCAATTGGCTATCCATCTAGTGACATAAGGGCTATTCCCCAGCTGGGAGAGTTTCTAAATGATACCTGAGTGGGGGATTATGTCAAAAGCCTTTCCCAGGTCAGGATAGGCAATATGCATTGTCTTACCTTCATCCAGGTCTTTGGTGCATTTTTCAAAGACGTCTACTAGGTTTAGTAAGCATGATCTACCATTTAAAAAAAAAAACAAATTGGTTTGGTCTAGAGTTTGAAGGTCACCTATGTCCTTGTTGATAATGTCCATGGTGATTCTTTCATGGCCTTGCAAATGAGGCTCATTGGACATAGCAGTCTGTAGTTCCCAGGGTCAGTTGATGACCCTCCTTTGTGCAGGAGAATTATCATTGCTGTACTGGTTCTCAGGCTATGGTTAAAGAGGGCACTAAGTGGGTTCACTAGGTCCTGTTTTTGACTGCTTAGTAAGCAACCTGGGATGTATTCTGATACCATTGAAGCTGTGTTTTTAGTCTTGGAGAGTGCAGATATGACCTGATCTCTAGAGATACTTGGCCAAGGACTGTTGTTAGGCATTTTTTGGATTATGGCCTGTGGTTCAGTGCAGTGAAGTTTTTGCCAAATCTGTCAGCTAGCAGGTTGACAATTTCCACCAGTGCAGCTTCGTGTTTAGGCTACTACCTGTAGCATTAAGCAGCAGAACCTTGAGTTTGCTTCCAATGGACTTTTTTTTTTACTTCAGAATTTATGTTGCTTTAACATTGCCTAAAAAGGCACTATGGGGGAGGCAAGTGCCTTTGCCAATATCTGACAGCCTAGAGGACACGGGTGTAGACCATCTCTGGCAAAGCAGTGTAGTCTATCAACCATCTCATTCCAGGCTGAGAGATATTGGATCACCTTGGACTGACACCAGAAGCTAAGCCAATTGTCGATGTCAATCATTTCTTGTTTATATTGTGGCATCATCCTGGTTGATGGTATATTCTACATATACCTTCAGTGTGCGTTCTGTACTGTATTATGCTGATATACGATTAGTGTTCGTACTACAACTGCTTTCATTGATGTGCCCTCATCTGCTGTACATTACCATGTTTCACCTGTCCTCTTTCCCAGTATTCATTCGTACAAGTCATCTGCGTGTTCCTATTCAATGCACACACTTCCCCTGAATGTTTATTTATAATGCAGTCTATGTACCCTTACTGATCATTCACACAACCTTTTGTTCTGTATGCCTGAAACAGGTTTCCACAATCGTCTGCACTGTATACACTGTCATTTAATGTGTTGGAAATATATACATTGCTGTATTAATAACCCTGGTAATCATTGTGTCATTTCGCACAAACACGTTGACCTAGTTTGCCATTAGGTAAACAGGTTTACATGTCTGCTGCTGTCTGTGTTGCTTTACATGGTCTCCTAAAGAGCAATACTGTTGCTGGCCATGAAACTGCTTTTTTGTGCAGCATGATCATGTAATTAGCACTGCTGCTCACCACACAAACACAAACTCCGTGTAAGCTTTGCGTTAAGAATACACAGAGTTTATTGAATCTCCAGGCTATTTTTTCCTCCATTTTCTGTAAGTGTTTATTTTAATGTCTAAAGTGAAATCCATTTAATAAAGACGAGGCAATTCCCATTTCTCCAAGTCAGAATATTAACAGATTGAGGGTGACATAATTGAATGTTTCCGAGAAAATCATATAAACAGCATAAACCATTCTTTACGCCTTTCCAGCAGAATCCTGCAAATGTGCATGATATATTTGGGAGGATATGTCATTAGTGAATGTCTGCTGACTTATCACCTATTCATAAAACCTATTCATGTAAATGGATTTTCTGACAGCACCATTCTGGCTTCAAGAGATGGCATTTTGATTTGTCAGCAACTTAACAAGTTTAGGTTTTGCTTCTTCTAAATAAGCGACAGTATTTAGATTACTGGTACTCACAGTGTAAGTGTGATATGCATGAAGTAATATTGGTATCCAGAAAGGACTTAAGGTCAGTGCTGAGTGTGCCAATGAGTTAGTATAGTGTAATGATAAATACATAACAATGGACAGTATTCAGAGCAGTTGGTGTCCACTGGAGCATGGCTGGTATGTAGTCAGTTTGAATACCAAGCCTCTAACAATTCAGAAGGATCAGTGTGTAAAGCACAAATATGTATACATGGAGTATAAATATAAAGCATTTACCTGTTGATCATATGCCATTTTATTTGCTGACACCAGTGGAGAACAGGCTGATGGGATAACTTATTGAACGGAAACTGCACATTTATCATTGGTGCTGTAAAATGATCCCCTCCCTTACTAACATGTTTAGCAGTATACTGTGTTCAGCAACATACCACCACAGCAAACCAAAAAATAACATATTTTAATGGCAGGAAATGTCCTACCAGCAACATAGTTTCCTGTTGTGCAGACAAACCTGCTGCCACACATTACCTTATCCCACCACAAGACAGCAATGATGACAAGCTTATACCAGTGACTATGGTACCCATGGCCCTCATTCATGATTAAAGACAGTGGTTTCTTTATGCTTCACTGTAAAGAAGGTGGCCACACTGCAGTGGTGGAAGGCAGTTATGTGCTGTTCAGTAGGCCTTATCAGTGAGCTCCATATAGTTTCTTGGTAAACATACTTAACAATACATGACTGCCTTCTTTGCTACACTGCTTGGCAGTCTGACATTACACAGCATTTCTCATCACCCTGAGTACAAATAAATTAGAATGTCTCAGAGTAATAGTCACACCTGTGCATAGTTCAGTAAAATGGGAAGACTGTCAAACACCTCTGGGGACTACAATTATTCATCTTTAGGAATCACAGTTGTTCCTGGTCATGTACTTAACACAGGGCAAACAATGTTGTACACATATGTGCCCTGTGTTTGTGAATATCATGTATTGATTCAACTGTGTCACTGAATTAGTCCATGTTTATGATATCATGGAGTGATTCAGAGACAAAGTTGAGTCTAGTATACTCTATGTATAAATGAGCTATTCCAATGAAATGCAGATACATACCAGTGATTTAGGGACAATGTTCTGCTCACTACTTATGCAAGTGATTTACTCAGAATAATCATTATACTTAACAATTAAGAGACATGGCTCTGACCCGAGTTGTAATTAGGGAGGGGAGAAGAGGGATGCTGCCCCAGGTAAAAAGCTGTTGGGAGTGTAAATGGTATGTGTTGATGGTGTGTGACTGCATCACTGGTATTGATTTATAAAGCCATGAGGATATTGTAGCTTCAGATCAGAGTGCATTTGTGGTCATGGCAAAAAAATATATTTTAAAAAGTTACCATATGATGAAACAGACATCATCCTAAGACTTCAGCCGTGCTTTTTAGCTGTCAAGCAGTATGGTCTAAAATGATCTACAAACACTTTATATCTTATATCTTTCCAAACTGGTTGTACTGCTAAATGTTGAATATCAATGCAGGGAAGTGGAGATGAGAGAACACAAACTGATAGTTACGCTTTGAAAAATATTGTTAGTGTATGCCTGTAAAGCTCTAGTAAATTCCTAGAATGACTTCCCTCCTGCTTCAGTAACCACAATAGTAAGTAGCCTGATCAATACTTATTAATATGACATTTACACATTAGGATGCTGGTGAGATTCAGACATATGCCCTGGGATTCATTATCAAAGATGGAGACTTTGCACAAAGCCTACACAATTACAGTACATAAGCATGAAGGGCAGTGGCGTTCATTGAATGTGTATGCTGCTCATCACACTTATTTTTCAAACACCATTTTATGGTCAGTAGCAGTGCTGACGGCCATGAAACAGTGCATGGAAACAGAAGCAGACAATCTAAACATAACTGCTTGACTGTAGTAACGCATGCACACATGGACCGCTTATATGAAATACAGGCAAGTTGATTCAAAGAAATAAAATGCAGGGGATGTTAAATGGAGAGATTGTACACAGAATGCAATGATAATAGTGCAGACATAAGTATGAGGGAGGATAAATGGAGAAAATGTACTCAGATAATGCATTCAGATTCAATTATGTCACAAAGAAACATTTTTAACAGAAATATCCATTTTGATGTAATATTATTTAATTCTGTTCTCAGTTCTTTACCCATGCACATAACTAAAGACAGACATGTTAACAGCATATAAGGGAGAGACACAATGCAACATTACAAGAAAGGGGACTCAATGTGATATTACTGTAGGCAATGTGCTGAGTTGAGATAACAAGGATAGTGTATGCATTGTGGCTAATCACTTAGACTTCAGTTAATTAATGTTAGTGCTGTAATCTCTACTTCATCATGCATAAACAAGAAGAAATGAGCTAAGTATAATCATGGCTGTAATCCAAATGGTTTTGGCTTCAGGGCAAATGGCTACACCGAATGCACAGAATTTTTTATAGGTTCCTGAATAGCTCCACTGTGTTGGATTGGTTAAATAGCATGCAGTTTATGCTGTCATTAGTATAATATGCCATTTATCCTTGTTTTGCAGCTCTACACTAAGTGTAGAGCTTTTTAATGAATACTATATAATGGGCTATTATTCACACCGCACCCTGCGCCGTGTACACAATAGCTGCACTTAGTGTAGCCATTTCTGAATCTGGCCCATGGTGTCCACCCCATCAAGATAATACAATAGAGTAGGAACAGGAAAAGTAACCACCAAGAGAAAGTCCTGTTATGTCATGTCAGCCATTATTTCCTGGTGTACAGACACTATAAAATGTAGCTGGCACCATGAATAACCTCCTGTCCCTGATTCAAGAGTCACGGATAATGTTCCAGAGTGGGGTCATAGTTCAGTGCTACTACTCAGAAAACAGGAAAACATTCTAAGCTCAAATTCCTATACTTCTGTCTGTGATGATGTTTATATCTGGTCCATACAGCCATTGGATATCATGATGCACAAAAGGCGCACACGTCAGAACTCCTACTATAGACTGAAATTGTCAGTGTGGAAGTTTTACTTGAATAATTATGCATATTAAAATGTGCACACTAGGACAGCAAGAAAAGAAGCCATTGTTGTCTTCATGGTGATGCAATGGACAAAAGTGGCGACATGCCCAATGGCATACATTCACATCTGCATTATGCAATCCAGTGTCCTCTTCTGGGCCACTATCAAGTCCAAAATGTTTCTGCACAACTCCATAATTCATAATAGTGTTTCCTATAGCTGATGTAATCTGCCCCAAAATGCTTGCCACTGTACATGTAAGCAACATTCACTATTCTGTTGATGGAGACATATACCATCATAAACATCAGAAGTATCAAGCATCATAAAGCAAAAACAGCTCCTGATACGAGTTAATAGACTATCTCTCTCTACTGCCTTTCTATAGCACTACACAGCTACTAGTGAGCCACCCAGATGGATATGTTGGCCAGCCAGGCAATTACTTTACCGCCAAACTCACTATGTATGTATGTCACATTACTATGTACTGCTTTCAAGGATACAAATCTACTTTTGTGTGGTATCTGATACTGGAGATACAGCACCATTTTATGTCACCATAATACAGCCTTGCCTACTATGATACAGAGTATTTTGCATGTACCCTTACAATCCACCTCTGAATCAGGTGCCAGACAATTTGCAGACGAGATGTCTCCCTGCTCTTAGCATTTTAGAATGATGTGGCCTTTTCATATGTGTTATGTAATAAAGCATTGAGTCTAACAGCCCAAGAAATGCTTTTATTCAAACTTTCTCTTTTAAGACATAAACGGGAAAATAGTTGCCTTTTTGTGGTTATGCCAAATTAGTCCCATTCTGTTTACTTTTATTCAGACAGCTGCTGACTTTGTTTTATTGCTCTTTAAGAATAGTACTTCTTTCTATAAATGGTACCATTGCATCAACTCAGCCCTAATTAGACATCTTCTCGCTTAATGCAGTGCTGAAAGATAGCCAAGGGATTATTGAAAACAAACTTGCAAATGACTGTATTTGCTTTGTATTACCCAATAGTGCTGTTATGTTCCAATAAATGTATCCAAGCCTTTTAGTCTCAAGTCATTAGTTCTTGCATGTGAACTTAATTAGCATGAGGTGTGCAATTCAATAATATCGGATAAAGCTGAACTAGTGATTCAGAACCTGTTTTATGGGAACAGGTCAAATTATGCAAATAAGATCATGATTATGTATGTAAATGTAACAGCCTTTATCAATAAAGTTAACAACAACTAGAAAATAGTTGATGCAAATATAAAGTAAAATACTTTGAAGGTGCAACAAAGTATAGCAACATCAAATGATGACTGTCTCATAAGCAAACAAAACATGTTGCTAACCTTTAATGCCTAAGCTTATAGCGAATGTCATGATTCATTGAGAAGTATTTGTCATCAGGTAACAGTACACAAACTAAGCATATTCTAATGTAGACCTTTTCTTACACTCACATCTTTTGACTAGAATTTCCATTAAAGTAACTAACAAAATATTTCAACTCTCTAAATTGTAATATGAATTCTAATGCCCTCTTTCAGAGATTACTTAACTGTAGCAATCAATCAGTAAATCATTGGATATTAGATAAAGTGCACATTTTCTATCAGTCTGTCTGCTGTGTATGTAATTTCAATGTACCTGCCTTACAAAGAGTACACCAGGAATATTATACCATAATATAGACACGTAACAGTGCAAAAAACAAAGAAAAAAAAACAGACTAAAATCTACTAACTAGCCATAACAATGTTTACAAAATATTTTTATCTTAGTTCAGAAAACAGCTCAATCAAAGATAATGAATTATATGCATGTAAGGAAATATGTTTTAAGGAAACCAGAGGATAACAAATATGCTATTTCAGTCACTAATTAGTATTGTATAATACTATGAAGTGAGTTAATATTTGAAGTGGATCAGCTGAATTAATGAGCGATAATAGATAGATAGATAGATAGATAGATAGATAGATAGATAGATAGATAGATAGATAGATAGATTAGATAGATGATTACACATCTGTATTAACTGTTTTTTTCTAAGTATATTTATTAACTGTAGCAGCATTTTAAAGCTAAATTTTGTGTAGCATTGCATTTGTACTACTGTGCTAGAGTGAATGCAGATGTGGTAGCCTTAACAGTTTGTGTTTATATTGTTTGAGTTTCTCTTTCTGTCGTCTCTAAAATACCTCCATCTATCTTTTGTGTGCTAAACCCCATATTTGGTAACAATTTTTATTATTTTTTTCTCTCCTCAGCTATCAGTCAAGTTTGTCTTTTTCATCTCCATACTGACAGCGTACTGTTAAAAGTCCTGCATGCTGCATTAAACGGTTGCAATGAAACCCGCTCATCACACAGCTCTGTTCTCTTACCTTGCAGTATCTCCTTATCTGCAAAGTATGGTGGCTTAGTTTTTACATTTTACAATATACTTATTTAAGGCATTATCTACTATACTCTCTAGCAAGTTGGTATGCTGTAAAGTAGCTTGGCAGCAAGGAATCCCCCCCATTCCTTAATAGACTGCCTGTTAGTTTCAACAAACTTATGTCTATTACATGCTGGACTCTAGCCTGTGTTAAGATATTTCCCTGTATCCATACATACCAAAGCCTGGGAAATACTTGGAGTCAGTGTTAGCTCTGCTCCACTCGCCCTTGCTACGCTCAGGCTCGCTCCGCTCCTCTCCCTGACCCCAATTCTCACCCACCACGATTACTGCTAAATTTAAAATAATCTGACCACTCCCCTCTAGGTAAGAACCAATCAGAGCCTTGTACATCTCTGAACAGCCCTCCCCCCTGACCCATTTCCTCTATCCCATACTTCCACACCCTGTAAGGGCAATCAAATATCAAAACTGGCCCACCCCCCTAACATAATGCAGACAAGTAAAAAAATACTAATTACCCTACTGCCTATATTATTTCTATTTTACCATCTTACTGCTTTCGAACAAGAACTTGACCATAGTATTCACTATCCAAATGGTCAAACAGCCACCCACAACTTCACACATAAAACCAATCACTTTACCATCCCCAGCACACCAAATCTAGCATCATCAACAAAATATCACCCCTGTAGAGCCACAAAACTTAAACCAAAAGACAAATACTATATAAAACTTATAAATAAACTCCTAAAGCTAAGAGTATCCTGTCACTGTAATCTTATAATGCAAGGAGACATTCATCCCAACCCTGGCCCATCCACCCTGGTCCATCCTGACCCACCCACACCCAATAACCCTCACTCTCCTACCACAACCCCACAGTCATGCTAATACTTTTTACTTCCACTAGTTCCCTCCTAGCATTTCACCTGAATAATAGAAGTATTAACAATAAGATTCACAACCTACACACCCTCCTAGCAACCCACTCCCCAGACATTATGTGCCTTATGGACACCTGGCTAAAACCTAATACTACCGACAATGAGGTATTACCTCCTGGATACAATATTCACCGGTTAAACCGCACTACAAAGAAAGGAGGTGGGATAGCAGTCCTATACAAAAATACTCAAACTGGTAGTGGAAAAACTATTCAACCACCCCAATTCAATAATATGGAACTCCTCATAACCAAATTACAGATCAATCATAAATGCTTGAACATCATCTGTGCATACCACCAGGCAACAACTTAAATACTCTGGAGGATCTCCTTCACTGGTTATCCACTACTTATCCCCAAGAAACAATAGTTCTTGGTAACTTCAACACAGACTGGTACCCCTGCTCCTCTGAACCCCCACATACCCCAATAAGCTTATCTGGGTTTAAACAGACCATAATCTCTTGCACCACGATAAACAAACCAACCAACAGGAAAAGCATCCTAGACAGGATCCTAGTTAATAACCAACCCCAACAATACACAGCTGGCACTCTCCCTGATGACCTTAGTGACCATCTACTAACCTATATCATAAAACATAAGGCAGGAAACCCCCACCAGACCAAATATAAAACACTTAGAATTAGGAAAAACTTTGATGCTCCTATTTTCCTAAATGAACTAAAAGCAGTTGACTGGTCGAAACAAAAAATTCTACCACTAGAAGAAGCTATAGCTTACTTCAACACTAAATTCCTAAGCATCCTTGATTCCCATGCTCCAGCACATACAATAAAATCTAGATCAAATACAGCCCCATGGCTCACGAAGGATACCAAATCTAAAATCAAAACTAGGAACAAAGCCTGGGCCAGCTGGAGATCAACTAAAGACCCACTTGACCATTTAAAATATCATCAACTCAGGAACGATACTAAAAATCTGCTTTACTAGACAAAAAAAGCTTTTACCAACATTTCTTACAAAAACACCGAAACCACCCTCAAAAGTTCTTGGCAGGCCAAAATCAACTTCTACATCCAGGTCATTCTGGCACCCAAACCCAAGCTAACCAAACCCATAGCTCCCCTGAGACCATAGCCACCACTTAAAATAACATTTTCACTGAAAGAATACAATCCCTAGCAAATCAATTAACCCCCATAAAACTAAACCACTCCCTTTACCTACCCACCAATCACCCCCAGTTTTAGCTTCCAACCAGTATCCACTAGTTTTATAAAAACACTTATAAAAAAACTAAAACCTACCACCCTTGCTGCTGACCTCCTCCATGCAGAATACCTACAAATAGTGTCAGATGTCATTGCATATCCCATATCTATCACAGTCAACAGAACCTTATCCGAGAGTGCTATCCCCTCCCTCTGGAAAATATCCAGTCATCCCACTACACAAAGGTGGAAGTTCTGCAGACATATCCAACTATAGACTCATTGCCATTCTATCCCCCCCCCCAGCCAAAATAATGGAGAAATGTGTACACAGGCAACTAATGCAATACCTTACACAGAATAACTTACTATCTAACTCCCAGCAAGTCTCCAGGCCAATCCATAGCACAACCTCAGCCCTCCTTTCCTTTACTAACACCATAAACCAAAATAGGAACAGCAACAGGCTGTCCTCCACCATCTTTCTTGACCTATCAAAAGCTTTCGACATAGTCAACCATGAACTTCTCATTATCTCCCTCAAATCTATTTTCCTCAATAAACACGCAATCCAGTGGTTCTAGTCCTACCTGACTGGTAGGCAACAGGCAGTATTATGGCAGGGCAAACTCTCCAGCCAGCTACATCTCACACTTGGTGTCCCTCAAGACTCCATACTGGGTCCATTACTCTTCTCTATTATTATCAACAACCTCCATACTGCTATCCCTAAAGCTACCTGCATTCAATATGCAGATGATTCCACTCTGATCTGCTCAGCTACCTCTCCATTTGAACTGCAAGCCCTAACCCAAAATACATTCAGCACTATTGAGAACTGGTTCGCCAACCAATGCCTACTGCTGAATCCCAATAAAACTAAACTTCTACTCTGCCCTCCCACCAGCAAATCTGCCACACTTTCTTTCTCTGTCACATCAAACAATGGTACCACTATCTCCCCAGATCAACACACTAAACTTCTAGGGGTTATCATAGACAATAATCTTATATTTGACCTACAGGTCAATAAAACCATACAGACCATCAATAAGAAGCTTGGGTCACTGTATAGAAACAAAACATTTTTAACTCCACTGGCTAGGACTGCAATTGCCCAGTCACACCTACTTCTCTACTCTGCTATATGCATCGCCGGAACTCTCAAACATCAAAAAATAGGAATTAGGTAAGCTCTCCCATAGCTACAAACATATTGTCAGATTCGCGACTGGCTCCACTTACGGAACCCACCACTGCCAGAACTTAAAACAACTAGAGTGGCTAGAACTGCCCAGTCTAATTCAATTCAATCAACTCCAAATAGCACACAAAATTTTGTACCACCCTGAGGATACCCCCTCACTCATAAATATCATTAAGCTCTATAGCAACTTGAGATCCCTGCGATCAGCCAACAAACTACTCGTTCAAACCCACAAAGCTAACAATGCTGCTGATGAATCCCTATTTGCCAACTTTATTGGCAAAACCTGGAATTCATTGCCAAACCATATAACCCTACAATCCTCCATAGGTCTATTCAAAAATAACCTCAAACAGTATCTCAAAATGAACTGGCTCTGCCCATGTACCAATCCTGATTAAGTTATATACTGAAAGGAGAATCTCTAAATATCAAACAGGTAACTATTTCACCAAGCTCTGCATGCCATCTAATGTCTCCTGCCTTTAATTGTGTCTGACCATGTGAATTGTGTATCCCTATTAGGGAACACCATGAACCATTGTACATTCTCACTGTGTTTTTTATTCTTTGTTGTAAATGTTGTTTTTATACTTTTTTATATTTTATATTTTTTAAATGTTATCTTTGTAATTTTTATATTTTACATTTTTTAAATGTTATCTTTGCAATTTGTCTAATTGGAGCTTTTCTCCCTGGGCTTCTGCTAAAAATGGGCATATATCCAGTCGGACTATCCCGGTAAACAAATGTAAAATAATTAATAAATAATAGATTAGATAGATAGATAGATAGATAGATAGATAGATAGATAGATAGATAAACAGATAAAAAAACAGTTAGCTTTTCCAAATATTACAATGTTTCAGAGTAGATTTCCTTAATTCTTCTTATACATAACAGCTTAAAAAATCAGAGAATAAACAATATTTCCTTTTTCAAGACCATGTTATCATCCCTACAATATTTCCCTTTGCTGTTTTATTTACAGAACGTATTCCTTACTTGTTTGTCCCCTCTTGTACATTGAAGTATTTAGATGACATCTCAACAGTTTCCTTGGGAATTTTTCTGTTGATCTCACATGATATTACTATCAGATTTAAAGGATTTTGCACCAGAAAGCAATCACATATCTAGGAGTCTGGGGGTTCCTATCTCTCAAGTGTTAGATAACAGCTGAGACTAAGATGTCAAGAAACCTACTCGTAGTCAAAGGAAATAAGGAGGAGACAATACCGGGAGCTATTCCTTGCTTTACCAAAATAAAGAAAATACTATTTTGTAGATGAACAAAGAAAGGACTCTTTAGACAATAATGTCCAACAGTGTAAACATAAAAGGAAATAACTGATTGGGCAGTGGGGTTTTAAGGCCTGACACCACAATTAGAGGGCCTCCCAGCTCTAGTAATATCTTATTTTCCTATATCACCCACCACAATAGCCATTGCTATGCTTAGAAAATGGGATACCTGTTAAGCTGTTTTACAATTGATTTATTGTTAGTAAACATTATTTTTAATTTATAATGATACAAAATAGTTTCTCAATATAAGGTTTGGAATTTAGTGTTGCTTGTGTAACTGCTGTTGGAGGAAGTGTTTTGCATTCAAAATATAGTTATATAACAACTAAACAGATAATCCTTACATTATATTCAACACACTCATATCCATACACTGTCTATGGGCATCTATACTGAAAGTGTTACATAAAACACAAGTATATTCAAGGCTGATGAAACTTTATTCATCTATGCAAGGCTCTGAATGGAATAATATTCAGTAATACTCAAATTAGGAGCATAGTTAGATGACATCTCTTTGCTAACTTCATCCACATTTTTGCAAACAAACAATAAATCACAGCTTCTGGCCACAAACTAGTGCTTCAACTTATTTAACTCAGAGCAATAACTACTGCCTATGGAAATTATCTTCACTTTTTGATTGTTAATGATGTTTTCCTTGATGTGTTTAAGATGAATATTAGTCTTGTGCAAATAATTCTGAGCCTGAAGAACACTGGATGAAGACTGCAGTGCAGACTACACCAAGGAACAAAAGCATGCCAACAAACAAAAAGCACAGCAACACAGCCAGTCCAATCAAATTACGCTCACCTACCAACCACAAGAAGCGAATAAATCCAAATAAGAATTTGATATTTGAGCACTTTCATCCTCATATAAATAAAATACAGGGCTTCATCAGAACTCTGCTGCTATCCTGTATTTAACGTATAAGTGGATAAAAAGTACTGGTCAAGAGTGCAGTATTAAAATGTTACTTTCACTTTTTTTGTTAAATTAATATGTCAAAATTTTCATTGCACTTAATTTCCCTGTCTGACACAGGTAAAGAAACCAATAAAGCCAAAGCAAACAATTTATTTAATATTCACAGTAAACAGAATTGCCAGAATTTCTTAAGACACAACGATAATAACCATTTCACCAATAGGGCAGCATTGATCTGCTCACAACTACATTAAACAGCAGCATTACACTTCTCACTGTATTAATCCTTGCCAGCCTGAGCAATGAGCCACCACCCTCTCCAGTTTTTAACTAACCATTCCACAAAGGATGAGGGAATAGATGGGCCTTCTCCCAAGACACCATTAAAACTGCCACACCTAATCTCAATGATACCACCTGGTCCCCATAACTTTTAACAGAAAAGTAGGAGGGGATAGTGATGGGTGTAATAGAAACACCCACACCAAAGACACCAAACCTTAAGCTCACCAGCATTATATACCCCCCAAAACTAACACTTCCTTTATTTTCTTAACTCATTTCCTACCTCGTCTGCCTAACTCTTTTTGTAAATTAACCATATCCCTTCTTAACAAAACCTAAACTCACAGGGGTATAAGTACCAACAAGTCTACCTAAGCAAACTACATTTAGCATCTATTGATGGGAGAGAGCACCAAGTCTCTGTTCAATGCCTATGTGCGGGTGTGGTGCAAGGTTTGAATTTTTATACATGCCTTTAAAGGCAGATATGAAGAGAGTATCCCTATTGTCCAGTACACTTCTATCATCCAACATCTTTTGTGCTACAAACTGTTCTTCTATTAATTTTTACATGCATTTAAGGAATGAAGAAAAATGTATCACTGGTGTCTACTGCCCCCAGCCCCACAGTGTTGCAGGATTTGCCTTTTAGTGAAGGTGAATGTAGAGGGACAACAACCCCCAACACATAACACATTCACAGTTTCACATAGACGCACACATAGGCCCCCTCTCCTGATCATGCACATGAACAGCAACACACATTCACGCGCGCACACACAAACACACACACACACACACACACACACACACACACACACACACACACACACACACACACACACACACACACACACACACACACACACACACAAACACACAGCCCCCTCTACTGATCACACACATGAACAAACTACCCCCCACACACACAGACAAACCTCTCCTACCTACCCTCCTTACGAACCCACTAATATGACCTCCCAAGCAGATGCACATTCACATATGCATACACATACTTACACACACGTGTCGCTTGTCCAGTCAGTATAAAACAGGTGAACAGTTGTGGGTTCGGTTCAAGCAGCTTTATTACATGCAAACACATAAGGATTGAGGCTTAGTAACTTACACTTAAATAAACTTATAAACAGACTGACTACCACACTCATACATGTTAACACTCTGGCTGTTCTCTCAAAATGGCACTACTGCCTGCACGTGCTCTCTATTTATACACACGTGCCCTCACTTTGAAATGCTTCTTAAAGTCACAACACACGCTCATTTATACGTCCTATCTCTTTGAGAAATAAGTTATGCACAATAATAATGACAACAATCATTGACATGCAATTGTACAGAAATAATCCTTTGACATGCAATTATACAGAATTAATTACAAAAGAAACAATCATGTCCAGGTTGCTGTGTATTTTACACTAGATCTAGAAATATGACCTAATCGTGTGACATAAAATTGGGACTGGATTTATCATCAAGGACTGTCTTTAATGAATGTTCAACTTCAGGGACATCTGGGACATCATCAGGCATGGGAATAGGTACTGAGACATGCCCTAAAACAGGAACACTATCTGGATTACTCAGAGATCTAGAGTCTGTATCACAGGTACAATGCTGCAATATCGATTTAGACACTGGAAGAAGATGCCTGCAATTTCTTCTGTATTCTATTTCTTCAGATTCTACTAAGTAAGATCTTGGCTCAGCACATGCACCTCTCACATGACCAATTCGATCAAAACCATTCTCCATTTGCATCCTCACTATCTCTCCACTTTCAATGGACGAAGAAATCTGCTCATTTTATCACAGTTGGACTTCTGAAATGAACCCTTTTTGAATAGTTGGGCTTTGATTGCTCTAATATTTTTAGCATTAGGCACCAACAAACTGGAACTAAAAGGCGAGGCTGTTCTGGTTTGTCTAGATAGAAGTCTCTGAGCAGGTGACCAAAATAAATTGTCACAGGGTATATTTCTGAGATTAAGCAAATACAAGAAAACATCGGTATTGTCACACATTGACCTCTCTAGCAATTGCTTTTCACTTTGTACTGCATACTCAGCTAGGCTGTTTGACTGTGGATATTCTGGACTGCTAGTAATATGGATAAAGTACCACTCTTTTGCAAATTTCTGAAATAGCTGACTGGTAAACTGGGCTCCATTGTCAGAAATAACTTTGTGTGGATGGCCATGGACTGAGAAATGATGTTTCAACTTAGTAATGACAGTACTGGATGTTGGGTTAGATAGCAGATCAATCTTGAACCAATTCGAATAAGAGTCTACCACCACTAAGTAATGTTGAGTATTCCACTCGAATATGTCACTGGCTACTGTTGAACAAGATAGCTCAGGAATCTGGCTTAGCTGAAGTGGCTCTTTTTGCAAATGTGGTTTAGTACTATTGCATACTGAACAAGATGAAAGTACTTTATCAATGTCATTTTACAGAGAAGGCTTAAATACTAGTCTTCTCACCCTTTTTTGGCAGCTTTGAAACTTGGGTGTCCATGATGCAAAATCTGGTTGTACTCATGTTGTAAGGAAGTAGGAATGACAACTTTAAGACCTTTGAAAATGATACTATCTTCCATCAGCATCTTATCTCAGTAAGGAAAATAAGGTTGCACTTCTGTTGGCACACAAGATTTCTTTGACGGCTATCCAACATCGATGAAGTGGTTGAGCTTTTGCAAAATTGGATCAGTCTTTGTACGATGTTTTAGCTCATCAAGTCTTATGGTAGAAAACTTATGCACTTCCATGACACTTAAGTCAAAATTCTAAACATCAATCTTTTCTGTGGTATTTCTGTGTGATCTGGAGAAAGTATCAGCCAGATAAAGAAGTCTGCCTTTTGTATAGACCATTTTGAAGTTGTATTTTTGTAATCTAAGCCTCATCCTTTGTAGTCTTGCTGGAGCTGTACGCATCCTTTAAAATAGTGACTAGAAGTTGATGATCAGTCTCAATCTGGATAGCTCGACCATAAATATAATCATGGAACTTTGAACATGCGAATACAATTTCCAAATGTTCCTTCTCAATATGAGCATACTGCATCTCAGTTTGGGTAAGAGTTCTAGACACATAGGCTACTTGTCTTCCCTCTTGAAGAATACCTACACCAAGACAGAACTTTGAAGCATCACAGGAAAGAATTACTGGTATGTGGACATCATAGTATCTTAAAGTTGGTGGACTGGCAATTTTCTGTTTCAGGTCATCAAATGCCTACTGGTGTTGTTCCAGCCATGACCAGGTAGCATTTTTGCACTGATAATTCAGTGAAGTCTGGTATAAACCTGGCCAAATAGTTAACCATACCAAGAAAATGCTGTAAGGTTTGGACATTGTCTGGAGCTAGCATCTCAAGAATGGCTGTTTGTTTGGAAGGATCTGGTCTTAAGCCTAAACTGTTATATAAATGACAGACACAAGTAACTTCTGGTAGCGTGAATTTACATTTCAGAGGATTGAGCTTTAGACTCACTTCACATGCTCTTTCCAAAACCTTTTGAGGTTTCTGTCACTCTCTGCTTCTCCATTGCCTCCAGCTAGTAAATCATCTACTATTGTAGCACACAGATAGCCTGAAAAAAATTTGCTCCAATGATGGACGCTGAAAGACTTCACTGGCAGAATTTATTCCAAAAGGCATTCTGAGAAATCTGTATCTACCAAATGTCGTACTGAATGTAGTCAGTAGTGAAGATTTGTGATCAAGCATTACTTGCCAAAATGAACTCTTCACATCTAAGACAGAAAAAACAGTGGCATTTGGCATGAGGGTAGGAATTTCCTCACCTATACACATAGGATGGTGGGGTCTCTTTAATGCTTTGTTTAAGTTTCTTTGGTCAATATATATTCTGATTTCATCTGAGATTTTCTTAAGAGTGACCACCATGGAAGACACCCATTCAGTTGGTTCCGTAACTGGAAAAATCACACCTTGCTGCACCATTTTATCTAACTGGACTTTCACTCTGTCCTAAATAGCTATCAGACCTCTTCTCTCTGGTGTGACCACTGGACTGACCTTTGGGTCTAATTTCATGGAGTACACAACTGGAAGTTTACCTAGCGTATCTTCTAAAATATCAGCATACTCTGTGAAAGTAGCATCGGTGAAACTGGAATTAGGACATGTGCTTACATGATGGACTTATTTGGTGAAAGAAAGCAGTTTCATTTTTAAACTGTCTCTGAGACCTAATAATGACTGTACAGGTCTTTTGACTACATAAAATTGCAAGCTGCAACTGTTCCCAGCTGAATAGCATGAAAGCACTACCGAGCCTTCGTTTTGAATCTCTTCACCTCCATAAGCAACAAACTTCAAACAATTGGCCAAATTAAGTTGTTCACCAGCTCTTACTCTAGCAACTATTTCTGCTGACATAACATTGCACTGTGAACTACCATCCAATTTGAGCTCTGTGGGTTTACCATTTATCAGGACAGTACAAAACACTTCATTTTTTGCCAACAAATTTACTATATTAACCTTTTCACCAGCCACTGATACACCATCTACATAGAAAGTAGAATTTCATATTTTTATATGATCAACTTGCTTTTCTGAGTGACCTTTCTTAATAGTTAAATGAGGCTTGCTTGATTTACAAAGCTTTTGAAAGTGATTCCATTTTTTACACTTGTGGCATTGCTGACCAAATGCTAAGCACTTTTCTCTTTTGGACTCATGATTGCCACCACAATTATGACAGTTAACAATGAGACTTGACTTGAGCTTTGCTGACTCACACTTATGCTGTACTGAGCATGTCCGTTTTACTGAGCTAGTCTTATAACTTGCTGGAAAGGTAAGGGCTCTCCATGGAAATCCCGCAGGGGCTGAAGTTGCCATGTACTTGGGCCTGTTTCTGTTAGCCATGTGCTGCATGCTGTCTATGTTTGCTCTAGAGGTTGCTGAAACCATGCTCTTATCACTTGCAAGAATGTCTGTGTGCCTTTCTGTAAGCTCATATACTTGACAAATCGCTATGTCTTTGCTCACCATTAAATGACTGTCTCAAAGCAAAATCTTTCTCACTGCAGCATCATTAACACCACACACAAGACTGTCCTTTATCAACTCGTTTTTCAAATTACCAAATCAGTATGTTTTAGCTTTGTTTCTCAAGTCAGTAATATGAGCTTCAATGGTTTTTCCTGGCTTTTGGTCTGTTGTATAAAATAAGTGCCTCTCCAATGTAACATTTGTCTGGGGATTGCACATTTCTCTAAATTTACATTTCAAGCACTCAGGGTCCTCCCTTGATTCAGCTTGTACAATAATGTGACACTTTTCCCCTTCTCCTGCATATATTGCTAGGGCATACACAAATTAATGCCCTCTTTCTTTCAATGTCTTCTAACCCCAATAGATTAAGCAGAATAAATGCCCTTGTACATGCATCTTTAGCAAAAAAAGTTGCTTGTATGAAAATATCATATTCCTGCTCAAATACTCTCCAATTCTCTGCAATATTATGATCAAACACAAGTGGACTGGGTCTGCAAAAGGCCTCTGCCATGCCAGCACACAGTAATAAAGGCCCTTGGAACTATGTATGAACGGGTGCACTTCTGATGCTTGAAATACTGAAATATCGAACTTCAGTATCTTGAGACCAGAAGAACGAAAGTGCAGTTGTTTGAAACTGCACTTTGTCAAGTTTGAGAATGTCAGATGTGCAATAAGTATTTCCCGGTGTGTGTGTGTGTGTGTGTGTGTGTGTGTGTGTGTGTGTGTGTGTGTGTGTGTGTGTGTGTGTGTGTGTGTGTGTGTGTGTGTGTGTGTGTGTGTGTGTGTGTGTAGTGTTCTGTGTCTTTAAGAAGTAGTGGTGTCTGGGTAAGACGGTGATCAGTGTGCGGTTATGTTCGGATATGTAGGTAAGTGAGTAGTGTTTAAGGATTTAGGGTAGGGATGTGTTTTTGTAATGTTTTTGGATGTTGTAGTTGTAGTTTTGAGTAGGTGGGTGAGAGTGTGTGTATGTAGTTGTTGAGAATGGTGATTGTTTTTCATGCGAGATGTGTTGATAATGGGAGAGTAGGGCTTATAAAGGTAGATGTGTTGCTGTCTTTGTGTTAGTGTTACCTTGGAGTTGAGATATATATATATATATATATATATATATATATATTTATATATATATATATATATATATATATATATATATATATATATATATATATATATATATATATATATATATATGTATATGTATATATATATATATATATATATATATATATATATATTTTATATATATATAATATATATATATGTGTGGGTGTGTGTGTGTGTGTGTGTGTAGGGGGTGTGGGGGCCCAGGGGGGCTTGCCCCCTGCTTAAAAGTAGAGTAGTGTTTTTTTATTGTATTTCCTTTTTGTTCTTGTGTGTTTTTATGTTGGGGAGGGTTTGGTGTTTTGAATATCGGTACTTTGGGATTTCTTTGTTGTAGAGTTTCATTCTTCTAGTCTCGAGATACTGAAATTTGATATTTCAGTATTTCAAGCTTCAGAAGTGAATCCGCTTGAACATACACACATATACGTCAGAATTTTATGCCAGAAACTTGCAATTATGCTCAAATGGACTTTCTGAAATAAATGCACTTTGTGAAATAAGTCTCTGTAGCACAATAACACTTTGAAATCACTGTACTTTATAAAAACACCCTTATCAGTGTGAGGAAATACTTCAAAATGACTGCACCTTGTGAAATGACTGTAAACAATACAAGAAACTTTTCAAATTACTGTGTTTTGTGATATAACTCTGTACAGTGTAAGAAACATTTTGAAATGACTGCACTTTATGAAATAACTGTACTTTGCACACAGTAAACTCTTAGAAATAATTGTACCATAATAAAGCACACAGTGCCAACACTTTGCCTACTCTGAGATACTTCAAGCAACTTTAGTTATACTTTGAATAGCTTTAGTCAATGCAAAATAGTAGCTCATATAAAAAATGTGGTTGTTTACTAAACAAATGCAGTCGCTTTGCTTTTCCATGCTCATTTTGCCCTTTTTTTGTACTCGTTATGTTCGTTTGACTTCTATCATGCTCGCTATATTTTTCTTGTGCTCGTTTTACTTTTACCGTGCTCGTTATGCAAATCAGAAGTAATTCTGCACACTCACATAAGTATTTTAGATAATCTTATTAAATATCGGGGTTTTGAACATTTTGCTTTATCAATAATGAGCGTTGTGCTTTTCACTTGATTAATAATGTGTTTTGTGTTTTTGAAATGCTTCATATCATTTTCTTTATAAAATAAATAATTTATGCAAGTTTTTAATTACCTGAAATTCATTTTTGACCTTTTTCAATCATTTGAGCAGGTTGAGATGAGGAATCTAATTTCTTGTTGCTCAGACACCCGGTTCTGACACCATGCTGTTCAGGTGAGCCACTCCTAACACCATGTCATTCAGACATCTTGCTTCTGACACCATGTCACTTGTCAGGTCAGAGTAAAACAGATGAACAGTTGTGGGTTCAGTTCAAGCAGCTTTATTATATACAAACACATCTGGATTGAGGCTTAGTAACTTAAACTTAAATAAATGTATAAACAGACTGACTTACTGCACTCATACATGTTAACACTCTGGCTGTTCACTCAAAATGGCACCGCTGTCTGCACGTGTTCTCTATTTAGACACATGTGCCCTCACTTTGAAATGATTCTTAAAGTCACAACACATGATCTGTTCTACAACACGTACACATTTACTGCAAACACTGCCTGTCTGTCAGATACCCTGTAACATAATTGGGTGAGCATGAGCTTTTGGCTGTGTTCATTAGCATTGTTAGCTGATGCAAATTATGTGGCCAAGTAATTCTCTGAAGCTCTCAATTATATAAATGCCTTACTGCAGGAATGTCTGGGGAGGCCACATGGCTAATTAGCATATGTCTCTACCTTGGTGTGCCTCATTAGCATTTGAGCTAGACCAGATAGACAGACAGACCACTCCAGTGTAGCACGCCTTTGCATTGCAACACCATGGCAGGGCTGTCTTCAAATCAGAAATGGTTTCCATGAGATATACACCTGGTAGCCTGGTAGTAATCTTTCTGAACTTACCCATTCTTTTCAAGGGTACAGTTTTTGAAGAAAGACCTCTCCATTCCAGCCAGACAATGTTTGCAAAAGGCATACTTTTTTATTTTTTTATTTATTTTATCTAAGTAGGTGGACTGGTCAGCCTGCATTTTCCAGCCATGACCAAAGCTCAAAGAGCAAAGAAATTTATTTGCAGGATATATTACAGTGCATCATAATTAGATTTCTTAACATGAGTAACAATTTATATTATTTAAACAAACCTCCTGATTTATTATAAGTTAATACTTTATAAACGAAGCTACATATTTAGATATATACATTTTAAAATATTCAACGTATGCCTGTATGGTATGCTGTCTAGTACACTGGAGTGAAACATTGGGTTGAAAACCTTGTTCATATTACATTTCTTTTATTTATTATCTGTGTTGTAGTTACACATACACATTGGTGTTGGTCAGGTGATCTTTTAACCTTTCAACCTTGCTGTAAATACTTTCACAAAATGCTGATTTGTAGCATCATGCAAGATATGGTTCCAGGAAACCTGACAATTTATTAGCAAAGTGTAGTTTAACTAAAGTAATTCCCTCATTAAGTCTTTTTCCAACATCATTATGGTGATACTTAATAACCAGCTTAGCTTAGGGATAGAAAGTACCCAGGTTTAAAAATTTAAAAATAAGTGTATTGAGGGATTATGGGCCTTATTTTGAAAAGCAAGACAGTTACCTTTCTTAAAGATGTTACAGTGATGAGTGTGTAGTTCAGCCAGAAAGGCAGATTAGAATATTTCATTTCTGCCATTTGTAATATATGGGAATTTGTTCCATAATGAAGGGCATCTATTGGAAAACTGTTCTCAAGCTGAAGTACATTTGTGTATATTCTGTGTGTTTTTTTGCAGCTGACTATTGGCTACCACCAGCTTGTCTCCTCATTCAACAGATCTACTGGACCCACGTTAGCCTCTAGTGGGCTACATAAAACCAATACCATGGAACCATGAGGAGACTGATGATGCTGGTACAATGTCATATTGCTTTTTTGGAGTATTTTCCATTTATGCCCTCATCCCTATGCAAACTTGCTAAATGTCTGGGAGAAGATGTTCATTAAAGATGTGTTGGTTTACTTTACTACCTCCACAGTGGCCCAGACAATGTCCCCCACCCATTCTACCCTTAGGATCATACCAACTTGTACATATTCTCTGCCCTCCACCAAGTATCACCCACAAAGTGTTTTCAAGTGCAAACCCTCACTGCCAAGATGGGCATACCTATCCTTCACTCCAGCACATTCCAGCACATCATTCCTCTTAGCCACTACTCAAACCATTGCTACTGGAAGCCATTGTCATGGCTTGATCACTCTATGCCATGATACTGACTGTAGGAACATTGTTGCTAAAGCTAATCATAAAAGCGGAAAGAGCAGGTGAGTTAATCTGTAACAATATGAGATGGGTTAATATTTTGCTATTTACAGTGTCTGTATGTAACTATAAAAATAAAGCAGGAACCTGCATCAAGTTACGATACCTTTGCTACTCGACCATCACGATAACATCATTGTAAGGCTCTTTAAATAGTCATGGTTGCACTTCTGAAGGCTTTCTAAATAGCAAATAACATTATTCCTGATTTTCCTTGATTTAAAAATAATCTGTTGCCATTTGTGTAGTTATATAATTTATTAAAACTCTCCTGAAATTTTCTCTGAAGAAAAGTAGCTGACTTGTCACATTAAGGTAAGTGGATATCATCTGTGTACATAGCTCGAGTGCAACATCATTAACAAAAAGTCTGAATAGCAACAGATCAACACAAAATCCTGCAGAACCCTATAGATGAACCACCTATGGCCTGATAAAGTTGAATCTGCACACACCTGAAAATTTCTGCTAGAGAGGTAATGTTTAAACCACACAAACGTATTTAACTTAATTCACTTTGTGCACCAAGATAACAGGATTGAATGTTTCAAGACCTATAGAAAATTCTGGGCATGAAGACCTTATCATTTATATTATTGTGAATGTAGTTTCCTCTGTGCAGAGTGCTGGCATGTTACTAAAGTCTTTTCCAAAACCATGTTGATTGTCACTTGTTAGGAAGCTAAAACTGTTCCCATTAAAAAAAACTTTTAGTTGTTTTGCAATGATCATATGAAAGATAAAAAGCTGTTAGACAAAATCAAACGTAATAAAGTGGAAACTGAATAATATTCTTGTATGTCTAACACAGCAGTATCTGCCACAAGTCTCTCAACTGCTAAGATTTAGGTACATGACTATGGATTTAGCCCTTGGATTAGTGATAGACTCCTTCAACTATATCAAAGAGTTAATACTGCTAGTTCTCCCTTTTTTAATTTCTCCAAATATTTTGAGTTTCTAATACCATGATAGGAATGAACCACATTCCTAAGTCAAACTATGATTAAAGTTCATTAAATTAGTATTGTTTCACTCTTTGATGTCAGCCAAAAGTGCTTTTCGCAGCACCTGCAATGTGCACAGTAATGACTCCTTCGGTAATTCATATGGAGTTACATGTATTGGTAGCATATCTAAATATGACTGTAGACTCTTTTTTATAAGATCTGTTGCTCCTACTATTATTAGAACTATCTGAGTATCCTTCTTCCACATTGCTCTAGTTTCTGCTTGCAAATCCCAATATTTTATGACTTTGTGTCTCTCTGTATGCAGGACACTGTAGTCACTGGGTGTGGCAGTTTCAATGATCAATGTTACTTTTGTCTTCTTTTCTTGGACCACTGCATCTGTTTTTCTAGCATCTATCTTTTGGCCTGTTGGTAATGGATGATCCAATGTGATGTAGACATCATCATTTTCTATGATGCTTTGTAGTTCATGTTGCCAGTTTTTTTCAGCCACTTCAGCACCATAATGGTTGCAGAATCCCCAGTGCAGCAGTCTTGTAACATTATTATGCCTTTCAGTATACAGTCCTTCTGCCATTAGTTTATCACAACCAGCAACAAGGTGTGTGACTGTTTCCAATTCTATTTTGCAAAACCTACATTTGTCTGTTTCTCCCACATGTTCAATGGACTTTGTAAACCAACATGTATGTAGCCCAGTATCATGGTTTAATTTCACCTCTCCTTAATCATTCCTGCATTGTTCCTGATCAACAGGAGGTTCTTCGAGAAGTTTTCTCTACTTGCAACTATATTTATGCTTTTTCCACATTTCTTGCCTTCTCATCTGATCCTTCACTTTGTACTCTTTCTTTTGTTTTTTTGGCACATTCAGTTGCTGCCTATTTTTATCTACTTCTGTTTGATTGTCATTCCTGCTTGATGCCAATATGCTTCTGCTAGATTAAGCAGAGAAGTCATCTTAGATTTATTCTCCTCATGTTTCAAAACTTTCACTATGTTTGGGCCTTGTGAGGTCAGCAGATATGCGTGGAGTCCCACTATTGCAGATCTATACACGTAATCAATTTCAAGGAGGCCCATCCCTCCTTCAGAACAGGGAATATATAATCTTTGTATGCACTGATTTTTATAAATCCTTTGGTGAGCATAAAGCATCCTTCAATGATACCACCTGGTCCCCATAACTTTTAACAGAAAAGTAGGAGGGGATAGTGATGGGTGTAATAGAAACACCCACACCAAAACTCCAAACCTTAAGCTCACCAGCATTATATACCCCCCAAAACTAACACTTCCTTTATTTTCTTAACTCATTTCCTACCTCGTCTGCCTAACTCTTTTTGTAAATTAACCATATCCCTTCCTAACAAAACCTAAACTCACAGGCTATAAGTACCAACAAGTCTGCCTAAGCAAACTCCATTTAGCATCTAGTGATGGGACAGAGCACTAAGTTTCTGTTCAATGCCTATGTGAGGGTGTGGTGCAAGGTTTGAATTTTTATACATGCCTTTAAAGACAGATATGAAGAGAGTATCCCTATTGTCTAGTACACTTCTATCGTCCAACATCTTTTGTGCTACAAACTGTTCTTCTATTAATTTTTACATGCATTTAAGGAATGAAGAAAAATTTATCACTGGTGTCTATTGCCGCCACCCCCACAATGTTGCAGGATTTGCCTTTTAGTGAAGGTGAATGTAGAGGGACGACAACCCCCAACACATTCACAGTTTCACATAGATGCACACATAGGCCCCCTCTCCTGATCATACACATGAACAGCCCCACACATTCACTCACGCGCGCGCGTGCACACACACACACACACACACACACACACACACACACACACACACACACACACACACACACACACACACACACACACAGCACACACACACACACACACACACACACACACACACACACACACACACACACACACACACACACACACACACACACACACACACAAACACACAGCCCCCTCTCCTGATCACACACATGATCAAAACACCCCCCCCACACACACACAGACAAACCTTTCTAACCTACCCTCCTTACGAACCCACCAATATGACCTCCCAAGCAGATGCACATTCACATATGCATACACATACTTACACACACGTGTCGCTTGTCCAGTCAGCATAAAACAGGCGAACAGTTGTGGGTTCGGTTCAAGCAGCTTTATTACATGCAAACACATAAGGATTGAGGCTTAGTAACTAAAACTTAAATAAACTTATAAACAGACTGACTACCACACTCATACATGTTAACACTCTGGCTGTTCTCTCAAAATGGCACTGATGCCTGCACGGGAGATTTTAAGTATTTTTCCTCTGTTTATTTGATAAGTTTTTCTGCATAGCTGCCTAGTTTGAGCATTTTCTGGCTTGTTAAACTTGATTTCTGCATTAGTAGCTGTATTTAGAGCACAACCAAAAGCTGTTTACTGAATTTCCTGTTTACACTTAATTTTAAAATCGTTTTTTTTCTCAAAACTTGCATATTTTCTGTCTTTGACCTAGCACTCTTGTGTGGGATCATTTACTGCACTGTTATAACTTGATATTACATGTGAACCTCTGCTATCTCTGAAAAAACAAAACAAAAAAAATCTTGCTTTTTTCCCACTTTTCTGAGATTTAAAAAAGTTCAAGTTACAGGCTTGCTGTTCTTGAACTGTTTTGTAAGTTTATGTGAGGCCATTTTTGCTTGGGCTAGAAGAAAGTCTCTCTGTTGATCAGTGGCAGTGAAAAACATTGAGCTGCTTCCCTGCCCCCCGTGGGAGTGGTTACTGACTTGAAACTGTAGTTTTATTGGCCGTTTTGGGTCAATTCCTGGCTCTTTCCAGCCCGTGCTATCAAGCACGCTTTAGAGTGCTTTAGCGCGGAGTTGCCACTAGAGCAGCATCAGATAGCGCTGGTTTAACAAGGTTAAACTTTTTCTGGCTCCATAAAGTCTGTTCTTCATTTTTTCCCTTAGAACTGCTCTACTAGTAATCTAAACAGTATATCCCTTAACTAAAAAGCGCAGCACTTGTTCCTAAAAGCTTTTACTTGTCTTAAAAGCATCTTCTTTTCAGGTTTAGCACTTCTGTATTATACAAAGTCCCTCACTAGCAACCCCCCCCCAGGAGTACCCACTTCCTTACTAAGTCCTCTCTTATTCAGTTACACCCCCTAACTTCTAAATTTCTCTAGCATGTCGAAGGGCCAGATGCTGGCGTCCTCTCCTGTCCAGTTGGTGAATTTGGGAATTTTGAGGCAATGTTACAATTGCCTCATGTACACTGACAACCCTCTCCTCCTCCCACATAACACAGATACTTGCGAGAGATGCAGCTATTTAGCCAAACTGGAGGCTGAGCTCTCTCAACTCATGACTGGCAAGACCAGACAGGAGGAGAAGGCAACTACACACACCACAAAACCAGTCTCACATAAAGCTATCACAACAAGGAATCAAACACATAAACACACAAAGTCATACTCGGAGGCTCTGAACAAAAATTTACCCAAACAGCAGAGGCCTCCAAAGCAGACATCCAAGCAACTGCCACCTCATGACACACCACAGGCAACACATAAACCACAAAATCAGTGTGCAAAGCAGTTACAGCCCTTAAGGCCAAATACAACACCAAACATACTTGTCATAGGTGACTCCATAGTCAGACACACTGACGTCCCACTCACCAGGCTGAACAAGGAGAGGGTCACAGTAAGCTGCCTATCAGGCGCTAGAATCCACCACATAACATAAGCACTTGGGTCACTCCACAGCAAGTACAAATATGACACAGTCATTGTCCATGCTGGTGTGAACGACCTGAGACGTACCTCCGTGGACTACATGAAAAGAGACATAGAGGAGCTCTCTGATTATGTAGCCCAGGCAGGTATGACCCTGACCCTGAGCAGTATCCTTCCTTCACCAAGAATGATGCCACAACATAGAGACAAGATGATCAGCTTTAACAATTGGCTTAATTTCTGGTGTCATTCAAAGGGGATCCAGTGTCTGTCTGCCTGGGAGGACATGCTTGACAAGCCATGCTGCTTCGCAAGGGATGGCTTGCACCTGTCACCCCTGGGATTCCGGATATTGGCTAAGGCTCTTGCCACCCCCATAGTGCCTTTTTTAGGCAAGGCTCAAATTCTAAACCTACCACCCTAGAAAAAAAAAATGGGAAGAAACTAAGGGTAATGCTGCTCAATGCCAGAAGTCTAAATCTCAAAATGCACGCACTCAAGGCCCTTCTCAGTATGGAGAACATCGATGTCTGTGCTGTGACTGAAATCTGGTTCAAGGCTCCTGAGAGCACCCCGGCACTATCAGGTTTTACCTCATATCATGCGTTCTGGCCCCAAAACCCGGACCACACCACAAAAGGAGGGGGTGTATCCATATTCATCAAGGATACCCACACCTCCAGGTTGGTGGCAACGCATCAAGCATCGGAAACCATCCAGGTGCAATTAACCATAGGCAAAACTGCTCTACAATTTGTAGCATGCTACAGGCCACCCTCTCAAACTCAGGAACCCCACACAGCCTTCCTGAAGACACTGGAGGGTATAAATGTATCCCCAAACACCATTATATTGGGTGACTTCAACTACCCGAATATAGACTGGGAACATTACTCAAGCCCCAACTTTCTAGCCCAAAGGTTCCTGGAGTTCATAAATTCAAATGCCATGGAACAACTAGTCACCATTCCCACAAGAGGAGAAAATATACTAGATCTCATCATCACAAACATGGGGACAAAATGCTCCACACCGGAAGCATATCCCTCATTGATGAGATCAGATCACAAACTTATCTCACTGGAAATCCACATCCCGCCCCCACCCCAAACAAAAAAGACCACAGTGAAAAACTTCTCTAAAGCAAACTTCACACTACTCAAGACTGGTGTGGTATCCTTCAAGGCCCCCGAGCAAGTGGAAACCACAACCCAAGCTGCGGAAGCCCTTACAAATGCCTTCTACGATCACCTCCAGGACTGCATGGATCAGGCAATCCCTAATAAAACCAAGACTCTTTCCACCAAGGGCAAACGTCCAGTCTGGTGGACCCCAGCCAGAAACAAACTTTACAATAAGAGGAGAAAGCTGTTACATGATAGAGCAAAATCCATAAAAGAGAAGACACCCTTGATCATTATTAGTAAAAAAATACGAGCACTCATAAAATCATCCAAGGCCAACTTTGAGAGAAAAATTGCAATAGATTCAAAAGACAATCATAAGGCCTTCTTCAGCTATGTTAGAAACCTGGGTGGAAACTCCCAGATATGTGCAGAATTAGTCCAAAATGATACAAAAATCACTGAACCCACAGACATTGCCAACATACTGGCAGACAGGTTCAGTGCTACCTTCACCCCCCCCCCCCAAAAGGAGAGATAACTATCCCAGCGGAGTGTAGCCTCCCAGACATCTCAAATGTGCAGGTGAAAGCTGCTCTCTCTAAAGCTAAAAACACAGCATCAATGGGACCGGATAGGCAGCTGTTTAATCTTAGCCTTACCACAGGATACGTGCCCAAGGAGTGGCGTAGGGCAACTGTGGTCCCATTCCACAAAGGTGGTACCTCTATGGACCCTGGTAATTACCACCCCATAAGCTTAACAAGCCTGGTCTGCAAAGCTATGGAGAGGATCATAATGGAATTCATAAACAAAGACATAGGGGACTTGCAGACATTGGACCCGACCCAGTTTGGCTTTGTCAAGGGCAGATCATGCCTTTTGAACTTGGTCGACTTCTTCGAAACAGTCACCAAGGCCATTGATGAGGGAAAGGCAGTCCATACAGCCTACCTTGACCTTGCAAAAGCTTTCAACACAATACCCACTCGGGTATTATAGAGAAACTTACCAGCTTAAATGTAAACCCATATGTCACAAGATGGGTTGCAAACTGGCTAAAGGACAGAACCCACAGGGTTAGAGTTGCTGGTGCCATGTCAGACTCCAAGCTGGTCACAAGTGGTGTCCCACAGGGCTCAGTCCTTGACCCCCTGATGTTCGGCATCTACTTCTCAGAAGTACAGGCAAACATATTAGGACTATGGCTGACAAAGTTTGCAGATGACTGCAAACTGGGCGCCATAGTGGAAAGTACATCGGACACAGATATCCTTCAGAGGGGTCTCACGGAAACTGATAACTGGTGCCAGAGCCATGGCCTGAAGTTAAATGCCAAAAAATGTATAGTCATACCCTTTGGGAAAAACAAGGTAACCCCAAGCTACCATGTAGGTGGCAATCCATTAAGCACAGAAGAGGTTATCAGGGACCTGGGGACCCAGGTTGACAGTGGCCTTTCTTTTGACACTCACATTGCTAAAGTGGTTAGAAAGTCCTTCTACATTGCCCACCTGATCATGAAGAGATTCACATCCAGATCAAGTGAGGTCATTGTTCCCCTGTACTCTTCACTTATCAGACCAATGATCGGGTACAATGCCCCATTCGGGATGTATCTCACCCGACACCTGCAGCAATTGGAGAGACCCCAAAAGTTCCTCACCAAAAGGATAAAGGGACTCCAAAATCTGTCATATGCTGCCAGACTGAAGAAACTCCAGCTCTATTCAGTCACATACCACCTGCTCAGAGGTGACCTGTGCCTGACATACAAGGCCATGTCCAACCCGGAATTAATGGACATGCTCCACCTCAAAAAATCCAAATCTACCAGATCCACTAGAGCAAGTGACTTAAACCTTAGCACGGATATAAATAGGACATGCCGGGGGGATAGATTTGTCACCCAGAGACTCCCTATGCTGTGGAATAAAATCCCGGTCCATGTGAGGCAGAGCACCTCGCTGGCTCTGTTCAAGAGAAATCTTGACCGGTGGATGGGAGATCGTAGGTTTACCCCAGGTATCATCTCTGTGTCACTGCTGGACAGAGGCACAACAAACTAATGGGCACAGTATTTTTTAACATAAGGGGTGGCGTAAGCCACAAAACTTTGGGCTAGGCTTATAAATGCCTTAGGGCAGATAGCCTAGTATAAACCTATGAACCTATCAACCTATGCTCTCTATTTATACGCATGTGCCCTCACTTTGAAATGCTTCTTAAAGTCACAACACGTGCTCTGTTCTACGTCCTATCTCTTTGAGAAATAAGTCATGCACAGTAATAATGACAACAATCATTGACATGCAATTGTACAGAAATAATTCTTTGACATGCAATTATACAGAATTAATTACAAAAGAAACAATCACGTCCAGGTTGCTGTGTATTTTACACTAGATCTAGAAATATGACCTATTCATGTGACATAAAATTAAGACTGGATTTTTCAACAAGGACTATCTTTAATGAGTGTTCAACTTCAGGGACATCTGGGACATCATCAGGAATGGGAATAGGTACTGAGACATGCCCTAAAACAGGAACACTATCTGGATTTCTCAGAGATCTAAAGTCTGTATCACAGGTACGATGCTGCAATATCGATTTAGACACCGGAAGAAGATGCCTGTGACTTCTTCTGTATTCTATTTCTTCAGATTCTACTAAGTAAGATCTTGGCTCAGCACATACACCTCTCACTTGACCAATTCGATCAAAGCCTTTCGCCATTTGCATCCTCACTATCTCTCCTTCTTTCAATGGACGAAGAAATCTGCTCATTTTACCACAGCTGGACTTCTGAAATGAACCCTTTTTGAATAGTTGGGCTTTGATTGCTCTAATGTTTTTAGCATTAGCCACCAACAAACTGGAACTGAAAGGCAAGGCTGTTCTGGTTTGTCTAGATAGAAGTCTCTGAGCAGGTGACCCAAATAAATTGTCACAGGGTATATTTCTGAGATTAAGCAAATACAAGAAAACATCGGTATTGTCACACATTGACCTCTCTAGCAATTGCTTTTCACTTTGTACTGCATACTCAGCCAGGCTGTTTGACTGTGGATATTCTGGACTGCTAGTAATATGGATAAAGTACCACTCTTTTGCAAATTTCTGAAATAGCTGACTGGTAAACTGGGCTCCATTGTCAGAAATAACTTTGTGTGGACTGCCATGGACTGAGAAATGATGTTTCAACTTAGTAATGACAGTACTGGATGTTGGGTTAGATAGCAGATCAATCTTGAACCAATTTGAATAAGAGTCTACCACTACTAAGTAATGTTGACTATTCCACTCGAATATGTCACTGGCTACTGTTGAACAAGGTAGCTCAGGAATCTGGTTTAGCTGAAATGGCTCTTTTTGCAAATGTGGTTTAGTACTATTGCATACTGAACAAGATGAAAGTACTTTATCAATGTCGTTTTACAGAGAAGGCTTAAATACTAGTCTTCTCGCCCTTTTTTTGGTAGGAAACGTATGCACTTCCATGACATTGAAGTCAAAATTCTAAACATCAAGCTTTTCTGTGGTATTTCTGGGTGATATGGATAAAGTATCATTCAGATAAAGAAGTCTGCCTTTTGTATACACCATTTTGAAGTTGTATTTTTGTAATCTAAGCCTCATTCTTTGTAGTCTTGCTGGAGCTGTATGCATCCTTTTAAATAGTGACTAGAAGTCAATGATCAGTCTCAAGCTGGATAGCTCGACCATAAATATAATCATGGAACTTTGAACATGCGAAAACAATTTCCAAATGTTCCTTCTCAATATGAGCATACTGCATCTCAGTTTGGGTAAGAGTTCTAGACACATAGGCTACTGGTCTTTCCTCTTGAAGAATACCTACACCAAGACTGAACTTTGAAGCATCACAGGAAAGAATTACTGGTTTGTGGACATCATAGTATCTTAAAGTTGGTGGACTGGCAATTTTCTGTTTCAGGTCATCAAATGCCTACTGGTGTTGTTCCAACCATGACCAGGTAACATTTTTGCACTGATAATTCAGTGAAGTCTGGTATAAACCTGGCCAAATAGTTAACCATACCAAGAAAATGCTGTAAGGTTTGGACATTGTCTGGAGCTAGCATCTCAAGAATGGCTGTTTGTTTGGAAGGATCTGGTCTTAAGCCTAAACTGTTATATAAATGAAAGACATAAGTAACTTCTGGTAGTGTGAATTTACATTTCAGAGGATTGAGCTTTAGACTCACTTCACATGCTCTTTCCAGAACTTTTTGAGGTTTCTGTCACTCTCTGCTTCTCCATTGCCTCCAACTAGTAAATCATCTACTATTGTAGTACACAGATAGCCTGAAAAAAATTTGCTCCAATGATGGATGCTGAAAGACTTCACTGGCAGAATTTATTCCAAAAGGCATTCTGAGAAATCTGTATCTACCAAATGTTGTACTGAATGTAGTCAGTAGTGAAGATTTGTGATCAAGCATTACTTGCCAAAATGAACTCTTCACATCTAAGACAGAAAAAACAGTGGCATTTGGCATGAGGGTAGGAACTTCCTCGCCTGTACACATAGGATGGTGGGGTCTCTTTATTCCTTTGTTTAAGTTTCTTTGGTCAATATATATTCTGATTTCATCTGAGCTTTTCTTATGAGTGACCACCATGGAAGACACCCATTCAGTTGGTTCCGTAACTGGAAAAATTACACCTTGCTGCACCATTTTATCTAACTGGACTTTCACTCTGTCCTAAATAGCTATCAGACCTCTTCTCTCTGGTGTGACCACTGGACTGACCTTTGGGTCTAATTTCATGGCGTGCACAACTGGAAGTTTAGCTAGCGTGTCTTCTAAAATATCAACATACTCTGTGAAAGTAGCATCGTTGAAACTGGAATTAGGACATGTGCTTACATGATGGACTTCTTTGGTAAAAGAAAGCAGTTTCATTTTTAAACTGTCTCTGAGACCTAATAATGACTGTACAGGTCTTTTGACTACATAAAATTGCAAGCTGTAACTGTTCCCAGCTGAATAGCATGAAAGCACTACCGAGCCTTCGTTTTGAATCTCTTCACCTCCATAAGCAACAGACTTCAAACAATTGGCCAAATTAAGTTGTTCACCAGCTCTTACTCTAGCAAATATTTCTGCTGACATAACATTGCACTGTGAACTACCATCCAATTTGAGCTCTGTGGGTTTACCATTTATCAGGACAGTACAAAACACTTCATTTTTGCCAACAAATCTAGTATATTAACTTTTTCACCAGCCACTGATACACCATCTACATAGAAAGTAGAGTTTCAGGTGTTTATATGATCAACTTGCTTTTCTGAGTGACCGTTTCTTAATAGTTAAATGAGGCTTGCTTGATTTACAAAGCTTTTGAAAGTGATTCCATTTTTTACACTTGTGGCATTGCTGACCAAATGCTAAGCACTTTTCTCTTTTGGACTCATGATTGGCACCACAATTATGACAGTTAACAATGAGACTTGACTTGAGCTTTGCTGACTCACCCTTATGCTGCACTGAGCATGTCCGTTGGTTACTGAGATAGTCTTAGAACTTGCTGAAAAGGTAAGGGCTCTCCATGGAAATCCCGCAGGGGCTGAAGTTGCCATGTACTTGGGCCAGTTTCTGTTAGTCATGTGCTGCATGTTGTCTATGTTTGCTCTAGAGGTTGCTGAAACCATGCTCTTATCACTTGCAAGCATGTCTGTGTGCCTTTCTGTAAGCTCATATATTTGACAAATTGCTATGGCTTTGCTCACCGTTAAATGACTGTTTCAAAGCAAAATCTTTCTCACTGCAGCATCATTAACACCACACACAAGACTGTCCTTTATCAACTCGTTTTTCAAATGACCAAATCAGCATGTTTTAGCTTTGTTTCTCAAGTAAGTAATATAAGCTGTAAAGGTTTCTCCTGGCTTTTAGTCTGTTGTATAAAATAAGTGCCTCTCCAATGTAACATTTGTCTGGGGATTGCACATTTCTCTAAATTTACATTTCAAGCACTCAGGGTCCTCCCTTGATTCAGCTTGTACAATAATGTGACACTTTCCCCCTTCTCCTGCATATATTGCTAGGGCATACACAAATGAATGCCCTCTTTCAATGTTTTCTAACCCCAATAGATTAAGCAGAATAAATGCCCTTGTACATGCATATTTAGCAAAAAAAGTTGCTTGTATGAAAATATCATATTCCTGCTCAAATACTCACCAATTCTCTGCAATATTATGATCAAACAGAAGTGGACTGGGTCTGCAAAAGGCCACTGTCATGCCAGCACACAGTAATAAAGGCCCTTGGAACTATGTATGAATGGGTGCACTTCTGATGCTTGAAATACTGAAATATTAAACTTCAGTATCTTGAGACCAGAAGAACGAAAGTGCAGTTGTTTGAAACTGCACTTTGTCAAGTTTGAGAATGTCAAATGTGCAATAAGTATTTCCGTGTGTGTGTGTGTGTGTGTGTGTGTGTGTGTGTGTGTGTGTGTGTGTGTGTGTGTGTGTGTGTGTGTAGTGTTCTGTGTCTTTAAGAAATAGTGGTGTCTGGGTACTGAAGACGGTGATCAGTGTGCGGTTATGTTCGGATATGTAGGTAAGTGAGTAGTGTTTAAGGATTTAGGGTAGGGATGTGTTTTGTAATGTTTTTGGATGTTGTAGTTGTAGTTTTGGGTAGGTGGGTGAGAGTGTGTGTATATAGGTGATGAGAATGGTGATTGTTTTTCATGCGAGATGTGTTTATAATGGGAGTGTAGGGCTTATAAAGGTAGATATGTTGCTGTTTTTGTGTTAGTGTGACCTTGGAGTTGATATATATATATATATATATATATATATATATATATATATATATATATATATATATATATATATACATGTGTGTGTGTGTGTGTGTGTGTGTGTGTGTGTGTGTGTGTGTGTTTAGGGGTGTGGGAGGCCCAGGGGGGCTTGCCCCCTGCTTAAAAGTAGAGTAGTTTTTTTTTTATTGTATTTCCTTTTTGTTCTTGTGTGTTTTTATGTTGGGCAGGGTTTGGTTTTTTGAATATCAGTACTTTGGGATTTCGTTGTTGTGGAGTTTCATTCTTCTGGTCTCTAGATACTGAAATTCAATATTTCAGTACTTCAAGCTTCAGAAGTGAGTCCACTTGAACATACACATATATACGTCAGAATTTTATGCCAGAAACTTGCAATTATGATCAACAGCACAATGGACTTTCTGAAGTAAATGCACTTTGTGAAATAAGTCTCTGTAGCACAATAACACTTTGAAATCACTGTACTTTGTAAAAAACACCCTTACCAGTGTGAGGAAATATTTCAAAATGACTGCACTTTGCGAAATGACTGTACACAATACAAGAAACTTTTCGAAATTACTGTGTTTTGTGATATAACTCTCTACAGTGTAAGAAACACTTTGAAATTACTGCACTTTATGAAATAACTGTACTTTGCACACAGTAAACTCTTAGAAATAATTGTACCATAATAAAGCACACAGTGCCAACACTTTGCCCACTCTGAGATACTTCAAGCAACTTTAGTTATACTTTGAATAGCTTTAGTCAATGCAAAATAGTAGCTCATATAAAAAAATGTGGTTGTTTACTAAACAAATGCAGTCGCTTTGCTTTTCCATGCTTATTTTGCCCTTTTATTGTTCTCGTTATGTTCGTTTGACTTCTATCATGCTCGCTATACTTTTCTTGTGCTCGTTTTACTTTTAAAATGCTCGTTATGTAAATCAGAAGTAATTCTGCACACTCTCATAAGTATTTTAGATAATCTTATTAAATATCAGGGTTTCGAACATTTTGCTTAATCAATAATGAGTGTTGTGCTTTTCACTTGATTAATAATGTGTTTTGTGTTTTTCAAATGCTTCATATCATTTTCTTTATAAAATAAATAATTTATGCAAGTTTTTAATGACCTGAAATTCATTTCTGACCTTTTTCAATCATTTGAGCAGGTTGAGATGAGGAATCTGATTTCTTGTTGCTCAGACACCCGGTTCTGACACCATGCTGTTCAGGTGAGCCACTCCTAATGCCATGTCATTCAGACATCTTGCTTCTGACACCATGTCACTTGTTAGGTCAGGGTAAAACAGATGAACAGTTGTGGGTTCAGTTCAAGCAGCTTTATTATATACAAACACATCTGGATTGAGGCTTAGTAACTTAAACTTAAATAAATGTATAAACAGACTGACTTACTGCACTCATACATATTAACACTCTGGCTGTTCACTCAAAATGGCTCTGCTGTCTGCACGTGTTCTCTATTTAGACACATGTGCCCTCGCTTTGAAATGCTTCTTGAAGTCACAACACACGATCTGTTCTACAACACATACATATTTACTGCAAACACTGCCTGTCTGTCAGATTCCCTGTAACATAATTGGGTGAGCATGAGCTTTTGGCTGTGTTCATTAGCATTGTTAGCTGATGCAAATTATGTTGCCAAGTAATTCTCTGAAGCTCTCAATTCTATAAATGCCTTACTGCAGGTATGTCTGGGGAGGCCACATGGCTAATTAGCATATGTCTCTACCTTGGTGTGCCTCATTAGCATTTGAGCTAGACCAGATAGACAGACAGACCACTCCAGTGTAGCACGCCTTTGCATTGCAACACCATGGCAGGGCTGTCTTCAAATCAGAAATGGTTTCCATGAGATATACACCTGGTAGCCTGGTAGTAATCTTTCTGAACTTGCCCATTCTTTTCAAGGGTACAGTTTTTGAAGAAAGACCTCTCCATTCCAGCCAGACAATGTTTGCAAAAGACATACTTTTTTATTTTTTTATTTATTTTATCTAAGTAGGTGGACTGGTCAACCTGCATTTTCCAGCCATGACCAAAGCTCAAAGAGCAAAGAAATTTATTTGCAGGATATATTACAATGCATCATAATTAGATTTCTTAACATGAGTAACAATTTATATTATCTAAACAAACCTCCTGATTTATTATAAGTTAATACTTTATAAACAAAGCTACATATTTAGATATATACATTTTAAAATATTCAACGTATGCCTGTATGGTATGCTGTTTAGTACACTGGAGTGAAACATTGGGTTGTAAACCTTGTTCATATTACATTTCTTTTATTTATTATCTGTGTTGTAGTTACACACACACATTGGTTTTGGTCAGGTGATCTTTTAACCTTTCAACCTTGCTGTAAATACTTTCACAAAACGCTGATTTGTAGCATCATACAAGATATGGTTCCATGAAACCTGACAATTTATTAGCAAAGTGTAGTTTAACTAAAGTAATTCCCTCATTAAGTCTTTCTCCAACATCATTAGGGTGATACTTAATAACCAGCTTAGCTTAGGGATAGAAAGTACCCAGGTTTAAAAATTTAAAAATAAGTGTATTGAGGGATTATGGGACTTATTTTGAAAAGCAAGACAGTTACCTTTCTTAAAGATGTTACAGTGATGAGTGTGTAGTTCAGCCAGAAAGGCAGATTAGAATATTTCATTTCTGCCATTTGTAATATATGGGAATTTGTTCCAGAATGAAGGGCATCTATTGGAAAACTGTTCTCAAGCTGAAGTACATTTGTGTATATTCTGTGTGTTTTTTTGCAGCTGACTATTGGCTTCCACCAGCTTGTTTCCTCATTCACCAGATCTACTGGACCCACGTTAGCCTCTAGTGGGCTACATAAAACCAATACCTTGGAACCATGAGGAGACTGATGATGCTGGTACAATGTCATATTGCTTTTTTGGAGTATTTTCCATTTATGCCCTCATCCCTATGCAAACTTGCTGAATGTCTGGGAGCAGATGTTCATTAAAGATGTGTTGGTTTACTTTACTACCTCCACAGTGGCCCAGACAATGTCTCCCACCCATTCCACCCTTAGGATCATACCAACTTGTACATATTCTCTGCCCTCCACCAAGTATCACCCACAAAGTGTTTTCAAGTGCAAACCCTCACAGCCAAGATGGGCATACCTATCCTTCACTCCAGCACATTCCAGCACATCATTCCTCTTAGCCACTACTCAAACCCTTGCTACTGGGAGCCATTGTCATGGCTTGATCACTCTATGTCATGATACTGACTGTAGGAACATTGTTGCTAAAGCTAATCATGAAAGCGGAAAGAGCAGGTGAGTTAATCTGTAACAATATTAAATTAGTCTAATATTTTGCTATTTACAGTGTCTGTATGTAACTATAAAAATAAAGCAGAAACCTGCATCAAGTTACGATAACTTTGCTACTCGACCATCACGATAACATCATTGTAAGGCTCTTTAATTATTCATGGTTGCACTTCTGAAGACTTTCTAAATAGCAAATAACATTATTCCTGACTTTCCTTGATTTAAAAATAATCTGTTGTCATTTGTGTAGTTATATAATTTATTAAAACTCTCCTGAAATTTTCTCTGAAGAAAAGTAGCTGACTTGTCACATTAAGGTAAGGGGATATCATCTGTGTACATAGCTCGAGTGCAACATCATTAACAAAAAGTCTGAATAGCAACAGATCAACACAAAATCCTGCAGAACCCTATAGATGAACCACCTATGGCCTGATAAAGTTGAATCTGCACACACCTGAAAATTTCTGCTAGAGAGGAAATGTTTAAACCACACAAACGTATTTAACTTAATTCACTTTGTGCATCAAGATAACAGGATTGAATGTTTCAAGACCTATAGAAAATTCTGGGCATGAAGACCTTATCATTTATATTATTGTAAATGTAGTTTCCTCTGTGCAGAGTGCTGGCATGTTACTAAAGTCTTTTCCAAAACCATGTTGATTGTCACTTGTTAGGAAGCTATAACTGTTCCCATTAAAAAAAAAAATTTTAGTTGTTTTGCAATGATCATTTGAAACATAAAAAGCTGTTAGACAAAATCAAACGTAATAAAGTGGAAACTGAATAATATTCTTGTATGTCTTAACACAGCAGTATCAGCCACAAGTCTCTCAACTGCTAAGATTTAGGTACATGACTATGGATTTAGCCCTTGAATTAGTGATAGACTCCTTCAACTATATCAAAGAGTTAATACTGCTAGTTCTCCCTTTTTTAATTTCTCCAAATATTTTGAGTTTCTAATGCCATGATAGGAATGAACCACATTCCTAAGTCAAACTATGATTAAAGTTCATTAAATTAGTATTGTTTCAATCTTTGATGTCAGCCAAAAGTGCTTTTCGCAGCACCTGCAATGTGCACAGTAATGACTCCTTCGGTAATTCATATGGAGTTACATGTATTGGTAGCATATCTAAATATGACTGTAGACTCTTTTTTATAAGACCTGTTGCTCCTACTATTATTAGAACTATCTGAGTATCCTTCTTCCACATTGCTCTAGTTTCTGCTTGCAAATCCCAATATTTTATGACTTTGTGTCTCTCTGTACGCAGGACACTGTAGTCACTGGGTGTGGCAATTTCAATGATCAATGTTACTTTTGTCTTCTTTTCTTGGACCACTACATCTGTTTTTCTAGCATTTATCTTTTGGCCTGTTGGTAATGGATGATCCAATGTGATGTAGACATCATCATTTTCTATGATGCTTTGTGGTTCATGTTGCCAGTGTTTTTCAGCCACTTCAGTACCATAATGGTTGCAGAATCCCCAGTGCAGCAGTCTTGTCACATTATTATGCCTTTCAGTATGCAGTCCTTCTGCCATTAGTATATCGCAACCAGCAACAAGGTGTGTAACTGTTTCCAATTCTATTTTGCAAAACCTACATTTGCCTGTTTCTCCCACATGTTCAATGGACTTTGTAAACCAACATGTATGTACCCCACTATCTTGGTTTAATTTCACCTCTCCTTAATCATTCCTGCATTGTTCCTGATCAACATGAGGTTCTTCTAGAAGTTTTCTCTACTTGCAACTATATTTATGCTTTTTCCACATTTCTTGCCTTCTCATCTGATCCTTCACTTTATATTCTTTCTTTTGTTTTTTGGCACATTCAGTTGCTGCCTATTTTTATCTACTTCTGTTTGATTGTCATTCCTGCTTGATGCCAATATGTTTCTGCTAGATTAAGCAGAGAAGTCATCTTAGATTTATTCTCCTCATGTTTCAAAACTTTCACTATGTTTGGGCCTTGTGAGGTCAGCAGATATGTGTGGAGTCCCACGATTGCAGATCTATACAGGTAATCAATTTCAAGGAGGCCCATCCCTCCTTCAGAACAGGGGATATATACTCTTTGTATGCACTGATTTTTATAAATCCTTTGGTGAGCTTAAAGCATCCTTCTTGCTTTCCTATCTAATCTATACAACATGTTTTGGGGCCAGTCAATAACTCCAAAACTGTAAGTTAGGACAGGAAGAGCAAATTGGTTTGAAGCTTGGATTTTGTTCCTAGATGTCAGTGCTGTTTTCAGGATTAAATTAAGTCTTCTGAAATATTCCTTACCAGGTTTTATTTGCATTTGTTCATGTTTTATTGTTGATCCTTCATCCATTACCAAATATTTATACACTCCCTCTTGCTCAAGTTCTTTTATAACACATTCTTGTCCTAAACTGATGTTTTTCTGGTGTTGCTGTTTTCCTCCTTTAAAGGTTGCTTTTGCACAATTATCAAGACCAAATGACATTCTTATATCATCTGAAAAAGTTTCGACAAATTGCAGTTCTGTTTTCAGTTCCTCATCTGATGAGCTACACAGTTTCAAACCATTGACAAAGAGAAGCTGAGAAGTCTTTACACTTTATTGTTTTCTAGGAGCCAAATTATATAAGCTGTTAAGTAGACAGCTTAATGGGTTAAGGGCAAGGCAGAATAGCAGCGGTGATAGAGAGTCACCCTGGAATATCCCCCCTTGATTTTTTTCCCTGGGATAATAATTTGTCCTTTATCATGGCTTAATTGTAAAGCAGTCTGTACTTTTTCATGGCCACTGTAATGTAGCCGATTAGAGTAGGATGTATCTTATACATTTTAAGCAGTCTTTCATCCATGAATGTGGGATACTGTCAAATGCTTTTTTGTAGTCAATCCATGGCATACTTAGATTCTTCCCCTTTTTACAGTTCTATATGATGACTTTGTTTAACGACAAATGGTCCTTTGTTCCGTATGACTTTCTTTTATTGCCCTTTTGTTCTACTGCCACAATTGAGTTTTCTTCTAAATAACTATAAACTCTGTCAACATCAATTCCCATATAGAGTTTATATGTCGTTGGAAGGCAAGTTATTGGTTTATAATTCTTAGGCTAGCTTGCAGGTTCACTCTTAAGTAGGAGCATTGTTTTTCCTGTTGTTAGCCAGGCTGGTATCTGTTCACGGTGTGCATAAAAATAATTCTTACTCATGGCTAAATCTTCATGCAAAGGTGTTAATACTTTTAACCAGAAGTTAGGTACTGCATCTGGGTCTGGGGTTTTCAAATTAGAGGCTTTTCTTTACTTTGCTTAAATCTCTCTGATTGTTACTTCATCCCATTCCATATCCTGTACCTTTAAACTTCTTATTCTTTCTTTTACTTCTTCTATCCAATTAGCATCTTTGTTATGTTCAACAGGGTCTTCATAGATACTTTTCCAAAATGTATCTATTTCTTCTTTTTTGGTGGCCTTTCAATTCCTTTTACCTTATTTCCCAGTTCTCTATAAAATTATTTTAGGTCATCAATAAGTTGCTTATTTTATACTTTTCCTTTATATCTGTCTATGTATCTTTAAAGTTTATTTGCCTGTGCTGAGATTTTTAGTTTATTATTTGTGATGGTACATGATAGATCCTGATCTGTTCTCATACTGCGCATTGCTTTTATCACGTCTATCTTCCCGAGTATTTTTGTTGATCTGTTCCCTCTTCTATACTCTTCAAATAGTGACATGTCTTGTCTCCTTCACTACCCTGTGTTCTTGTGGAAGAACTTTATCAGTTATTAATTTAGCTGGGCAGTAATATATCCTGTTTACTTCTGTTATATTGCATGAATCTGTATGGACAGTCCTAATTACTGTGTTCATTTCTTTTATCAGACTTCTGACTTTTTGGGTTTTATTGACCTTCTGCAGTCTATTTCTTTCATTGATCTTAATGTCTATCTATCTATCTCCATTAAGTCAAGCAACTCTTCTCTTAGCTCGATTTCTTCTAGACTGATAGCATATTTTTTGTTTTCCATTCCCTGTGGGGATTCTGTAGAAAGTTCTATTGCATCTTTCTGTGGTGCATTCTTTTCAATTTCATCCTGTGCTATCCATTGCTCTGTCATATGAGAACTCACTGGCCTATCACTCCTCAACATTAACTGCATCAGTTTCCACAGTTTCCTGTTCCTTCCCTTGCTGTCCAACTTCAAGTGGATGTTTATACTGGTTTTCTGTGGAAGGCACCAAAATAACTTCATATGGCACCTGACCAATTGCTTCTCATTCCACTCGCTTCCCCTTAATTTGGAGTTCCATTGTTCTGCCCTGTTGTGGTGCTTTCTGAATTAGATTTTCTACACTGAATCCTTCACTTTAGAGGTGCTTCATGACCTCAGTTTCTATTTCTTTAACGTCTCCATTACTGATCTCCTTTTCTCCTTTTCCACTTTGTCTTCACATTTTTGTATTGTAAAACTTTCCATGTCTGGATTCCTTTGCCTGTATTTCTCTTCAAATATCTTTGGTGCTGCTATTTTTGTAATGATTAGTTTTGCTTTCTCCTTTGCATGGATATTATACCATATTATATCTTTTTCTTTCCCATGTCCATATTTCTTCTTCAGGTATCTCTTGATCTTCCTGTTTCTACTTACTTTGGGGACTCGTTCCTTCATGCTGTGATGTAATCTGTGTTAGACCTTCAATATCAAATCACTTACTTTGCAGGCATTCCATAACTTTAATTATATCAGCTATTTTTTTAACTTCTACTTTACCAATCTTCTTTTCTACATTCCCTCTTTGTGATATTTTATTTGTTGTGAAATTTTCCATATCTGGATGTCTTTCTCTGTATTTCTCTTCAAAAATCTTTCCGGCTGCCTTCTTTATGTTGATTAATTTGGCTTTCGCCTTTGCATAAATATTGCACCATATCAAATCTCTCTCTCTTTCCCATGTCCATATTTCTTTTTTTATACTTTTCAAATATCTCTTGGTTTTGTTGTTTACATTTCCTTCTTCCTCAGATGCTTCTGTTTCCAAACAGATCAAAGTTTCTTGATTTATATACTGTTTTTCAAAAATTTCTTGTATTAATGACCTCATATTTTTATTTGAAGCTTCTGACAGTTTTTCTTCTGGAAGTATTTTTCTTTCCTCTAACTTATCTCTTAATCTTTTTGTATGTCTTGTGTCTGGAAATTCTGGGCTTTTTGCATAATAGTTACAATAGATAATTTCTTTCGTATCCTCAGTAGTCCACTCTATCATCTTTATGGCTCTTGTTTGGCTATTAATTGTTTGTGATTTTTGTGGACTGCTGCTTCCTTCTACAACAGGGTGGAAATCCTCCCCCTGGGCCTGGCCTAAGCTCATTGTAGGAATGTTTCCATGTTTTGATGATTCTACACTGTCATTTTTTCCAATCCTGGCACCAGTGCACCTACCAGGATTGGACACTTTTTTATCCTGGATTTTGTACACCCAGCTATCTTTTCTAGCTTTTGACCTACTCTTGTCCATAATATATGCTATACAAATACAGTCTATATATTGTTGTCATCTTGATGAGAACTTGTGAAGGTACTCACCAAGACTTGAGGATGAATTCCGTTTCAGCACTACTGCTCTCCTTTGCTTGCTGACTTTTCATCTCTTCATTTGGACCCCACAATTTCTCCAATATATGCACCAAAATGGTAATTTAAGATGAAGATCTACACTTTATCTGATTAGCATGGCTTGTGCCATTTTTCAAGTAGCTGGTCATGCCTACTTACTTTTAAATATGAATTTTGACTTTAAGATCCTGTTGCAATGTTGCTGTTAAATATTTTATATTTTTAATACTTTATTAGGTATCTTTCTAAGATACAAAGTTTATCACCCGGTGTCTGTGTAGTATATATGATATGTCTACTTCTGTAGACCGAATTACCATAACACTGAACTGCATATGACTGAGATGACAAAACCCGAAGTCCACTTTCACGGACGTTCAGAACATTGTAATTTTAACATGGGAAAACAGTCAGTTGGCCACTATTACAAAGAAAACAAATCAAAGCAAATACAACCCACCCAAGTGGGGGGTTTCACCCCCACACCCCCCAACTAAATATACAAATGCTGAGATCGCACTACAGTGTGGAAAAGGGCAATGTTCACCATGTTGGTCAACTGGCTCTTTTCCCATGTTAAAATTATGATGTTCTGAATGCTTGTTAAAGTGAACCTTTGGTGTTGTCACCCAAATCATATGCAGTTCAATGTTATGGTAATTCGGTCTACAGAAGCAGACCCATTGGGACATGCATTGAAGAGCATTCTTTAGATTAGTGCCCAGTGAGATACAGGCTAAAATTCTTTAGTCAAGGATGGAATGGCATAAATGTGGTTTGGATCTGCTACTGTGCATTTTCAAGGTTGGTTGATGAGCAACCTAATATGCATACGTTTGCATATTAACACAATGTGGCTATATGGCAAGTATTTTTACACAGCTAGCAGAAACGGACACAAGTAGAGATGAAATAGTACTAAGCTGTGTGGTGCATCAGATGGCATACTGACTGAGGAAGGTACAGCATTTGCCCATTTGATTCTCTGTCCATAATTATAGAGATATCTGTCCAAACAATCTGTTTTCTGTTAAGTAGTTGTAGCTAGTGTATGAGCAGCAGAAGAATACCAAATCAAAAGCAGAAAACAGACACCACAAACAGCAGTCACCAGTTTGTCTTTATTTAAATGGGTAAGATTAAAGTCTGAAACAGGTAGCAATGTTCTGCTCACCCCACAATTCGAACAGAAATCATGCTGGGAATTACATAAGAGGCTATGGTTTTGGATACAGGTTAGGTCTCACTGTCTAAAGCTCCTTCAAGAAATTTAATTGGTGAAAATAGTAGAGCAAATTCACTGAATTTTAGTAATGAAGTTGATAGACTACATTTTGAAAGAAATGAGCATTTGTGCATACTTCCACAGTTTTGGAAGAGAGACTTCAGAAATATATAATTCTGTAAAATACAGTTGTGTTTGTCTAAGTTAACTCTGAAGCAATGAACATATTTAAGTAGCAAATGCTCAACTCTGGAGTAAGCATGTGGTTTTTGATTCTAGAGGAATTGAGGTTATTATGTCTGTAATGTAATGAGAAAGCCTTTACCTTATTATATATTGCTCACACTTGGTTGCTGTGACCTTGTAGGTGAATTATATGTATGACAGTGAAAACAGAAAATTCATTGGTTATTGTGTCTGGTTATTGGTGGAATGGATTTGCTTGGTGAGAGTACCATTAAAAGTACAAACTAATCTGGGTTTGATGACAGTGTTTTCTGAAATATATTAAATTAGATTTTACATCTGTGGATCATGTTCCAGATGCTTGGAGGCTAACTGTGTGAAGCTGAATGCTTGTTTTCATATTAGAGTTAGAGCTTTTTAAGCTTCAAATCCTTAAACTATATATATATATATATATATATATATATATATATATATATATATATATATATATATATATTTATATATATATATATATATATATATATATATATATATATATATATATACAGAGCTCTCTCTCTCTCTCTCTATATATATATATATATATATATATATATATATATATATATATATGGTTTACTATCACAGTTCCGACGTGCACTTGCACGGCTATGAAGTATTCGAACAACAGATGTTCGAATACTTCATATTTCAGCAGGTGATGTGAGAGAACATTACTATTGCGAATGGACTGTGCATTCGCAATTCTAATGTTCATTCATGTGAGGGGATCGCGGTACATTGCGGTTAGGGAAATACATCCCTTTCCTCACTGTAGTGCAATCTCGGAGTTGGGGGTGTGGGGAGCACAGCCCCCCCACAGGGGGGTGCAGGGGGGCTTGCCCCCTGTATAACTGTGTGTTTAGGCTGTTTAGGTAGGTAGTTACAGGACGGGTGGGAGTGCTGTGTATTGCCGAAAATGTCACGAGCGACATTTTCGACAATACACAGCTGTTTTCGACTTTAGGAAAATTCGGAAATGTTCAATTCCGATGTATAAATTTGAAAATGCAGACACGTTTTGTTCTGATTTTTAAATTTATGATAAACCTATATATATATATATATATATATATATATATATATATATATATATATATATATATATATATATATATATATATATATATATATATACATACATATATGTATATTCTCTGTGTTGATGTGATCTTGGCGTTAGACTATATACAGATGCAGCTTTGTAATATTCTTATGGCTTCTCCTTTGACCATTAGCCAAAACATTTTTAATTTTTGAGCTGAGCAGATGACGCCTAACTGTATAAAATAGCTGTAGTAAATTATTATCTGGCCTTTTACCATAACAAAATATACACATTTGTAAGTGTGGAAAACTAATGAAAGTGAAAGGAAGTTTTAGAGTGCTGTATGATTCCTGTAAAATGTTCTGTTCCTTAGACTTTTAGATTGTTCAGTTTATATTAATAATGATATGTTTTTGTAGAGTTATCCAAGATTAAATAAAGGTAAGCTAGATAATTAATTACAGGAGAGAACCATAATAGCTCACAGATACACAAACAGAACAATTTGATATTCACAATGCAGAATCCCACAACCTGTCCATGCCAAGCCACTTTGCCTAAACTTAACCCCGACTTGAAGTTTAAATGAAGGTCCTAATCAGAGGCATCCATATTACTTTGGTCAGAAATGTGTTGCTCTATATAAGCCAGAATGTAGTTTAGCACTGGTGATCCTCAGGCAGTAATCCAGCTTGCCCAGCGATCTGATGCTATAGTGATGTTATACTGTGAGTGCTTCCAGCTGCAGATGTTGTTATACTTCTGAATAAGGATTATTAATTTCCATGTAAAGAAAAGAGATGATAATATACTTATAGAAAGTGCTACAGCTGTACAGGACAGCTGCTGAAAATGAATAGCTGCACCAAGTGCATACGGATTTTGAGGTACACTTGAAGAATAATTATTTTTTGTGAAACACTGTAGAGGTAAGTGGAATAAGCTGCAGAGAGGTGTCAGTCGCTTGCAGTTATCTCATCTATATGTGGTTCCAAACAGATTGTTATCATTGCTCTTTGCACATAGCTTCAAATATCTCTTGCACCTGTGCAGGTTTTCTTTATCCCACTTACATCATTTTCTTTGACTGTTTAATTTGCTTTATCACTGCAAGCTGTTATCTGAATTTAGTTTAGTGTATGAAGCTAAAATATTTAGTGAAAAATATAATTGTTACTTATTTTGTAGATGAAAACCATATTTATCCACATTCTTTCTTTCATGTGGATAAACTCTGTTGTGCATTTCTTTATTTATTTTATAATTGCTGGGAGCTACATCCTATCCCAGCAAATTTTTGCAATGTAGAGAAACTAATCCTGGAAAGGATTGTAGGGCACATACACAATCACTCACACACAGCAAACACACCTTGGGGCAATTTACAGGATTGAAATTCACCTGTGGCATATGGTTGGCAAGTAGGAAAACTCAGAACAGCCAAGTACTTAGGCAAGAAATGAGTTGGAGAGGTAAGTGTTGTTATAAAGCAACATGAGCAAAGGCAACACTCTGCAGCATACGAAGACTATGCATTAATAAATCTGATGTATTAAATCATCTTTACAATTGTTAGGATGTTTAGCTATCAGACTGCAAAGACAACACAACAATAATTATTAATGTTGTGTTATCTGTCATAAAAGTTTTCATAACAGTGCCATTGTTGTATTACTCAGAATCATTTATCTACATGGAGAGTATCCATAAATAATGAATATTGAGTTTCAGTTACCTCTGAAAACTGTAAATATTGACATATGGTCAGAACTACGTTTGTCTCGCTATCACTTAGGTTATCTTCTTACAGAAGGTTACATAACAATCAACATGTGGCATGTTTCAAGTGTGATAAGATATTCATTTGTCTTAACTCTTAAGGCTGTATTCAGTAAGGTTCATGGAATCAAATGCATTTTGCCGACACATGCGCAAAAGTTCCAGATAAGCCTTTAATATGCAAATATGCCTCAGTGATCTTAGAATATGTGGGAGCAAATAGAATTGAACAAAAGTATCAGCACACTGTTTAGCAGTCACAGCCATCTGTAATTCATGAAAAGTGTCTCATAAACTGTGATGTAAATTCTGCAAGCACAATGCAAGCTGCAGGACATTTGAAACTAATACACATCTACACTGGTCCCTCCAGTAAGTCCACAAACAACTACTGATGTCTCTGTAAGTCATGTACTAATAAAATGCAGTTACTAGAAAATACATATTTTGATGATATCTGTATAATTTCTGATAAACAAATAAAGGTGAGGGCAATCACGGCCACTTCACCAGGGCTAATAGTAGCTAACAATAGGTCCAGGGCATGTGCGGGAAACACATGTAATGCACACACCCAAGCAAATAGGTAGATAGAAAACCATATGTGGGGTATAGGTGAAGAAAACGAATACACAAGAGGTATTTTAAAAAGGAAAATCTGAGGAACAGTCAGAGTGGCATCAGCAACTTTTTCTTTGGTAGAAACAGGCCCTTTTTTGGAGAATATAAGGAAATGAAAAAATCAGAGAAAGAGGATGAGAAGAGCAAAACTGCAGGTAATATCAGAAGACATGACAGACAAAGGTTTGAAATAAACATTAAGGAAGGCTAGGCTACTCAGGCAGCACACTTTACAACATGGGCAATGGAAAGTTGACAGGCTGGGTGGGGATGCATGCCAGCCATGGCGAAAGGCAGAAATATCTATGTACCTATGCAATGTTACATTATGACATGTTGCAAACTGTGTGACAGTCAACAGTAATAAACAGGGATCACAGTAGATAATGGATATTGAATCTAATACCCAAGCAGTCTGTCAGCAGTGCAAGTGTAAGCTAAGCAACAGCATGGATGAGCAAATGTAGCTTATGAAATGCCAGAGAATACCAGCAGAGGACATAATAGAGCCACACTGACCATGCATGTGAAAGGAAAACTACTAAGCACAGTGCCAAACAGCAGTACTGTGGCAAAGTAGCAAACTGGCTGCTCCTTTCACAAGTAGTTGTACACAATCCAAACAGAAGTGTGGTAGAATGTATACGTCACAGACATATTCCAAGTCAGAGGCAACAAACAGGTGTAGACATATATGTATGACCTTTATAGGCCTAAAAGGAAACTATTGGAAAGCAGTGTCAATACACGCACACACACACACACACACACACACACACACACACACACACACACACACACACACACACACACACACACACACACACACACACACACACACCAATGACAGGGGCACAGGAAAATTATTTTCTTGGGTGACAAAAGCCAGGGTACCATTTGGCTAGGGCCAATAGCCTAGTACCTACCTGTGATTCTATGAACATATGTAAACTACAATTAATGCTATATAACTACTATCAAATTGTGCACATGAAGTACAACAAATTACTCTGGGTAATACATAACACAAGTATAATAGGCACAAGGACATAATGCAAGCAATAGCCAGCAACTTGTGTACATATGTCCTGCATGTGCAAAATGGCCATGGCGTTGGCAAAAGCTGACCTTCTAACAATACAACCATACAATAATGGATGATAATTCAAAGGAAGTTTAACATATACCATAAATACATGGAAGATATATGCCATACCTACAAAGGTGGAAGGGAGGTGGACAGCACTGGCCCACATCATGGAGAATATGGCAGCAAAGAAAAGTAGGCAAATGATAAAGCAGCACAGCAGTATGTAAGGGGACATATTGAAAATGCATGTGTACACCACATAGGGTGGTGTCAATGTCAACCCAAGCTACATTGAAGAGAATGGCCAATGTGTGTCACATAGGAAGACTACATTGCTGACAACAATAACCATGGCCATGTCATACTTCTCAGCCTCTTAGAACAAAAATTCTAGACAAAGCCACAAATTATGGCAAGACAAAAGCACAAAATTGGCAACAAATTTTAAATATTACTCCTCTAAACTTATAAAATTGCTGGAATAACAGATTTTGCATTAGCATGTATTTTCTGAAGGATATAAAGTCTGAAACTCAAATGCTTGTCATTATTTAGTGACTTCATTCATCTCTGATTTGCCAGAAAGCTGGAAATTTTATGAAGAACAGACTGAAAATATGAGGCAAAAATCTGGGCATTCTGCAAAGTTCTGGGCAGTTCAGAGGTGTGTGCCATGTAGAAATCACACACACAGTATTATGCAATCATAAGTAAACAAGTTGGGAATCAATATCACATACACATACAGTAATGCCAATGTACAACAACATGTGGAATAAACACCTGAAGTAATATATGATATATATATATATATATATATATATATATATATATATATATATATATATATATATATATTGGGTAGGACTGAGCAAAGGACAGTCCTGTGAACAACAGTACAGCGCATGAACATGAAGTCAATAAATGCTCACATGTCCAAAGTACAATAGGGTTTATCTATTGATCAGAATATGTGCAAGATACATATACATAAATCATTGCATATGTACACCAGTTGCTGAAATATGGGAATGTACGTGAATAAAAAAATGTATGTGTGGAAATGTAACATAGGCCAAAGAAGGGATACTTTAATGTTACTATATCCCATGATGTACACATGAATTGTACAGTGGAGGACTATGCATTATGCAAAGTAGGACTGCCCATATATAATAGGCATAGGTAGATGATGCGACATGTACCATCATTGTAATTGCATACCACACACAGAGCCAGTATGCCAGTGTGACAGCAGGACAAACGTCATACAAAGATCAGGGGCAAGGACATGTCCTGTTGTTGAACAAACATGACATCGCAACCTACAAATCATACCCTTCTCAATGTGTTGTTTTTGAAGCATGGGCAAAATGTTGTTTGCAAGTTGTTGTCAATCCCACACTGAAAATGAACTATAAAGTATAATAAAACAGAAAACAGAAAATAAAAGGTAAGTGCTTTCACAGATACTCAATTTACTTCTTCAGACTGTACAAAAACCACTACAGGAAGTGCATTTAAATATCTAACAAGGTCAAATCACATGCAGTCAGCTGACTATTCACTCATAAATGAATTAACCAATCAAGTGTTCATTATGAGCCAAGTCCCCAAGATTGTAATTCAGTGACATACGGGGTTTAATTTCAACACTGGAGTCAGTGAAACTGTCCCATTCATTCTTGGTTGAAGGTGTGCTTGTAAAAGTAGTATCCAAGGTAGATCATCGCATTCTGTTATATTATTCTGATCTCCACCCCGCATATTCAATGAATTAGCTCTAGCACAAAAAACTCATATGAGGGGTAGTGATGGAAGCACCTACCTTTCTAAGAGATCCAGGAATGATAATGTTGGGGACTCTACTCCTGCTGGTACACATCGTAAGAATAGGGTTTGCCTCACCTATTTGAGTGATGTGAATGTATTATGTAATATTTTGAAAAAGAATTGTTCTATTTTTCAAGCTGACCCTGACATCAGAAAGGTTACTGATGATTCTTCTAGGTTTTGTTTTATGAATAACCTTTCTCTTAAATGACAATTATGCTATCAGAATAACTTGAAAGAGACTGCAGTTCACTTTGATCGAAAATGGACTTTTAAACACCACACTTGCAGAGCATGTAAATATATTCTAACAAACACCTCATTTCTGCAACCCATTACTTGTTTTATAATAGATATAGATTTTTATGCCAAATATAGACTTTTATGCTGACTGTAAGAGTGAAGATCTTATTATGCAGACTGTACTGTCTGCAGAGCCTTCTATGTTGGCAAAACAAAGCGCATGTTAAAAGAAAGGTCATGAAGTATATAAATGATATAAATAAAGAGAAATTAACCAATGCCCTGGCCAAGCCTGCACTGGAAAGAGGTAGTGATCACTCCTTCAAGTGTTTGATGCTGGAGCTGACTTCATTGAATGTGCCGGATGGACTCAGAATAATATAACAGAATGCCTTGTGCTAGGTTTTATACTAATTTTACAAGCACACCTTCAACCAGGATTGAATGGGGCAGTGTCATTGAAGCAAGTGTTGAAATCTCACCCCCTGTGTAATTGAATTATACTCTTGGGGGCTTTGCTCATAATGGACACTTGACTGGTTGACTAATTTATGAATGAATGACTGAATGAATGAATGAATGAATGAATGAATGAATGAATGAATGAGTGAATAGTCAGCTGACTGCATGAGATTTGACCTTGTTAGATTTTTAAATGCTCTTTTAGTAGTTGCTTACCCTTTATTTCACTTTTTCTGTTTTATTATAGTTCATATTTCATTCTCAGATGTGTTAATCCAGGTTTTATTTATTTTTAGAGTATTTTATTTTGTATTATTCCAATCTTCATCAAGTGGCTTTGATTTTTGTTTTGTATTACTTTGTTTGTACTTTGCCACGGGAGCATGGCTGAGGGGTTACAACTGGAATTAGACTACAACTCTAACTGCTTTAATGAGCAGTTGGATCAGCTGCTGTTATTAGAAGTAAATCCATTGTTGTCATCTGTGTTGGATGTGACTGATATACATAGGAGTGATATGGCACAACATGTGATGCTACTTTTTCACTAAGTAAGAAAACTTGAAAATGTTCGTTAAATACAAATGGCTGCAATGGCAGTGCATGGGTTATGCAACTTAAAGATGCTGACATATGGGAATACTTATTCAGAACTGCTGAAGAAGTGGTAGAACTTAAATCTGTAGCTTAGTTTCGACTATCTGACACTTATAGACTTTTTTCGCCATGATAAAATATCGCTTCTTAGATACATTAAGGCTTTATTAAAAGAGTTGCATACAGACTTTATCTCTGAAATTTGTAGAACCTAAATTGAGGAAGTGTTTAAAGGTGTTGTGAGTTATGAGAAGAGGCTCCAATCTGTGAAACTAAAGAAACTCAAAAGAAGCATTTCTGATTTTCAGAAAGGGCATATTTTTACTTGCCTTGGAAACACAGGACTAATGAGACTATGGCATCCAGTGTACAAGCTAATGATATGATGAAAGAAGTAGTAAATGGTGATATTACAAATGTAGGCACCCAATTAAAGAATAAAACCATGAATAATACGGAACTGCTTGTGCCTCCATCTGTTGGTAACCATGATTTATCTACTACTACTACATTGCCCTCTACGTCTAGGACTGAGAACACCAATTTGAATTCTTTTCAGTTAGAAGCCCCTTAACCAGTGAGTATGGACCATTGAAAGAGGCACTCGAAGAGCAGGGGGTTGAAAGGGCATGTTTTGTATTCAAACTCAGGTGGAACTATGACCACAAGGAGACTTCATCAAATTGATTTATTTTTGATATATGTTCTTTTGTCTTAAGTGATAAACAGATTTGTGTATTGAACAAGGGTCTTTTCTTTGTACCTTCATGAATATCTGAATTAAGTGAGGTCTTAACAGACCTAAGACTTTTTGCGAGAAATCTTTCTTTATCATTACTGTATCCTAAATAATCTAATGATTTTAACAATTTTAAGAAAGAAAGCACCTTCGCCCTGATTACACATCCTTTTATTGAAGCTTTTTTGGGTATTTGAGAAGAAGCGATTTGTTCTTCCATAAAAACTAACATAAATGTTCTTTCTATAATTTAACACCTCAACAGGTTACCACATTAGAAGAGCTAAGATCTGCTCCCCATCTTGAGATACGACCAGCAGATAAAACTGGGGGAATAGTAATTATGGATAAGCAGTTATACTTTGAACAGATGTATTCCATGTCGAATGAAGTCAAGAACATTGCTGGATATTTGGTTAAAGCCATTATTGATAAAGTACATGTGTTAGTCTATGACTGACCAGAATACTGAGGAAATACATCAATATTTTTATAGTGAATGTCCCATTATTCCAATACTATATGGCTTACCTAAGGTACATAAGGAACATTTGTGAACACCTATGCATCCTATTGTATCCAGCCACACCTGGGTCAGAGAATCTGTATCAATCTTTATAGAGAACACACATAGACCTGCACTCAATAATGCAGTGACAGTACTTAGAGATACTATGTCTTTCTTAGAGGAGTTTTTTTTTCTTGGTATGATCAATATGATGGGAATTATGACTATACTTTTGTCACATTAGATGTAGCTTCACTGTTTACAGTAATACCCAGTGATTGGAGTATTGATTGTGTGAGGTGATTCCTTGGTGACAATACAGACTGTTCAGTGAGTAAGGTCAATTTGCTATGTGAATTAATCAAACGTATGCTTGAAAATAATGTCTTTGTTTTCATCAATGACTTTTATATCCAGCAGACAGTAGTTGTGATGGACATGGCATGCGCCAACACTTTTGCCAACGTGTCCCTTGCATGCTGGGAATTGAAGCATGTATTACATAATACTGTTTTTTTTGGGGATATCCTCTTCTGTAGGCAATATGTGGATGATATATTGCTCATATAGAAAGAAACAGAACAGAACTTGAATTGTTTTATTGATTTTTTACACAAGACAACTGATGTTTTGAAATTTAGTTATTTCCTTTCTCATGAGAGTATAGACTTCCTTGATATTACAGTTGATAAGGGAGCACTGGGATGTTGCCACAGTCATCTCTACAGGAAACCTTGTGCAAGGAATACCCTGTTACACAGAACCAGTATGCATCCTGGTCATAGTATGAGAAATGTTATGAAGGGACAATTCCTGTCAATAATGAGGTTACATGATGATGGCAATGACTTGGCTTCAGCGTTTGGACTTTTTAAGAATGATGTTCTAGCTTTAGGATATAAATGACATGATACTGAACAGTGCATGAATGAGGTACTGAGTATTAGAGGTAGTGATATAAGACCCTACTTTTCTGAGTGATCCAGGAATGATAAAGCTGACAACTCTACCCCTGCTGCTACATGTCTTAAGAATAGGGTTTGCCTCACCTATTTCAGTGATGTGAACATGGTATTAAATATTTTGAAAAATAATTGGTCTATTTTTACACACTGACCCTGACATCAGAAAGGTTATTGATGATTCTCCTAGGTTTTGTTTTAGGAATAATCTTTCTCTTAAATGACAATTATGCTATCGGAATAACTTGACAGAGACTGTGGTTCACTCTGATTGAAAAGGGACTTTAAATGCCGCACTTGCAGAGCATCTAAATATATTCAAATAAACACCTAATTTCTGCAACCCAGTACTGATTATATAATAAAGATAGATTTTTTATGCCGACTGTTAAGATAATAGATCCTGTTTATTATGTAGACTGTACTGTCTGCAGAGCCTTTTACGTTGGCAAAACAAATCTCATGTTACAAGAAAGGGTCGTGGAACATATAAATGATATAAATAAAAAGAAAGTAACCAATGCCCTGGCCAGGCATGTAATGGAATGAGGTAGTAATCACTTGTTCAAGTTTTTTATGCTGGAGCTGACTTTATTGAATGTGCGCGGTGGAGATCAGTATAATATAACAGAATGCTGTGAGCTACATTTGATACTACTTTTACAAGCACACTTTCCACTAGTATTGAATGGGACAGTTTAATTGAAGCCAATGTTGAAATCCTGCCCCTTATGTCATTCAATTACACTCTTGCGGACTTGGCTCATAATGACCTCTTGATTGGTTGATTCATTTATGAGTGAATAATCAGCTAACTGCATGTGACTGGACCTTGTTAGATTTTTAAATGCACTTCCTTTAGTGGTTTTCATATGGTCTGAAGAAGCAGATTGAGTATCTGTGAAAGTGCTTACCTTTTATTTTACGTTTTCTGTTGAATTATAATTTACAGTTCATTTTCAGTCATGTTGATCTGTGTTTTATTTTCTTATGTTCATACCGTAACCCTGACACCTACCTACCTAGCTAATCCGCTATAGTTAAACAAATCAAAGGTATTACTGTGCAGGGATTGAGTAATAACATGGACCAGGGCTCCCACATTGCAAGATTGTTAAACATACCTCTCCAACTGTACAGATTTTCACAGAATGTCCAGACTTTTTGCCTCATATTTTAGGTACATTTTTCATAAAGGTGTGGCTTTCTAGCAAATCAATGGCATATTATTGATAATTTAAGTCAGAAAATAATGACAGACATTTGAGTTTCAGACTTCATATCCTTCAGAAAATTCATACTAATGGAAAACATGTTATTATATCTACTTTCTAAGCTTGTAACAGAAATATATAAAAATTGTCCCTATTTTTTGGGCCTTTGTCCCCCCATTTGTTTATGGCTTTGTCCAGATTTCTTGCTCTAAGAGGTTGAGAGGTATGGTAAACTAAAGTTCAACTTTCCCCATTTGCTGTGGATTTATAAATCAAAACAGGCAAACCTGACTGAATGTCAGCTCAGCAGTCAGACCAAAAAAAAAGTGTAAAATGTCATAGCTCAGACTGTGGAACACTTTCACAAACCACATAGCTGCTCTTAATAAACAACTTCCTGTTCATCTCATATATCAAAATGTAGTTGACAGGAGGGAAGGAAGTGTCTACATTGATTTTGTTTTTACATCAGAAATTATGCATCATAGATGTCCCTGATATTCAGGGATGTCCCTGATTTTTGAGTCAAATTGTATATCTGCCCATTTCACTCCATTCAAATAACAGTAGAAGAAGGGTGGTGAGACATACCCCTGGATTTAATAAACTATTTGTAGGAATAGTGTTATTCCTACATGGAGTGAATTGTGTCCATGTCTGCATCTCCCTCAAGGCAGCGCACCTTGCATATTAATGAAGGTGCACTACTGAGGGGGAGCTGTGTATACAGATACTGATTCAGTGCTAGGGGGTGTGTTACAGTGCTCGCAGATCTGTAACATGCCCCCTGCACTCACAAAGTGCCTTATGGTATTTACAATAAAGAAAGTGTCCTTGAACACTTAAATGAATAAATGTGAAGTGAATGTCATGTAGAAGGTGTGTTACAGTATCCATAACACACCCCTGCACTCTCAAAGTGCCATACGGCACTTTACAATAAAGAAAGTGTCCTCGGACACTTAAATAAATAAATGTGAAGTAAATGTCATGTAGGGGGTGCGTTACAGTATCTGTAACACACTCCCTGCATTGTAAAAGTGCTGTACAGCACTAAAACAAGAAAGAAAGTGTCCTCGGGCACTTATCAAATAATTGTTAGTGGAAAGTTTAATTTATAATAAACTATTAATATTTTTTTTAATTTCATTTTCTTTTAAGTTTAAGCGTAGCTGAGTGGGTTTGCATGGTGTGGCTCTTTGCCCATCACAGCTTAAACTTATGGAGAAGGTACATAGATATGTATAGCTGAAATCTTCACAGCCAGGTTAGCTGATTGGTTAGAGTCATGGCTTTGTGTGCAGTAGGTGCATGGTTCAAATCCCAAGACAGAGCTTTTACATGGGAAAGCATTTTATATTAATTTTTATGTTATTTATTGATGTAGTTAGTGATATTTGTCAACCAGGGTAGTGTAGCTTATCCAGAATTGTAGTGGCAGTGGAGATATGAGGTGAAAACCACCATTAAAACACAGGTGTCCTATATGGTACAGTCACACCCCAAGGTAATGTAATGAAAACACATAGGGGGAGGTCATGTAAGGTAAAATATATACACTTAATAATAATGTATCAGTAATGAATAATTAATAGCCAATTCCTATTTTTTTAATAAAACATTTTATTTGCCCTTAGCTCAGTTTTGCTAAGCACTGCTAAGCCAAGCTAAGCAATGCTTATACAGGACTTGTCTGAGCAATACTTAGCAGTGCTTAGCTCTTCTTAGTTGGTTTGAGCACTGCTAAGAAGTCCCATTAAAAGTAGTATTCCGCTCAGATAAGCAGATTTATGCACTACTAAGCATTGCTCAGCATTTGCCACTTTAAGTACTGCTCAACTCAGCTTAATGGGTTTATATACTGCTGAGCTTTGCTCAGCATTTTTAAAAATGGTCCAGTGATGGGAAAAGGTGGGAATATGGCCTTATTTAAACTGCACACATGGGAACACAGTCAGAACCTGTTAGAGTTTGATCCCTGTAGGAACTATGGCAGGTGCAGGAGAGGGAGCGCACTTTTGGGTGCAGCGCTGAGGCATGTTGGAGTCCAGGGTCATGGCTGGGCTCCTCATAAAGAACAATGATGACAGATTGCTGCAGAGCTAGTACCATGGCTCAGAATACAGGTCTGAGGCCTGGGACTGTCTGGCACATGAGCTCACCAATGCTACTGGTATACCCCACACTAGTGAGCAGGTCTGGCATCATTATGTTGACCTGAAATAGAGGAAAGGGGTGCTCTTGGCCCAATGGATCCGAGATGCTCAGGTCCAGAATGCCCCAGAAGTTTATAAGTATATCAAGTGTTACTTTATCAAATTGTAGTATGAATATCTGATAGACAGGTATGCATAATTGTGTGTTTTCCCCCACAGCTGCAGAAGAGAGAGCTCATAAAATTGAGGCCCATGCCGGATGACTGGCAAGGCTGCACTGACAGTGTGGTGAGTACAGATATAACTTGCAATATATATAGTCCAATAAATAAGAAAGTGTAATTGTCTAGTGCCATTAGGTATAGTGTGTTCTGAGTGTACTGAATAATGTGTTGCTAGACCAACATTGATATAAGTGACTATTGCCAGGCACTGTGCAATACAGATGAATGCAGCAAACAAGCTACTGTTGTTGAAAGGAAGCCAGTACTGTAGTATTACTGTGTAGGAATTAATCTGTTAATAAAGTATACTGTGCTTGGTACTGTGAAAGTAACAACTGACATACATTCATCATCTACAAGATATGCAGTACAACTGAATTTAAAATTTTGAATGTAATAAACCACTGTGGCATGTCACCCTATGTAAAGCTTATTCACACAAACTGTTGCATTTAATCTGGTCTGTTGTTGAAGAAATACAATTGTACAGGTACTACAGAGCAAATACGGCTATGAGAGCATGAAGTCACTGAGGTTTGTCTGCTAAGCAGGTGTTATGCCAAACTGTAGATGTGGAGCTGTAAAACAAGATACAATGAAAATTGATATATATTCTGCACTAAGATCTGAACCTTGAATAGTAGTGTGTACGTATTATAGTGTGATCCCTGCAGCATTGTCTTGTGTTAACATTTGTATTTCAGCTACATGTATTCCTGAATGTAGATATGATAATGCCGGCAAATATGAGACTGTAATAGGTGGATACTGCAAATATCTGATGTGCAAATGTGTATTGGCTCAGGAAATTGAGGCCCATGCCGGATGACTGACAAGGCTGCACTGACAGTGTGGTGAGTACAGATATAACTTGCAATATATATAGTCCAATAAATAAGAAAGTGTAATTGTCTAGTGCCATTAGGTATAGTGTGTTCTGAGTGTACTGAATAATGTGTTGCTAGACCAACATTGATATAAGTGACTATTGCCAGGCACTGTGCAATACAGATGAATGCAGCAAACAATCTACTGTTGTTGAAAGGAAGCCAATACTGTAGTATTACTGTGTAGGAATTAATCTGTTAATAAAGTATACTGTGCTTGGTACTGTGAAAGTAACAAATGACATACAATCATCATCTACAAGATATGCAGTACAACTGAATTTAAAATTTTGAATGTAATAAACCACTGTGGCATGTCACCCTATGTAAAGCTTATTCCCACAAACTTTTGTGTTTAATCTGGTCTGTTGTTGAAGAAATACAATTGTACAGGTACTACAGAGCAAATACAGCTATGAGAGCATGAAGTCACTGAGGTTTGTCTGCTAAGCAGGTGTTATGCCAAACTGTAGATGTGGAGCTGTAAAACAAGATACAATGAAAATCGATATATATTCTGCACTAAGATCTGAACCTTGAATAGTAGTGTGTACGTATTATAGTGTGATCCCTGCAGCATTGTCTTGTGTCAACATTTGTATTTCAGCTACATGTACTCCTGAATGTAGATATGCTAATGCAGGCAAGTATGAGACTGTAATAGGTGGATACTGCAAATATCTGATGTGCAAATGTGTATTGGATGGGTATGCAACCCAGCAGCCTGCTATGGTCTGTACAGATCACACATAATCACATCCCATAGGGGTTAAATGTGTACACCTGCAAAGTATTAATACACCGTTAACTAACTATCATGCATGACACTGTGACACTCCATTTATATGACAAGGTCAGACATTGTAACCAAGTGAGTTTTAGGCATAAATCAGTGAAGTAGCAGACAGCAGTGCCTTAGTGTGATATAAAATAGATATGTTGTTTCTTTTTGCACACACAGACCACAGTTTGAATCCAGGTATTGGTACTAAGATTTATTTATAGTTACACACAGTAATTTTGAATATTTGTAGAAACAGTCAGGTAGTGTTAACAGATATTTTCTCCACAGGGCTCACAGGTAAAGAAATGTTTGTATTAGCTTTATGAAGGGTAAACTAATAATCTGTGTACAAATGTTCCAGTGTCCAACCCCATGCCTACAAATGACAGCAGGATAGCTATATACACCATGCCCTCTTCTTGATACATGTCTCTCAAGTGTCACGCTGTCACAGCTAGTGGTCACCGTTGCCAATAACCTTGAACACAGATATGAATACAGTAGAAGTATGCCATTAGCACACAACATCAGTGCAGGGCACACCTTGTTAGTCATATATGTAACCCCGACATGTACGAGTCCCCTCTAGTCATGTACCTAGAGTTGTTAAAGCTTGCCCCATAGCATTCCAGGTCAACAGATTAACATGTATGTACATGCTACAGTAGCTATAGGCCTCAGGTAGATGTAAAGTGAAGGCAGATCTGTAGAGTATTGAGGAGTACTGTTGTGAAAAATATAGCCTATACAGTTGGTAATGGACTGTTTTTTCTCTCCCCCTACCCCTTATCTGCATCAATAATTATTATCCATATACTATGGGTATGTTGTTCTCAAAACCTAATGTTGGGACTTGTGTTCTATTACTGTCCATATATTTAAATGGTTGCATACTAACATACCTTGTTAAAATTCCATTGTTGGTGCCCTGTTGCCATGACTGTTACTGGCATGCTGTTACAAAAATGACTGTTATTCCATTTATGCATGTGTTCTGTTTGCTATGCAATTTTTACAATTCAATTATTGTGGGTTAATTGGAGCACCCATTCATGCTGCTATATCTAATGTTGAAATGTTTTGTTGATGACTAACCAATACACTTTGAAAAACCTCAACACAATAGCACATTTGAGTAGACAGATCCCAGTGGATCTGCTGTCCTGCCTCATCTGGCCATGGCACTAGGTCTCAGCACATCTGGGACCCAACGTCCAGCTGCCCCGTATCTGGTACTGCACTACCCTCAGGTGGAACTGCCTCAGGGGACAGGGCCCGTTCCCTCCTGGGCGCAGGCATGGAGAGGACCCTGTCACCCGACACCAGTTCAGAGGTATGGTGCACTGGGTCATCCAGTAGGACTTGGATGATCACCTGCACCAGATTGAGGGCAGACTAGTATACCTCAACAGCCTCACTAGCCCCGTCGTCCAACCCCAAGCACAGCAACCTTTGGGGTCATGAAGGGGCAGTGGTGACTGCCCATGGGTGGAGACCTCAGTCCCACTGTTTCCATTTGGGGGCATGTGGGCTTCTGATTCCCAACCACCCTCCCCATCCAAGGTGTTTATCCCCCTCATGTGTCATACACTGCCCCTGTCTGATGTCTTGTCTGTCTGCAAGAGTAACCTCTCTTACCCAACTTAACTCCTCAAACTTACCTACAACCCTTCCCCAACATCCCACTTTCACCTTAAAAAAGGGGGACATGTGTCCTCAAAATAGATTTGTCCTATACATGGCTCTTCATTTCACCCCCATGTACACTGATTTTAATCAATTTACCCATGAATTACTCAACAAATGTATGTCATCCACACCCCTCCCTGTGAGGTGTGAGGCTCTAAATTCCAAATTGTCCACATCATTCACAGCTGTTGCTGCACAAGAAATGGAGAGCTATGGTCCTTTCCTACACCTGTTCTGCACACCCCTAGCTGCCTTTCATAATGTTTTCCCCCTGCTTGCCCTCATTTCACCTCTTTCCTATCACCCCTTTTTTCTTTTCTTGGAATTAGTGCGGGTTTAAGTGGGAGTAAGCAGCGCTAAGCAAAGCTAAGGGTTCCTAAGTGTCTCTTTGTATCACTTAGCGTCAAATAAAAATGTGGAAACCTGCTTAAAACTGCTTTAATCACTCTATCTCAATCAGCCACTGTTCTACTCAGCAACTAAATAACCACCCCTGTCAAGTCTTGAATGCAGGGCGCTGTGCATTCGAGTCAGAGCAACACACCACTAAGCCAAACCAGCTCTGGGGAACTCATACTGCTTTTGTAAATATACCATGCAGTGCAGTCATGTAACATTAGGAAAAAAAGGCAAAGCTGCCAAGCATTGAATCCAGGACCTTCCAAACTACAGGCAGAACAACACACCACTACATCAAAGCAGCTGCAGGAAATTGCTGCTGCTTTTATAAATATATCATGCAATATAGTGATGTAACATTAGGGAAAAAAAGACAGCACACTGCCAAATTTTGGACCCAGAACCATCTGAACTACAGTCAGAGCAACATACCAATAAGGTAACTGACTTCTGGAGTATAACAACTGGTTTTACAAACATATTCTAATTGCCAGTTGCACACTACTCCTATATATAGTGGCCCAAATCACAGTTTACTTGGGCTTCTAATGCAAATACAAAACTATTACACAGACAAATAAATGCTGCTGGATGTACAGGGGGCCTACAATATCAGGTAGAGATAACAACTGCACAGACTGTTGCTAAATATCCACAGTTGTTACCCCTATTTATTGCAAGGTCATCATAAAACCTACTCTGTGTGCCAACATACTTTTATTTATTTATTTATTTATTTTACATTTGTTAACCGGGTATTGTCCAGCTGGGCAAGTAGCCTGTTTTCAGCGGAGACCAGGGGAGATAAGCTCCATAACAATAGTACTAAAAGATTACAAACATTTTTAAAAGATTTACAAACAATATATAAGTTTGACAGTTGCCAAAAATCACAATTTACTAAAAGAAGAATGTAAAACAGAGAACATTACATTTCTTAAACCTTACTACAGACAAAATCATGACAAAAAGCTCAGTGTCACACATCATACCAATCAAAACACACATGTCCATGCTAATCCTGTGTTACACACTGTATGCATGCACATATGTCTTACAAATACACCTACCATAATAATGACTCAGTAGCTCTGTCTGTTAAATTTCTAGCATCTGTCACATCTAGACACCCACAGTCCTGGCCCACAGCCCAGTCTGTGACATGAGAACTATAACCATGTCAATACAACATAGGAATAATTGAGGCCTGCAATGTCCAGCAATACTGGTTGCTCCTACTGCAGTCACTGCCACTCATAGTAGCACATTAAAGGCCTGCAGTGTTGGACACATTTCACAATTATGAATATGTGTACTAAATCTTGCTTAACACCCCCTGGATGGCACTATTATGTAACATATGCACCACAAGCACATGCCTCACCTGGACTGTTATGGATACCCTCAACCAGGCCATGCTGTGACACAACAGTTGACACCACACCCTCACTGACAGTAATGGCTTGCTCTCCCCCAATGTCTTCACAATCCCTAGTCTGACTCCTTGACATAATGCAGTAGCTGTGGCCTGCTCCATGTGCAGCAGTATGTCCAGCTACCTGCTACAGACCTAATATTGCTCCCAAACACCTAGAGCAGGGCATCCACACAACAGCCAAACATAAAGGGTTGGGGGGTAATGTTGAGGTTTTAAAGGACATGTCTTACAGCCTGCCCCTACAAACATTCACAGCTGATAGTTGGATAGAAAAGGAACTATGACACTCACATCTGCCTGTCTCCTTAATCACCCCAACACACATTTACACAGTACACCTCTACAGAATTTGAAAGCATGTTAACAATGGTCAGACATATCATGCAAAACTGTGGACACAACATATTAATCCAAACAGTGGACAGTATTTCCACTAACCCTCTGCGATGCTGTAGCTCCCACAACTCAATGATGTCCTCTTCACAGGCCAGGAAAAGGGAAGGACCACATGAAGGTGTATAGCACTGTGTTGCTATGCTGTTAGCTAATGGAAAGGCAACCCAGCTGTTCTGTATGCAGTTAGCAGGTGGGAGCCACAGATGTGTGAACAGGCCATCACCTGTTCATGAGCATTACCTACAAAAGGCAAGCTGCTGCCTATGGTAAGCAGGTCTGACACTTTCTTTATGAAGACAGACTGTGATTCTTTACAACACTACAAGTGGATTTCTTCTGACAAAGGAGTACAACTCTTTACCAGGTATGTCATACAATTAGGCATGTAATGGAATGCAGATGGAGGGATAGAGTCATGGAAATTAGGAATTTAAACAATATGTCTCAACAACACTTCCTGGACTGACATGTTGCTTTTAGTCTGCTGTCCAGCACCTACAGCCATCCCTGATGGCTCTGGCTGCAGTGACATAGATCACAGCTCTGGCCCCTGAGCCTCCCCAGCAATGGTCAGCTCACATATGACTACTACTGGTTTGTCTGTTGTACAATACTGACTGTAACACTGCCAGCCCAGCTAACTGAGATGTTGTAAATAATCATATGTAATTTGTGAATATTAATATGATGCATATGCTTGTCTTACAAATGTAAGAGAACTATATATGTTATGCGGATATTAAACAACTGGTGCAGAAGTGTGTGTTGAACTGTATGTTATGTACCGAGGTCATATCTCTCAACTGTCCAGATTTCTGCAGACTGACCATGTTTGCCTCATATTTTTAGTCATTTCCTCATACATTTGTGTGTTTTCTGGCAAATCACTGGCAAATCATTAAAGACTGAAGTCATAAAATAATAGCACACATTTGAATGTCAGACATCATAGCCTTCAGAAAATTCATGCAAATACAAAACCTGCTATTCTAGCAACTGTCTGTAAGAGTAATATTTAAAAAGTGTCACTATTTTCGTGCCTTTGTCCCCTCTTTATTTGTGCCTTTGTCCAGATGTCTTGTTCTAAGAGGTTGACAGGTATGACTGAGCTTCAAGAGTGTAACCACAGTGTACCGTGCTGGCAAAGAACAGAAATGTATATAAAGTATTACCTGTGAAAATGTATGTATTAATAGTAGAAGCTGGAAGCCTTGAACATGCAGACATAAGTTGCAAAACTTCCAGTAAATAAGCTGAGCTTGTTTTACGAATGTGTTATTTCAGTTTCAGTGCAGCAGGCAGACATAAATGTCTACTGCTGGAGGTTTTTGTATTGTCTTAAAACATAAATAATTACTAGGTTGAAAATGTAAGTAACTGTGTTATGACTTCCAGTTTTACACAAACATCAGACAGGTATGTACTTCTAATGCAGAGATGTTAAAAGGTATGTTAGTTGCTGTTAGCCTGGGAACTGAAGGCAGGTGACAAAGACTGAAGTAATCTGAGCTAACCCAGCAGTAATGTTGATTATTACTTTCAGACTTGTCTCAGTGAAATAACTTTGCATTTTGTATGTGCCTTTGTATCTGATGAAACTCATCTGCATTTTCCTTGCTAATAGTAAAGAACTAGGGGAAATTTAAATCTGTTTACATATAGATGGGAATATAGCAAAGATTACGTTAGATGTTTGCTGTATTTATTTCAGACTGTCCTGCAATGTTGTCTTAAAATATTCTCTGTGAGTTTGAACTCTGTAGTTACTGTATTTATTGAGTATTGTCTTGTTCCTTTAAAAGTTATTATTAAATAAAGGTAAACTTTGTAATTGAGTCTGGTCTGTATAG
>NC_056744.1:165021466-165266466 GCF_019279795.1 Protopterus annectens | reverse complement strand
TTCAGGTGACTCACCAGGTGCAGGTTTTGTGTGTGTATATGTGTGTGTGTGTGTGTGTGTGTGTGTGTGTGTGTGTGTGTGTGTGTGTGTGTGTGTGTGTGTGTGTGTGTGTGTGTTAACAGAGTGAAGCATGACTTGCACTCATGCAACAGTCCCAGCAATTTGGTGTCTGTGATTGCCTGGCATGCCAGAGTGAGGTCACTCCTAAAGAGTATGTATGAAACTGGGTAGAGGGTTGGTGTTGTAGCCTATAGCTGTACGGTAGATGTTTGATGGCCTGCCATTCACTGGAGGGGAACCTCTGTGATGTCACCAGCTGCTGCATGTGCTGTGAGATGTGAATGATGAACAGAGAATTATGCACATTAAATGTCCTCATTGGAGGGAACATGAAACATCAGGAGGCTTGCCAATGCATGCTGTAATGCCAGTATGTTGCCAATACCCATACACATACTGTGTTGATAGATGGCAGGGTATGGTGTGGGTGTTAATGGTGGATAGTGCTGGCAAAAGTAGATGTGTAGGGTCTGTACATAATGGTGCCTAATGTATGTGGTCCTGTGATGTGTTCCGCTGTTTATGATTTTCAGGTGGGATGTACTGAAGACGGAACACGGCAATCTCATAAGCAGAGACTGCTGCAATCATTGATGCCCGCAGACTTCATCACTGGGTACTGTTGGGAAGGAGCTGACAAAACCTGCAACAATGCACTGGCCTATGGGCAGAACTGGTAGCAACATTCAACAATGTGGGCCTCCGGGACAGGAGCTATGAACAGTTCTGACACCATGCCACAGACCTCAATCACAATGCACAGCAAAGGGCTGTAGCTGTGGCCAGGGACCATGTTGGCACAAGTGGAGAGCCTGCTACTCAAGCACCACTCTCAGCCACTGAGGAGTTACTCACAAACCTTGGTTCAGCCACTGCTTCCCAGGAAACTATGACTACATTTGTCATGGAGGTGGGTGGCACAGATTCCACAGCTGAGGGGCATACAGGTAAGGCCCCAGTGAGCATCACATTAATACTGTATCATTCATAGTGGCAGCCTTTGCATACCTGTGTGCATATGTCAGGTCAATCTGCATTTGTGGGTGGGGATTTGTAATGCACACATGTGCACACATATTGTGAATGTCAGAAATGTGGGTAGTATCACAGCTTGTAGTGTACATGCACATATTATCATGAACCAATTCCACATGTGTGTGTGCGACAATAACTCTCCCCCACAACGCCATAAGACCCTCTGGTGTGGCTGGGGAACATCAACCTGAAGCTGGTGAGTGTAAAACAGTCATGTTGTGGCTCACCTATACCATAAAGGCATGTTAAGGGCAGCGAGTTTCTGTGCACACAACTGCTAAGCTTAGCCATATTGCAATGTATGTGGATGTTCACTTGTGGGGTTTACTGTGAGTGCATGCATTGTTCATCAACACATTAGCCTATTTGCAAGAGTTGGTAACATATTGGCTCATACTTTTGTGTGGGTGTAGCCACTGGTGCAAAGAAGTAAGGGTACATTAGTAGTGTGTACATAGTGGGTGCACTGTGTGTTAGGTGAAGGTCCAGCACATATCCCTCACTCTCACATATCTCACATGTATATAGTAGTAGCAACATTAACTGGATGTAGCCGCACTGCATTTTGTTGAGGGTCTGTCTAGAGTGTGTCTGTTGTGGTTCTGATTGTGCGTGCAATGCATGGCATCAGTTAGAAGGTGTGGTATGTATATTTTACTTTCAAGCTTTCAACTTGTATCTGTGTGTGTGTGTGTGTGTGTGTGTGTGTGTGTGTGTGTGTGTGTGTGTGTGTGTGTGTGTGTGTGTGTGTGTGCAGTGTGTGTGTGCAGATCAGCAAAACATTATAGTGCAAGAAGTAATTTACTAGGTTGTCTTCCCCTGACAGAGGAACATGGGGGTTGGGGGTCTCTCCTCCTCAGAACCTAATGTCAGTGTCTCATCAGACTCTGATGATGATGAGTGGCCATAGTGAGGCACAGGTGGGGTTGTTGGGATGAATCTTTACCGTTGAGGTTTGACATCCCACCGTCCACCCCCAGTGTCCCTCTTCTGCCCTGTGGTCAGTATGCCTCCAGACCTACTACAGTCCCCTAGCAGCTTTTGCTACAGATATTGGAAAGTCAGAGGGGTGGCATCAAACAGGTAGTGGTGGCCATTGGACTATGGCATCTGTGACTCCTAGACACTAGCCATAGCCAGAGAGCTGGCGAGGTCCCACACAGGCAGCTTTGACAGGGTGCTCAAAGGACAACTGCTGCCCATCCAGTTCCTGTCAGAGGTGTCACAGCATGTGTCACCCAATGCATGTTTCGGTTAATCATGGAGGCACAGGCACATGTTTTTTTGAACGGTACACCAGATGGACACTCCAGGATGTAGATGCAACTTACTAACTGGCATGCATGACACTCTCCATGGCATTGGTGATGCTCATCGCATACCTTTGCTGATGTTGTGGATAGATGGTGTATGTAAGACATTGTATGTCCTTAATCGTGCAATGACTGTGCTTGAACATGTGTTGGGGAATTGGCTGTCGGATGGCATGTGGACGTGAGGTCCAGCATGAACATCAGCTGAGTAGCACATGTGGCCATGCACACATTCACGTTCCAATGGGGTGGCAGTGTACCCACCAGCACTACAAAATTGAGGGGTGCACCTGTCCACACCCACAATGTAGTGGTGCAGGCCATGGGCGCGATGGTCCTGGCAGGACGTGAGTGAGGTACTGCACTGACCCAGCAGACAGTGAGAGGTCACCATCAGGAAGTATGCACCGCATTTGGGCTTGGGCATGGTGGAAATAGTGACACTCCTGGCAGGACCAGGTCCCATGTCCATGGTCGTGGAGATGATGAACTGTTCATCCTTGCCATGTATGATTCATGACTGGTCAACATACCCCTCATGTGCAGGGCTAGCATATGGCTTTGACTATGGGCATACACACACATCACTATCACATGCAGGTCACCACCACAAACACATGGCTCCTCTCCATGGCCCAGCTGAACACCACCCATTCAGACACGCACGCACATGATGTCAAATGTATGGTCTTCAGCCTAGGCTCCTTTGGCAACACCATCACCTGCCATGTGAAAGTGATACTTATGCCACATCCCCAGGTTTACCCATAACATCAATGCAGGGACATGCTAATATGTGTCTGATGCATGTAAGGTGAACAAGGAAGTACAGGTAATGTCAGTGTGTAGTGTACTACTGTTATACTACAGTGTAAGGTGCTGTCTGCTGGCAATACTGTCATGGGTGCCACATCAAAGTGTATGTACCAGCACGTATGATGTTTTATTGCTATTTGGGTACGTGCTTCTGACTGACTGTTGTCTCACAGAACCTATTCTGATTCTGTTCCTGGTGTCTGCTATTGTACATCCTGGGGAGCTGCTACTATTACCAAAGTTTCAAGTATGGCAGAGAAGAAACAGGTGTGTAGGTATGTGTGCAGCAGTGTGTGATGAGGAATGGGGCAGACAGAGTAATCTTAGTATGCATACCCCTTGACACAGCCAGCTAGCCATCATACAGCGTCCACATGGGTATTCAGTAGGATCACAGGCTCGCGGATAGATACACTGGTGGAGGTTATTTAGAGTACAGGTAACCCAGAGCCTAAATTCCCTTACCCACCACCACTTGTGAGAAAAGCTGTGCAGATTTTTTGCCTCATATTTTTTTCTTCGGTTCCTCATAAAATCTGTGGTTTTCAGATTTTGTGGCAAAACAATGAGGATTGAATCTCTACTAAAATGACAGGCACCTTAATTTCAGACTTGCATATTCTTTAGAAAAATACATACAACACAAAACCTTTTATTCTAGTAGTTTTCCTAAGTTTATAAGATCCAATATTTCTGAAATGTATCCCTACTTTACTAGGACTGTATTCTACCATTCTATTGACTTTGTCTTAATTATTTTGTGCTGAGGTTGACATGCTGCGAAGTGATAACTCTGAATTCACCTAAATGATACAGCAATTTAAGCTTCAGTCTTTCTATCTTCCAGGAAACATGGTGATAACGTGAATATTTTAATCTCAAATCTCTTCCTAGATTATACAAGCTATGTTTAAATGTGTCTCTCTGTTTTTGGGCTTTGCCCCATGAGCATTACCTACAAAAGGCAAGCTGCTGCCTATGGTGGTAAGCAGGTCTGACACTTTCTTTATGAAGACAGACTGTGATTCTTACAACACTACAAGTGGATTTCTTCTGACAAAGGAGGCACTCTTACCAGGTATGTCATACAATTAGGCATGTAATGGAATGCAGATGGAGGGATAGAGTCATGGAAATTAGGAATTTAAACAATATGTCTCAACAACACTTCCTGACTGACATGTTGCTTTATCTGCTGTCCAGCACCTACAGCCATCCCTGATGGCTCTGGCTGCAGTGACATAGATCACAGTTTGGCCCCTGAGCCTCCCCAGCAATGGTCAGCTCACATATGACTACTACTGGTTTGTCTGTTGTACAATACTGACTGTAACACTGCCAGCCCAGCTAACTGAGATGTTGTAAATAATCATATGTAATTTGTGAATATTAATATGATGTATATGCTTGTCTTACAAAATGTAAGAGAGCTATATATGTTATGTGGATATTAAACAACTGGTGCAGAAGTGTGTGTTGAACTGTATGTTATGTACTGAGGTCATATCTCTCAACTGTCCAGATTTTTGCAGACTGACCATGTTTGCCTCATATTTTTAGTCATTTCCTCATACATTTGTGTGTTTTCTGGCAAATCATTGGCAAATCATTAAAGACTAAAGTCATAAAATAATAGCACACATTTGAATGTCAGACATCATAGCCTTCAGAAAATTCATGCAAATACAAAACCTGTTATTCTAGCAACTGTCTGTAAGAGTAATATTTAAAAAGTGTCACTATTTTTGTGCCTTTGTCCGCCCTTTATTTGTGCCTTTGTCCAGATGTCTTGTTCTAAGAGGTTGGCAGGTATGACTGAGCTTCAAGAGTGTAGCCACAGTGTACCGTGCTGGCAAAGAACAGAAATGTATATAAAGTATTACCTGTGAAAATGTATGTATTAATAGTAGAAGCTGGAAGCCTTGAACATGCAGACATAAGTTGCAAAACTTCAAGAAAATAAGCTGAGCTTGTTTTACGAATGTGTTATCTCAGTTTCAGTGCAGCAGGCAGACATAAATGTCTACTGCTAGAGGTTTTTGTATGGTCTTAAAACATAAATAATTACTAGGTTGAAAATGTAAGTAACTGTGTTATGACTTCCAGTTCTACACAAACATCAGACAGGTATGTACTTCTGATGCAGAGATGTTAAAAGGTATGTTAGTTGCTGTTAGCCTGGGAACTGAAGGCAGGTGACAAAGACTGATGTAATCTGAGCTAACCCAGCAGTAATGTTGATTATTACTTTCAGACTTGTCTCAGTGAAAGAACTTTGCATTTTGTATGTGCCTTTGTATCTGATGAAACTCATCTGCATTTTCCTTGCTAATAGTAAAGAACTAGGGGAAATGTAAATCTGTTTACATATAGATGGGAATATAGCAAAGATTACATTAGATGTTTGCTGTATTTATTTCAGACTGTCCTGCAATGTTGTCTTAAAATATTCCCTGTGAGTTTGAACTCTGTAGTTACTGTATTTATTGAGTATTGCCTTGTTCCTTTAAAAGTTATTATTAAATAAAGGTAAATTTGTAATTGTGTCTGGTCTCTATAGAACTAGTAAGCTCTTACAGTACTTGCATATGTATTTGGTAACACTGTATAGCCCACTCCAATAGCCTTGGTTTTGTCACACTTACCATTTGGCTAATAGGCATATCACACAGTAGGATTCATCACCCTTTGGGAAGGGGCCTTAGAGTAGCTGATAAGGAGCTGGATTGTGGCAGTCAGAACTACCTTTAAGTCTGGGCAGAAGGGGTCACAGCTAGTAAACCTGTGCCAGTCTTTCCCAGGACTGTCTGTGTGTGTGTGTGTGTGTGTGTGTGTGTGTGTGTGTGTGTGTGTGTGTGTGTGTGTGTGTGTGTGTGTGTGTGTTTGTGTGATTTATAATTCAAACCTCACAGTGTGTGTGTCATCTACTTGGGCAGGGAAACAAAGCACTAGTCGGACAAAGAGGGTGATGGAGGTTTTGGCTTGACCACTATGCTGAGATTTTAACTGGGTACTTGTGCCAGTGGGAAGTCTTACTGGGGATCTGGAGAGAGAGGGAGAAACCAGCCTCAGACTGACTGTGATCTTTGTGTGCTCTGAAGGGTAATTGTACTTTATTGTGTCTGTAGTTGTCATCCTCACATTGTCTACATCCCTCACTGGTAATAGTGATAAGAATTGAGGCTCCTTGATTATTGGGCCAGAGCAAGGGTGCCACACTGACAGTACGTACTGGTGGATACAGCTGGCATATCACATCATGTACCCTCATTGAGCCCCTCTCAGTCTGCCAATGTCATACAGGATTAGTTCACAGATTGTCCAGGTCTCCCTGACCATTTCTGACATACTCTGGCTAGGTCAGTTTGTACTCCACATCTGTATCTGATTGCCTGACACCTATGGCTAGCATACCTGGTGAGCCCCTCCAGCAGGACAGCAGGTTATAGGTACTAGTAATGGGAGGATTCTGGTTCTGGCTCAGCAGCAGTGTGTACATACTGAGAATACAATGTAAGGGAATGGATACAGTACCAGATATTCATGTACCATTACTGTGTCCCCAGGGGTCTGGCATATCACAGACACATTCCCCAAACTCTGTGGACAACCATCAAGTATTGTCCAACTGGTGTCTAGAAATACACATTTGTCTGGCATATGTACACATTCCGGAAACATCTGGGTACTGAAGATGTCAGACACCTATGAAGGGGTCACCCTACAGCACATATGCACTGCTCTCTGTTATTGTGTAGCTCAGATGTTCCAGAAATGTCCACGTGAACCTGTAGTAGCACTCACCTCTTTGTGGGATGTAGGCTGGATAACATGGTACTGTAATGCTGTCCATAGGGGACACCCTGCAGTTAATGTCAGTGATGTGTGTTGATATGTGTTGACAGTTTCATGTTTTATTATCAAAATGCTGAAATCCCAAATTTCAGCATTTCGAGACTATAAAGCCGAATTTCAAAATGTGGAAAGTGCATAATCGCAAAATTAAATATCTCAAATTTGCAGTTATGGCTTTACGTTACAGTGCAGTGTTTATGTTGGATGCAGTTTGATGTGGTGTATGGATTGGCGTGGAGTGTAAGGTAAGTGACTGTGTTTTAAGGGTTTTGGGTGGGAGTTTGAGTGTGTTAGATTGTTTTTAAGTTGTATGTGTGGGTTAGGGTAGGTAGGTTAACATATGAGTGTGCAATTGTTAGATGTGTTGGTATCTGTGTATGTGTGATGTGTGTGGGTGTGTGTGTGCGTGTGTGTGTGTGTGTGTGTGTGTGTGTGTGTGTGTGTGTGTGTGTGTGTGTGTGTGTGTGTGTGTGTGTGTGTGTGTGTGTGTGTGTGTGCTTGAGGGATTGTGGAATGTCTGGGTGTGCATGTTCTGTCTGTTACTGTTTGTGATCTCGTGCAGGGGTGCAGGGGCTTCCTGCTTTTTTATAGTGTAGGTATTTGCGTGTTTGGTGCTTTGTTTTTTGTGTGTATTTGTTTTGTGATGTGGGTGTTGTGGTTTGTGTGTGGTGTGGTGTATGCTGTGTGTTTGGATTTATGGTTTTGGGTTTATGAAGTTTCGGTTTTGTACGGTTTCGGCTTTATGGTCTCGAAATGCTGAAATTCGAGATTTCAGCATTTCGAGATTATGAAGTGAAACCGTGTGGACACATAACAACACAGTCTGTCACAGCAGTCCAGCCATTTCTGGTATTCCTGGTACCATATGAGGTTACTAGTCTATGGTTCCTGAGTAGCCAAATGCCTAGGCCACATGTTAGCCCATGTGTATGGAAGGCAGCAGCTGATGTCCCTGTCCAAAAGGGACACAGGTAGTATCCCAAGGGCATATGTCCTGTTAACCATTCAGTTGACCAGGTTATTCCTGCAAAGGTGTAGGTAGTTACACTGCCTGGTGTGGACAATGTGCCCATTTCACCGCAGGGTGATTTTGTGGGACACACATCTGAGCTGCCAGCAAGGCCAGTTCAGGTGACTCACCAGGTGCAGGTTTTGTGTGTGTGTGTGTGTGTGTGTGTGTGTGTGTGTGTGTGTGTGTGTGTGTGTGTGTGTGTGTGTGTGTGTGTGTGTGTGTTAACAGAGTGAAGCATGACTTGCACTCATGCAACAGTCCCAGCAATGTGGTGTCTGTGATTGCCTGGCATGCCAGAGTGAGGTCACTCCTAAAGAGTATGTATGAAACTGGGTAGAGGGTTGGCCTTGTAGCCTATAGCTGTACAGTAGATGTTTGATGACCTGCCATTCACTGGAGGGGAACCTCTGTGATGTCACCAGCTGCTACATGTGCTGTGAGATGTGAATGATGAAGAGAGAATTATGCACATTAATGGTCCTCATTGGAGGGAACATGAAACATCAGGATGCTGGCCAATGCATGCTGTAATGCCAGTATGTTGCCAATACCCATACACATACTGTGTTGATAGATGGCAGGGTATGGTGTGGGTGTTAATGGTGGATAGTGCTGGCAAAAGTAGATGTGTAGGGTCTGCACATAATGGTGCCTAATGTATGTGGTCCTGTGATGTGTTCCGCTGTTTATGATTTTCAGGTGGGATGTACTGAAGATGGAACACGGCATTCTCATAAGCAGAGACTGCTGCAATCATTGATGCCCGCAGACTTCATCACTGGGTACTGTTGGGAAGGAGCCAACAAAACCTGCAACAACGCACTGGCCTATGGGCAGAACTGGTAGCAACAGTCAACAATGTGGGCCTCCGGGACAGGAGCTATGAACAGTTCTGACACCATGTCACAGACCTCAATCACAATGCACAGCAAAGGGCTGTAGCTGTGGCCAGGGACCATGCTGGCACAGGTGGAGAGCCTGCTACTCAAGCACCACTCTCAGCCACTGAAGAGTTACTTGCAAACCTTGGTTCAGCCACTGCTTCCCAGGAAACTATGACTACATATGTCATGGAGGTGAGTGGCACAGATTCCACAGCTGAGGGGCATACAGGTAAGGCCCCAGTGAGCATCACATTAATACTGTATCATTCATAGTGGCAGCCTTTGCATACCTGTGTGCATATGTCAGGTCAATCTGCATTTGTGGGTGGGGATTTGTAATGCACACATGTGCACACATATTGTGAATGTCAGAAATTTGGGTAGTATCACAGCTTGTAGTGTACATGCACATATTATCATGAACCAATTCCACATGTGTGTGTGCTGACAATAACTCTCCCCCACAACACCATAAGTCCCTCTGGTGTGGCTGGGGAACATCAACCTGAAGCTGGTGAGTGTAAAACAGTCATGTTGTGGCTCACCTATACCATAAGCATGTTAAGGGCAGCGAGTTTTCCATGCACACAACTGCTAAGCTTAGCCATATTGCAATATGTGGATGTTCACTTGTGGGGTTTACTGTAGTGCATCACATTGTTCATCACAGTAGCCTATTTGCAAGAGTTGTAACATATTGGCTCATACTTTTGTGTGGGTGTAGCCACTGTGCTATACAAGGGTACATTAGTAGTGTGTACATGGGTGCACTGTGTGTTAGGTGAAGGTCCAGCACATATCCCCACTTCTCACATATCTCACATGTGTATAGTAGTAGCAACATTAACTGGATGTAGCTGCACTGCATTTTGTTGAGGGTCTGTCTAGAGTGTGTCTGTTGTGGTCTGATTGTGTGCAATGCATGGCATCAGTTAGAAGGTGTGGTCTGTATAATGCATTTCTGGCACTCCACTTGTATCTGTGTGTGTGTGTGTGTGTGTGTGTGTGTGTGTGTGTGTGTGTGTGTGTGTGTGTGTGTGTGTGTGTGTGTGTGTGTGTGTGCAGATCAGCAAACATTATAGTGCAAGAAGTAATTTACCTAGGTTGTCTTCCCCTGACAGAGGAACATGGGGGTTGGGGTCTCTCCTCCTCAGAACCTAATGTCAGTGTCTCATCAGACTCTGATGATGATGGTGGCCATAGTGAGGCACAGGTGCGGTTGTTGGGGGATGAATCTTTACCGTTGGTTGACATCCCACTTCCACCTCCAGTGTCCCTGCACATGGTCAGTATGCCCAGACCTACACAGTCCCCAGCAGCCACAGATATTGGAAAGTCAGAGGGGGGGTGGCATCAAACAGGGTAGTGCATTGACTATGGCATCTGTGACTGTAGACACTAGCCATAGCCAGAGAGCTGGCGAGGTCCCACATAGGCAGCTTGACAGGGGTGCTCAAAGGACAACTGCTGCCCATCCAGCCCCTGTCAGAGGTGTCACAGCATGTGTCACCCAATGCATGTTTCGGTTAATCATGGAGGCACAGGCACATTTTGAATGGTACACCAGATGGACACCCAGGGTCATGGATGCAACACTAACTGGCATGCATGACACTCTCCATGGCATTGGTGATGTCATACATCATTTTGCTGATGTCGTGGATAGATGGTGTGGTAAGACATTGTATGTCCTTAACTGTGCAATGACTGTGCTTGAACATGTGTTGGGAATTGGCTGTCGGACATGTGGACGTAGGTCAGCATGAACATCAGCTGAGAGCACATGTGGCCATGCACATTCACGTTCCAATAGTGGCAGTACCACCAGCACTACAAAATTGAGGGTGCTGTCCACACCACAATGTAGGCAGGCCATGGGCATGTGGTCCTGGCAGGACGTATGAGGTACACTGACCCAGCAGACAGAGGTCACCATCAGGAAGTAGTACCGCATTTGGGCTTGGGCATGGTAGTGCCAGTGACACTCCTGGCAGGACCAGGTCCCATGTCCATGGCCGGAGATGATGAACTGTACATCTTGCCATGTATGATTCATGGCTGGTCAACATACCCTCATGTAGGGCTAGCATATGGCTTGACTATGGGCATACACACACATCACTATCACATGCAGGTCACCACCACAAACACATGGCTCCTCTCCATGGCCCAGCTGAACACCACCCCTTCAGACACACACACATGATGTCAACTGTATGGTCCAGCCTAGGCCTTTGGCAACACCACATCACCTGCATGTGATGATACATGTGCCACATCCCTGTTACCCATAACATCAATGCAGGGACATGCTAATATGTGTCTGATGCACAAGGTGAATATAGTACAGGTAATGTCAGTGTGTAGTGTACTACTGTTATACAGTGTAAGGTGCTGTCTGCTGGCAATTGTCATGGGTACACATCAAAGTGTATGTACCTTTGTGCCATGATGTTTTATTGCTATTAGTACTGCTGACTGACTGTTGTCTCACAGAACCTATTCTGATTCTGTTCCTGGTGTCTGCCATTGTACATCCTGGGGAGCTGCTACCATTACCAAAGCCAAGTATGGCAGAGAAGAAACAGGTGTGTATGTGTGCAGCAGTGTGTGATGGAGAATGGGGGCAGACAGAGTAATCTTGTATGCATACCCCTTGACACAGCCAGCTAGCCATCATACATGTCACATGGGTATTCAGTAGGATCACAGGCTCATAGATACACAGGAGGTTACTGGAGTACAAGTAGCAAGAGCCTAAATTCCCTACCCACCACCACTTGTGAAAGCTGTGCAGATTTTTGCCTCATATTTTTTTTTCTGTTCCTCATAAAATCTGTGGTTTTCTGGATTTTTGTGGCAAAACAATGAGGATTGAATTCACTAAATGACAGACACTTGAATTTCAGACTTCATATTCTTTAGAAAATACATGGCAACACAAAACCTTTTATTCTAGCAATTTTTTAAGTTTATAAGATCAATATTTGAAATGTATCCCTACTTTTAGGACTGTATTCCCCCATTTATTGACTTTGTCCGGGTATTTTTGTGCTGAGGTTGACAGCTATGGTGATAACTGAATTCACTAAATGATAGCAATTTAAGCTTCAGTCTTTCTATCTTCCAGGAAACACATGGTGGTAACACAACGTTTTAATCTAGCAACTTTCCTAGATTATACAAGCTATGTTTAAAATGTGTCTCTGTTTTTTGGGCTCCCCCCCCCCAATAAATTTTGGCTTTTTCCAGATTTCTTGTGCTGCCAAGTTGAGAGATACAGTTGAGTGTTGAGTGGATTTTATAAGGAGCTGAGAGCTTCAGGGGAAGAGAAGTTTAGTGCTGCTTATGCCAAATCTGCTTGCATTGTTAGAAACACAACAAGTAGAATACTTGCCTTTTGATGCATAAGGCTGTGGGTTCTAATCCCACAGTATGTAAATGCATTGCTGATACTGTACTATGTTGTACTTTTAAAGGTGGTGGATACTGCAGTCCTGAGAATGTCCTATTTGGTGGCGATAACTAGTAACTATGAACCTGTTCAAACTTATGAAAAATCCTCCAACTTCCGCAACAAAAAGTAACAGAAAACAAATTCTCCAGTCAAAGAATGCTTATATTTAATTTTAAGTGTTTAAAAATAACGGTACACTTTTCGTCAAAAACAGTGTCTTGACTTCTTCAGAAACACTTCAACAATGGTTCTAACCACTATTTAAGATAGGACTCAAGCAATCATTCAATAATCCAATTTACAATTTAAAGGCACTTGTTAGAATTTGACAACTCGTTTGTACATTTTATTATTATTATCTAAAAAATGTCTGCTTATATGATAACACTCATTCACGACTAGCGTAATTTAAATAGCTTTTACACTATCAATTAAAAGATAAAAGGTATATTGATATACTCATATTCTTGTAATAAACTCTGCTTCACTTGTTTAAAAATTCCATTAGTTTATGTTTAAAACCATAAGTACAAGAATGCATATAAAATGTATATAAAATGTGTATAAAAAATGTATATGATTTAATCAAATAACCAAAATAACATAACCAAGAAGTAAACAAATTTGATCAAGATATGAAATGGTGCTAAATAAAAACATTTCCAATCACCATCGCATCTTGAAAAATGGAAAATGCTTGTATATATGTGTATTAAAATAAAATATTGAGAATTTCTTCGCTGTCTTATTCCCTTGTACATCTACATTCAACTCCTTGTGAGTATTACGCCAAAAGTGCGTTTCAAACACATGGAAAATTTGTATTTAGATATATTTAACCCTTTAACCAGTGGGCAAATTTATTTTGTAAATAGTATCCATTTTGTTCTTTAAAACCACTCAGCTCTATCTTGGGAAGTTAACACAGTAATTTTAACAAACTTAGTTAAAACCTAGCTTTTATTAGATGGAATTTATTTTGAATAAACTGGTTTATCCCCATTTACCTAACCTTTACCTAGCTAGGTTTTTTAACCTAAGTATACACATAATGGAAATCATTTCATTAATGCCTGGAAATACACAGGCATTTACCCTAAGTTGCCATAAGAGTTCCTTTCTCTCCAGTTTCAAAGACTCTGGGCCACCTCTGTCATCTTTTTTCAGTTGGTCAATGACCCTAAATTTAAAGTCATGGCCAACATTTTCACTAACGTGTCTTGCTAATGCATTTTCAATTTTGTTCCTGTAAAGTAAATGTGTTTGTAGATTCTCTCACCCAGCTTTCTATCGGTTTTCCCGATATAGAAAGCCGGACATCTTGTACATTTAGCTAAATATACCACTTGTTTGCTATTACAGTTATATTTCCCATTCGACCTATATTTCATGTTATGGATGCTGAAATTACAACCCTCATCGATGTATTTACAGTACCTACACATATTACACTTATACATGGCTTCATTGTTTGTGTTGCCTCCATGGTTTGCTTCCAGGATTTCTTTTAAGTTGTTATCACGCCTATAAATTATCTTAGGCCTTTCTGGGAGCTTGTCCCTAAAGTATTTGTCTCCCATCAGGAAGTCCCAATTCTTTGTAATAATATCCATTATTTTGTAGGAGTCAACATTAAATGTACATATAAAGCCACAAGTATCCACCATTTCATTCTTTATACTAAGTACTACATTCCCTCCCTTTGTTTTACTTAGTATTGGGACATAGTTTCCTATGGATCTTTTGAACTGAACCTCTTCAAGAATTTCCTGAAGAAATAGGGCTGGATAACCCCTCTGTTTGAAAAAGTTTAAGATTAAGGTACATTCCTTATCAAACTCATCGTCTTTGGTGGTCAACCTGGCCGCCCTAACCAATTACCCCTTAATTACAGATCTTTTCTGAAATGGCGGGTGGTAACTTGTAAAGTGCAGGTACATATTAGAATAGGTTTCTTTCCTATAAATTTTGGAAATAAAGGTCTTTTCATCATAATCCTTTCTTAAGTCAACATCCAAGTATACTATTTTATCTTTGTTGTAATTCGATGTAAAGCTCAAAAAATTGGTACTGTTATTAAACATGTCTAGCAAACCCTTTAATTCAACTTCTTCCCCCTGGAATAAGATAAATATATCATCCAGGAACCGGGTATAAAACAAAATTTTTTCCCCATAGTCCAAGTTGTCTAACACAAATGTATGTTTCCAAAAGGCCATGACAAGGTTCGCTAGGCCTCCCCCACATGGGGAGCACATTGCTACACCGGCCTTTTGATGGTAAATATCATTGTTGAACATTACATAGTTAAATGACAGAACTGTATCTATCAGTTCCTCTATTAGTTTAATCTCACTAGTGGGTGCACCCAAGATCCTTAGCATGTGTGATACCCATTCAATCCCAACTTCATGTGGTATGCATGAATACAGGTCTTTGACATCCACCGTAACAAAAATGCTGTCAGCACAGAAATCTAGGTTGTTAATAGCTTGCAGGAATGACCATGAATCTTTTCAAATCTGATGTTCACTTTTAATGTACTTTTGTAAGATTTTATCAATAACCTTAGCACAGGTATATGTAATGCTATCCCTTCCATCCACCAGTGGTCTCATTGGTGGATTATTCACACTTTTGTGTACTTTAGGGATGCCAAAAAGCACTGGAATCCTTGGTGCTGGTTGTTGTAGGTAGTTGTATAAACCCTTGTCTATCCTTGCTTCAATGAAAAGCTCTTCTATTAAAGCAACCACTTTTCTATATGCCACATACATCTCTTTCCTAGAGGTCTTCTCATAAGTGTCACTTTCCAAAATATTGGACATTCTTAGATTGTAATCCTCACTGGTCATAATTGCAAGGCCCCCACCTTTATCTGGTTTCATAATACAAATTGAGTCCTATCTTAAATAGTGGTTAGAACCACTGTTTAAGTGTTTCTGAAGAAGTCGAGACACTGTTTTTGACGAAAAGTGTACCGTTATTTTTAAACACTTAAAATTAAATATAAGCATTCTTTGAGTGGAGAATTTGGTTTCTGTTACTTTTTGTTGCGGAACTATGAACCTGTTATCAGTTTGTCATCCATTCCATATTGCAATATTACTAGCTTATCATTTTTTAATGTAATATGGGCAATTTGTTTCCTCAAGGGCAACAAGCACTTTATTTGTAGATTAAACAATGAAATATAAAGTTGTTTGCTAGTGGCAACCTCTTCATTAGTTACAGATCTCTTTAATGTGGAATTATTTAGATGACTAGTAACGTGACAGTTGGCAGGACATACCATATCCACGGCAAGTGCAACACACAGGACTTCCTTTGTTGTGCTACTATGACACTGTCTTTGTGTGACATTACCTTAGCTTACACTATTTGTCTTAACATTAAGGTACTTCTGATGTGCAATAACTGCTCTATGCAATTAGTAGAGAACTTTATGAAATGTTTGTTGTCCTACACTCTCAGGACCTTTGTATTGTTTCAGTTGTCATCACAGGCATCACTTTGCAAATATGGACTGCAGCCTGCAGGGTGGTACAGATGGTGGCTATTCCTCTGATCTCTACATATGTCTGCAGAATGTCCTGATGTTTCCCACATATTTTTTTTCTGTTTGTCATAACATTGTGGTTTTCTGGCAAATTGCTGGAAAATCATGACAGACTGACATTACAGATTAATGATGGATATTGTCAGGTCACAACATATACCCTTTGGAAAGTGCATTCAAATGCGCAAACTATTCTGGTATCTACTTTCCATGTATGTCACAGCAATATGTGAAGGTTGTGCTCAATGTTTGGCCTTTGCCTTACTTTTCCATATGGCTTTAACCAGAAGTCTTTCTGTGAGGCTTTGAGAGGTATGCTGGTGACCATAACACATTTAGATTGCTGTAAGTTGATATACATACATACACACACACACACACACACACACACCCACTCATGAACTGCCCTTGTTGACAGTAGAACCTCTACCTGCATAGTTTTACACACGATACTGCTATATACATAACACAAGCACCACAGAGCTACTTTAGTGTTGCAGTGTCTGCCACTGCTATTCAGATGGGTGACAATTGCAGGATCTGTTAGGATTGCCAGTGGGGGGTTCACAGGCTCTTAACATGGTAGAGCCATCACAAACACACACACACACACACACACACACACACACACACACACACACACACACACACACACACACACACACACAGCTGCATGGGGATATGCATTGAAACACAAATGTGCACAGAGTTGACAATTACAACACCTAACTATCTTGTTATGCACTCTATAGACTGACATGACTATTGCATGTGCCACAGTACTTTTCTTTTAGAAAATGTGTAACTGTGCTTGAAAGGTGGATGACATCTGTAGGGGCCCTGACTAGGTTAGCAATGCATGAGTTAACAGGGTGGTACAGGCAGGGTGGTACAGGCACATGACATGGTATAACCATAGCATGCACACAGGCAAGACAGCCACAGGGGATATGCGTACAGAAAAACATAGATTCACACAGTTGTCAATAGTCAGACTAAAACAACAACCTATTTACTTGTATGTACCATAGTGCTACATACATATTGCATGCACCACGGAGATTATATGCCATGGGCATAACTCTCTTACGCCAATTAATCTTGGGAAAGCCTTCATGAATGGTGGGATAAACTACCCAAAAGAAGGACTGTTCTCACATATTGCTCTTGCAAACCTAGACAAATGATAGGGTAACAGAGTTTGCATCAGCATGACATTTCAGACAGGTATGACATCTGAAGCTGACATGTCTGTCACTATGGCAACTGCCACATATTTGCCAATGATTTGTCATTATACCACATTGTTATGAGACACAGACTACCTATTTGTTGCAAACATCTAGACAGTCTGCATACATCTGTACAGATGACTGGTATGGTCTATAGAGTTTGACATTGTACATTTAAGGTGGATTGCATCAACAGACTCTTTAAAGTACTACCATTAGGAGGGGGTCAACAGGCCTTAAAATTTTATAACCAACACACACAGCAGATATGTTTCACACACAAACATTACATATTCAGTAGTATAGTTATATGTATTGAGATTCAAACACCTACTTATTTAGTTGCATGTATTACAGTCCTATCTACTTATCGCATGCACCATGGAGCTTATATGTCTAAACACTGTCCAACAGTGGATTTAAGGTGGATGACATGAACAGGCTTTGTAAAGTAATGCAGTGGGGGGGTCACCGGGGTGAAACAGGCCTCAAAATGGTATAAACAACACACACACAGTATCACAGTTACCAGTATTGAGATTAGAATCCCTACCTTTCTAGTTTTCTTTACTACAGTGGTATGTAATTGTCACGTGCACCACAGAGCTTACAGGGCTGAAGGGTGTCCAAAGGTGCTTCTAAGGTGAATGACATCAGCAGGCCTTGTAAAGTAGAGCAATGGGAAGTTTACTGGGTAGAAAATTCCTCAAAATACTTTAACCTACAAACACACACAAATACAGTTGCCAGTACTGAGATTGGAACCCCTGACTATCTAGTTATGTGTACTATAGTACTATGTGCTTATCATATGTGCCACAGAGCTTAAAGAGCTGAAGAGTGTCCAAAGGTTATTCTAAGGTGAATGACATCAGCAGACCTTGTAAAGTAGGGCAATGGGAAGTTTCCTGGGTGGAAAAGGCCCAAAAATACTTTAACCCCCCCCCCCACACACACACACAAGGCAGGTGATGTCAGATTACAACCCCTACATCGCTACTATTACACAATGGAGCTCACCTTCATACTGGCATGTGCCAGTAGTACAACTGGTGTGCAAATGTCTGCATCAGGATATCACTCTATGCCTTCTAGGGTGTCTGTCTCTCTCTATGTCTCTCTCTCTCTCTGCCTCTCTCTCTCTGTCTGTCTCTGTCTGTCTCTCCCTCCCCCTGTCTCTGCTTTTCTTTAATTGATATATTTGTATATGTTACCTATATAAATATATATATATATATATATATATATATATATATATATATATATATATATATATATTCATCTATCACACTCAACAGATGCAGATATATCACATATATACCTTCAGATAGCTGGATGTAATCCTGTTTGATGGGGGTGGGTGGAGACAGATAAGGTTTATATAGCTGTCTGTATGCAAAGACATATCTAGACAACACAGTTGTATAGACAGATATGAGTTTAGACATGGGCTGTAATTCTCTAAGTGTTGGAGCATGCCCAGTATGACCTTCAGTAGTAAGAGTTTGACTCCATATCAGAGCTAGCTGTACTCCGGTCCAGGATTTTGTGTGCTACAGCCGATTGGCTGATGGACCTGTCTAAACAGTCCAGCACCTTGGTGCTATACTGTGTGCGGAATCTCCTGAGCGTGCTATCCTTATTAACTGAGTCATATCCTGGTGTGGGTACAGAGTGCATTGGACTTGAGGTGAGTTTTCCATAATATGTGTGGTATATTCTACATAGCACTGTGATTTCCTGGTATGTGAGTGGCAGATCAGTATAGATTAATGTCAGGGACCACTAACAGACATTTGTTTACTGACTCCATACACTGCAGGGAACTATGTTACAGCAGAAATTGTTCTACTGTGCACATTCTATGTTTGTCTGGCCAGTGGTTCCCCTTCACCTTATATGTGTCCCTGTGTCCTTCTGTAGTCCAGTCACAGCCTTTGTCCACAGTTGCTGCTATGTATTTGTAGTTATGGTGTTTGTGGGATAGAAGTCATAACATCACACACAGGGTTACAGACTTCATAACTTTGACTGTATCTGTTTAGCAGGTTGTCCATCATTGTGCCCCATACATCTACCGTGGACCTCAGGCAGTTGGTGTTGCACTGTTGTCATAAAGCTACAGGTTGGCCATAGCTCTCAAATTCTTACAGGCAGACATTTGGACAGGCCCATATATAACAGTTAGACACAGGCCTAGACATGGGGGCAGGCTCTTAATATTGCACTTCCAAACGTACAAAGTTGGTAGAACAGTTTTGTATTAGCTTGCTCTTATTTATTTGTATGACATCTGCATCTCAACTGTCTTGTACTTGCTGTTTTCATATCAACCTTTATTGGTTTGCCAATAGTTTGGCAGGCAAATGCAATGTTATGATGAGCAGAACAGATATATGAGGCATATGTGTGGACATTCTGTTTCACCCTGTCATTCCAGGGGTATGGATGGTGCCCACTGACTTGTTGTCAGTACTGACACAGTAAGGTGGCAGCCTTTATATCCTGGCAGTCAAATGACTTGTTACAATCTGCTGTTGTACTAGGCACTGATAGGTTACTCAGACCTGTGTACTGTCCATATGTGTGATCCCCTGTCCCTCCATTGTCCAACTTTCCTGCAGTAACAAATATTGAGTTCTGGCAAGTGTGTACAACTCCTACGGTTGGTGTAGCTGACATGCAAAATAGTTGCCATGGCCAGTCTTGAACCAGGGACCCTGACAGCTATAATAGTGTACTTACACCACTAAGCCACTAAGCCAAAACAGCCATCGGTAAATGCTGTCTACTTGCTGACACTATTAATCACAAGCATACATAGCACATTGACACCTGCATATTGTAGAAATGGAACAAGTTATCAAGTTGATTGAGACAGCCCTGGGAATGTGTGACCTGCTGCTATCACCTTACAGACATAAATGTTACTGCAGTTCTATGTGGACACGGGTGTGTTGAGGGGAGAGGGGGGCATACCTCTCAATGTACATCACAAACTGCTCAGATGTTTAACTCATACATTGGGTCCATTTCTTCATATAAATGTGGTTGTGTTGCAAATAAAAGTGAAATCATTAAAGACTGAAGTTAGAAATTAATGATAGACATTTGAGTTTCAAACTTCTTTCCATTCAGAGAATTCATGCTACTGTAACAGCTGTTATTCTTTCAACTTTCTATGTTTGTAAGAGCAACATTTATGATTTGTCCCTGTTTTGGGGCCTTTGCCCCACATTTATTTATGGCTTTGTACATATTTCTTTCTGTAAGAGATTTAGAGCTATGTATGGGACTCCAACATTGATGTCCATTCATTTGTCCTTTGACCCTGCTATTTGTAAGTCCCTCACATAATGCAGTAGATTTTGCTGGCTTAGGCCCTACTGCATATTGTGAGTCAGCCAGTATTTGAGTGAGAGTTCCTGTTGTTCCATATAGCTGTCCATTGTCTGCTGCTATTCTGGTAACCCACTCCATTCCCAGGCATACATGCAGCAATAGCATACATATCCTACCACAGTCTACTACCCCATTCATTTACTGTTAATAAGAGTGACATACCTTGTGCCAGCAGCAGTTGAGAGGACAGTGTTTCAGGGTTGACTCTGTTGGATGTAGGCAGTACAACGCCTATACATGATAAGGTATGGTTGTCAGTGCATGTGCTATGCATTGCCTCTTTGCCAAGGCCAGGGCATACTGGGGACACCAATGTCTGCCTACAGGGACAGGCTGAGGATGTTCCTCCTCTGAGTCACCCTGTACCTGTGGAGACCTTGGCAATGGTGGGGGGCTATGTCCCCCTTCCCTGTAATGTTCCTGCTGCAGCTGTTTCTGCAGGATCATTCTGTGTAGCATGGCAGATACTATGAACATGTGTGCACATGTGGCTGGAGAGTACTGCAGGGCTCCACCAGATATGTCAAGGCAGCGGAACCGTGACTTGAGCAGCCCAAACACATGCACTACGATGTTCCTAGTTTATGCATGTGCCACATTATGGCATTCTTCAGTGGGTGTGTCTGCATTGCTGATGGGTGTAATCATCCACGATTCCAGTGTGTAACCAGCATACCCCACTAGATGGCCGTATGAGATGCCCCCCCTGGCAAATGCCTGGTACAGCTGTGAGGCATGCCAGATGTTTGAGTTGTGATAACTGCCGGGGCTGCCAGCATGCACATTGATGATAATGCCCTGGGCATTGTACATGACCTGGCAGTTGATGGAGTGATAGCCCTTGCAGTTCACATAGACTCTACCATTCTCACCAGGTGGTGCTTTGATGTGCACATGAGTGAAGTCTATGGCACCCACTACATCTGGATAGTGTGCTACATGGTGGAAGAGATGCATATTGGTGGTTCTCTCCTCAGAAATGTTGGGGAAATAAATGTGCTCACTGGCATATGTTAGCATGACATCCAGGAACTGGTAGAGAACCCTGGATGCAGATGTCTGTGAGATCCCCATGATGTCCCCATTAGTTCTTTGGAAAGTATTCTGTAGCTAGTATTGTTAAGGCTACACATACCTCTGTTTCCACTGGGAAGGGATCCCCTCTGTTGGCTCTGGGTCTGCGGTAAGGGCAGCAGAGCTTGTTGAGTTATTGTAGTATGTCTCTGTCTACCCTGTAGTACTCTACTATCTCCAGTTCATGTAGCCCCCGAACGTTTACCCTGGATCTGAACACTCTTCTCCTCCTCAGTCTGGGCTGGTTGTCAGCAGCATCCTCATCACTGCCTTCAGCCTGTAGCATGTAGAGATGTAGCAAAGCAGCAGCAGCCCTATAATTTTGTCAGTTAAAATTCCCAAGTGTGTAAGCTAGTGGTGCAGAGTATGTGGGAAAAATGAGATTTAAAGGTGTCTACATACTTTATACTGGTGTGCTGCAGATCCAGCCTGTGCGATTGGCTGACTGTGATACATTCCACCTGCCAGCTACATTACTGAGGAGTTTGAATGGGCCACTGTGTGTGGCAGAGGGCTTATTAGTCATTTATAGTTGATTGCCTTTTCTCAGCTATTTCCTTTTATTTTTCTTTCAATTTCCTCCAATTCTAAGCTCTGTGGTGCTCTGAGCAAAACCTGCAGAGCTAGAGAGCTAGTGAAAACATTTCTGAGCAGAAAGTTCACTCCCCTGTACACGAGCATGCTCAACATTTCTTTAACCAGCTAAGCACAGCTTAGCAGCCTCAGACACACCCTCCTGCTTAGCTGTACTTATCTGAGTGCAAACAGGAGCCGCTGAGCTCCAATGTGCTTACGCAAACCATGACACACTCCCTTTTCATGTCAGCTGCCTCTTCTGCCTACACTACTATGTTGTCACCCTTACATGGTTAGATACCTGCAGGCACCGTGGCCTATTTTGCTATTCAATAAACTTAGCTAATTTACATATACCTAATTGCATATACCCTAGTTACTGCACTACACCAGAGCCTATGTCCTTAGCAACCACTATAAACTGCTATTGTATGACTCTGCCTACTAGCCAGTATAATGGTAAAATTCAATATACCTTTATATCTCATATTTTACTATCTTAATTTTTATTTTACAATCTATTATGCTTGCACATCACTGCAGACTGTTTAAACATGTTATGTATGTTAAAAAAACTTTGATTTTTCATTAATTGAATCACTTTTAAATATCAATGGCCATAGTTTTGGCCATTGACATACCAACTGCACCTAATACATACTTTTATTTGAGTTGTCACAGCCCCATTTTTATTTTTACATTCCGGTACACGGTTAGTAACTGCATACATTTTACTTGCAGACATGGCTCCTACATGGATGCCTGTCTGCTTCCTGGATTGCCAACTAACCTAATTTGCATGGTTTTCATCAGCAAATGAGGTGATTTGCATTATGTGGTTGCCTCCATGTTAGAATATTGCTGGGATGCTCTTGCACGCCCCCAGCCCTGTTTCCTGGATCGCTCGGCCTCCTGACTTCATGTTCAGGTGACACTACTATTCCTACATGGAGAACTTCTCTGTGTAGGGCTTATTGAATTACCCCCATAATAAATAATGCTAGAGGAATACAGTGCATTCACTTTGCCAATGTTATTGGATTCCACATTACTGTATATTGTCATTGTCACACAGTAATAGTAGTAACAAAGAAAATGTGTCTCTGATTGTCACAGATTATTTCTGAATTATTTCCTAATTGGTTGAGATGGATGTTCCCAGTGTACTAAACTATCCCACTACGGTCAAAGCTCTGTACATAAAATTTTAGTAAAATAGCTGCTGTTAGCAGAAAAATAATGGATGATGGAGATATTCATAGAATTGTGACAAATAAATGCTATGAGTGCAAACGTCCAAATACCTGTAAACATCTACAAGCAGGAATCTATACAAGCATTTTCAAAATGTTTACACAGACACATAGATCAATATTTAATGAAAGCCACAGGTAGCGGCTATATGTGTATATGGGGTTTGCTTAACAGGGTCACAATACACAACATAATACTTTTCCTGTTAACAAACTACTGTTGTATGTGTGCATCTGAATTTCTGATGCTAATGGAGAAATAAGCACCCATCTGAAACCTAATCACTATAGACCATCATGCTCCACACACACACACACACACACACACACACACACACACACACACACACACACACACACACACACACACTGAGGCTGTGTAACTGCCAGATAGCTTTAAGTTTTACAACATACAACATGTGCTAAACTTGTAGTGGTCTTACATTAATGTGGTCAACAAACTGGTATTTAAAAAATGATGTTTATTTTCTAAAGCAGAGTTGACGAAGGGATGTCTGTATGACTCAGTATTCACAAATACAGAAGTGTACTGTGTGATGGTCTTGAGCAATTATGGATAATGAAGAAATGCATAGTCATCAGTGGCCTAAACCAAAAACTCCACTCCCTGGAAGCTCTCTTTACCCTAGAGAATGCTGATGTTTGTGTGGTCTCTGAAACATGGTTTAAATCCACGGAGAGCACACCAATAGTCCAAGGTTATAATGCCTTCCACACATTTAGACCAGCTACTTCACAGGCAGGGACTAAAGGTGGAGGTGTCTCTATTTACTTCAAAAATTAATATACTTCAAGGCTGGTCAAACAGGACAATGTACTTGAGCTGCTCCATGTTCAAATCACCATAGGTAAAATCCAGTACCACTTCTTTGCAAGCTATAGGTCCCCCTCTATCACCCAGTAAACTCATGCCATGTATTTAAACTTATTAGAAACACTAACCATCCAACCCAATATCATATGCATGGGTGACTTTATTTACCCCACTATTAACGGAATCCTTTATGACGTCAAATGTACATGCACAGAGATTCCTGGATTTTGTAAACACAAACTCCCTGGACCAGATAGTCAATACACCAACCAGAGGTGCAACCATACTAGATCTGGTCATCATTAATATGGGAGAATGCTACACACTCCCTACTGTAATGTCTTCCCTGGTACGGTCAAACAACAAAATGGTTTTCTTTGAATTAAAAATAAAACCTGGACCCCCAGCTCAGCCGGGAATATTCATTAACTATTAAAAGACTAGCCTCCTGCTATTAAGTGAGACCCTGGCAAAATTTCAAGCCCCTATAAACCCTCAGAACAGTTCTGCTTTTCCAGAACTATTCACAGAAACCCTGTACAAGCAAGTTAATAGCTGCACAGATGCAGCTGTACCCGCCAGGAAGAAGTACAGAACTAACAAAAAACAAACCACCCTGGTGGAATCACAAAATCAATCAGATGTATAACAGGAGGAAGAAAATCATGGCAACAGTTAGGAGATGCAGCACCCAGAAGGATAAAAGCACTCACATCAAACTAAACTAACAACCCAGAAGACAAATAAAGTCTACCAAAGCCAAATTTGAGGTAAGTTTGGCCTCTTAGGCCAAGAACAACCACAAAGCATTCTATAGTTATGCCCCCAGCCTTAAAGGGAATACACAATTGTGTGCAGAGCTCACACCTATACTAAGCCAGAAGATATAGCAAACTTTCTGGCTGATCAATTCAGCTTCAACTTTACTCCTGTCTCCCCCTTGACCTTCCGTCAGGAAATATTATCAAATATAACTCCGCCCACTATCACTAGGGAACAGGTCCTTAATTCTCTCTCTAAGACCAAGAACACTGCATCAATGGACCCAGACAATATCCCAGGATGCCTTCTAAATAGCATGAAACATGATCTGTCAGGGCCTCCGGAATTACTATTTAACAAGCCTCCAAACAGACTTTGTGCCTCATGAATGGAGAAAGGCAACAATCATCCCTCTGCACAAAGGTGGGCCATCTACAGACCCAGGAAACTACAGACCCATATGTATCACTAGTGTTATATGTAAAACCATGGAAAGAATTATCATGGAAATGATCAATTTTGATATACTAAACCTCCAGCCACTGGACCCAACCTAATTTATTTGCTCAAGGGCAGATCATGCCTACTCAACCCGGTGAGAAGTTCACCAAAGCAATGGATGAGGGCAAAATCATTCACACTACCTACCTTGACCTGGCCAAGGCATTTAACACAATACCCCACTCGGGCATTATTGACAAACTCAGGAGGTTAGGTACAAACTTGTGTCACCCAGTGGCTAGCCAACTGGCTCATAGACAGGACTAAGGAAGTTAGAATTGGGGAATGCATCTCTACAAAAAGCCCAGTCGCAAGTGGAGTCCCTCAGGGATCAGTCCTTGGACCCCTCCTTTTTGGCATTTACTTCACAGAAGTCAAGGCCAATGTCAGTGGTCTCTAGCTGACTAAATTTGCAGATGATTGCAAATTAGGAGCTGTCATTGAATCTCACACTGACACAAATGTTCTCCAGGAGGGGATGACACAGACAAATAACTGGTGTCAGAGCCATGGACTAAAACTAAATGCCAAGAAATGTATAACTGTATCCTTTGAGAAGTCATCCAACCCTAGTAGCTATCATATTGACAACACACCCCTTATAACTGAGCCAGTAGTCAGGGACATAGGTACACACATAGATAGTAATCTAGCCTTTGATCATCACATGTCTACAATGGTGAGGAAATCATTTTACAACTTATAAACAAAGGTATGGCATCTAAGTCCAAGAAAGTAATTGCTCCACTGTATTTGCCATTCATCACACCTATCATTGAGTACAATGCACCCTTTGGTATGTACCTAACCAGGCATATCCAACTACTGGAATGGCCATAGAGGTTTCTCACTAAAAGAATACAGACGTAAGTAATATGTCCTATGCAGACTGCCTCAAGGTCCTATACCTGTATTCTGTCTCCTACAGGCTTTCAAGGGGAGATCTATGCCTGGAATGCAGGGCATTGTCAGACCCCACTCTGATGGGCCTCCATAACATAACAAACAGTAACAAAATGACTCATTCAAAACACTTAGACCTTGCTTGTGATATAAATAAGACCTGCTGGAGAGATAGGTATGTATCCCAGAGGCTACCCTGTCTATGGAACAGGCTTCCCATCCATGTGAAGCAGAGTTCCTCCCTAACCCAATTCAAGTGCAACTTGGACAATTGGAAGGGAAACAGGAAATTCATCCCTGGTTTGGCACCTATGTCTCTAATGGACACAGGCAACATGTAACTGGTTCATCTCCCAGACCCATGCTTACACTTATCAAAGGTATCAGAACTTGTTAGAGATTTGGGATGCATGGCTAGCTTTTAAAAAGGCCCTTGTGGTTGTTAGCTTAGTGAACACCTATGAACCTATGAACCTATAAAAGTTCAGGTTCCTATGACTGTTTTTTTTTACAACAGGTTGCTGTTTAGGCTCATGTGCTATAACATCTATTGACATTACAGGATGTGTCTGACAGCCATCCAACATTATTGTTTTACATGTATGTTAACAGTAGTATGTCAATGTGAAGTGTGTGGCACAGTAGTGTTGCTGTTGGCCTTCCACTACTGTGGAATCCATTGTAAAGCATTCATATCCCACAATCACTCTCTACAGAGATCACAAGTTATGATGTTGTTCCATGTTTTATATATTCAGACATTGTTTTCATATCACATATGTTGTTTTATATGTCACAATACTATATGGGACAGAAACGATTTCATATAATTTTGCAGTGCACAAGAATGTAGAGATGGTAAACTGACATAAGTTGCCAAAATTACCATCTCTATATGTGGACCCCCCATTAATCTAACCATGTGCATATGACTGTCTTCACGATGGAAAACAGACCTGATGGTAACAATTTTTCACCACAGGAAAATAAGATTATAATAGATGCTCTGTACCAGCATGGACAGAGACTCCTTGGATGTGCAGGCAATAATGTGTGTATGTGCTGGGAATAAAGTTTTGTGGAATGAAGTGGAGACTGACTTCAACAACATGATTAATGCTGTGGGTAGTCACAAAAGATCCAAGGAGGTCTGTCACTGATGGTGCTGCAGCCAACAGGGTATGCCGGTATGAGAGGTCAAGGGATGCCACCAGTGGTGGCCCACCATTGACTACCCCAGATAAGCTCGCACAATTTCTTCCATCCATGCATACAGCAAGTGGGGATGATGCATATTCAGGAGTGGGATAGAAGCAGGTGTTCCAGGTGGCATATGTATATGGTACTTTGCATAACATTGCTGCATATAGAGTACCTCAGTACAGAATGGTGTTGAGTGCATGTACATGTAATATTAATTTTGCATTGCAGCAGCAGGCTGCATCATACACATGGGGGCACACATGTTGACAATGACTAAAGTAAGTGTAATGACATATTGATGTACAACGTCAGACCATACATAACACTAGAAGCAACATCTATAATGTCTAAATTCATTTGCACAGGTCCAACCACTTCTGCACAGCAGCAAGGCATGACAGATGAGTGTCTCTGTGACCATTACCTGTTATCGTCTCTGCCTCCTGTCATGAAAGTGGTGTATACTATCATATTGATATGACCTTGAAATTATAATCTAGTAAAACCTACAGATACATATTCTAGAGACATAAGCCATGCAAGTGCACCTACGGACAAAAAAGATATACCTTTCCACCATGTTCATAGGTTGAAGCACTGTGTAGCACAACTGTGTTGTATGAAATTAATGTTACTGTTTTTCACCACAGGGACATCTGGCCAACATGTGCACCATACATCACATGAGCATCACCATATCCTGTTAATGTTTTGCATATGTCATCATGCATCTATGCCTGCATGTGTAACAATGTTTGGTTTGTCTCTACTTTACCACTGCAGGGACTACATTACGACAGACAAACTCACCACATAGGGAAGGTGTAACTGGTATGCTATGTCCCCTGTTTTCTACATGTCACTGCTGTTATTCTTGTTGTCCTTCATTATTGCTATGTCTTTCTACCCCTGCACAGGGCAGCCATCACTGGCACCTTAGCTATAGCCAACTGGTATGTGTATAAATTGCCTATTATGTTTTGTATCATTGTTGGAATGGTAAATGTTGGTAAGTATGTGCTCACTAATTCAGTGTTGATGCCTTTATTTCCCTATAACAATTGCATTTTATTCCCTTGCCTCCAGCACTGGATTCCCATGAGGACATATCAGGTGTGTCTTATGTTGTTATTCATCACATATGCCATTTATGTTACATATGTAATATAATTGTCAACTATCTGGTTTATAGGTTCCAAGGGCCATGCCTGGACACAACCTCCTAATAAATCCTTAGTGTCTGTATGATTGCACTGATATACTTGTGGCATATGTCAGTAATGATATCCAGTATATGATGTAAGCACACTTACCTGACCTGTGTCATCTGCCTCTTATTTTAGCTTGTCCACTGCATTAATCCTCCATTAGCCCATCCACTGATTCCAAGGTTGGATCTGATGCATCTCACGATACTACTATGGCCCCTAGCATATGGGACACAGATTTGGTGATACAGTGTGGCCCAAATGGTGACAGTCATATGGATAAGGCTGCAGACTCAGATGTGGAAGATACCCATGCTCGGCAATTCTGACAATGTGGTGAAATCAGAGGGTGGACAGGATGATGCCTGTGTACTACAGTCCCATGTTGAATCTACTGATGATGTTGACACTTCCCCATGACACAGCTATACTGCCTGGCACAGTAGATGTAAGTGTGTAGCTGTTTTGTATGGGCATGTATCAGAGGGTGTCTGCCTACTCCAATAGGCACTTGAATGTTCCCAGTGATGTCATGAATAAAACACTTATGCACTTCCTTATGCTACAGATTATGTTGCACACCAGCTGTGTAGCTATAGAAGGGCAGACGTGCAGACACAGTGAGGTTATGGTGGCACTGGCTGCACAGAATGACAGCATGTTTTCTGTGGCATATTCTGTTGAATACCTGGTTATGGAGGTACTACAGTAGTGCCATAATATGAGCAGGGTTTTGCATGTCTTGACTGCGCTTAGTCAAGTGTCTCATGGGAGCCACAAGCCCCCTCACAGTAGACCAACTCTTGCCCATTGGGCATCAATGTCTATGTCGCAAAATGCACACACATCTGCTGTTGGACAGTCCAGTGTGGGCCAAGCAATCATGATCACAGAGTCAACTCACACTCATTCTCCTTACAACAGTGTGTCTCCACATTTTGTTGTCACCCCATCCATCTCCTCTGAGGAGCAACATGGGCCTTGTGTTTCTACACATCAAAAGGGCAGCCAGGATGGCTATGTGAGTCATCAGGGTGGGCACCTTAGACAGCATTAGAATTGATCCACTGTGTCCTGTATTGTCAGTCTCATCACGTGGTGATGATGATTGTTGTGCAAACCACTGTTGATGTCATCTGTCTGGATTGTTGTGATGCATTTTACATTGCTATATGTTACTTGTAATATTGACTACAGTTCTGCAGTTTGTCCCTATCACCTAGTTGCATCATCTGACAGTGTGGAGAAAGGGATAGGGTTCACAGAAGTATGTTCCTTTCTGTCTGCTACATTTGCTCACATGAATCACTATGAGTCTGTATACATACCTGTGTCACTTGTGGCCTGTGTTGATGTTCGCTGTCATGACAGATTTGTATAGTTTAATTCTGGTATATGTTGCAATTATATTGTGATGCCTGATGCTCAATGTGTGCATCTACTGGATAATTTTCATTAGATGCAATCTGTGCTGCTGTGATGGGGCAATAACTGAACATCAATGTTTAATTCATGTACTTCTGCATGTGTGGCTTAACATGCCTCAAAGGTGTGTGCCAGAGGCTGCCAAGTTGCCTGAACATGGACTTGTGCATTCCCCATCTCACATGCTGCTTCTTTTGTACCATGTGCTCTCCTGCTCATCCTCTGATAGCTACAGTTTGTCATCTTCAGACATCTGGGGTTCTTGGGGTAGTTCACATTCAACCACAGCAGGAAGAGTGACGTGTGTTTCTTATTGTGTAGCATGGTGCATATAATAGCTATCTGTGCTGCCTTTTCAGGTATGTATTGCAGTGTACCTCCACATGTCCAGACATCTGATCCTGGCTTTCAGTATGCCAATCACACGCTTTATGGTGTTTCTTGTCATGGTGTGGTCTCCTTTGTAAGCCTGCTCTGCAGTCTTGGAAGACTCTCTGCACAGGGTGATTAGCCATGACTCAAGTGTATCACCACAGTCACCTGTTGTGAGGAGGAGAAACCCATATGCTGTCATCATGCATAATGTTGACAGGGATGTATTTAGTTTACATTCTAGCTGTGTTCCTGTGCTTACCCTGTAGTAGCCCCTCAGGTATTTTACCATGTTGGAATGCAGACCTCAGACCACTTTCCCCTCCATATTACAGCATCATGGATGCTCTCAGGTTGTGTCACCTGGATATTTGTTATGCTGCCATCCACTGTGCAGACCACCTGACAGTTCAGGGTTGGCCACCCCATTCTATTGATGTCTCTTTGTGCTTTTTGGTTGCATGGTCTTAATAGGGATCTGGGTACAGTCTTTTGCACCAAGAACATGAAGGACATTAGCAATGTTAAAGATATATATAAGACAAGACAGCAGTCAGGGAATTAAGTGCCCCAAAGAAAAAACTGATATATCAAAGAATAAACAATGGGGTCACAGACACGGCCACTGGGTAGTAAAAAACTTTAATAAAGCAAAATAAAATGGATGTTAGAGCTTTCACTTATCTACCAGATCTGGCAATATGTTTTTTACTCCCCAGTGGGTGTGTCTGCAACCCCTTTGTTTATTCTTTGAATGTTAAAGGAATGGTGTATGACATTTCCAGCAGTGTAGATGGAAAATGTATGTGTTCTTCTTCATTGGTGCACATTGCTGCAAGGAATTGTGCAATGATGTGACTGGAAGCTGTCTGTGACACTCCTATGGCATTTCCTGTATATTGTTGGAATGTCCCAGATGCCAATACATCTAGACTCAGACAGACATCTGTTTCAAGAGATATGGGTTTGCCTTACAAAGTACACACAGACATGTGGGGCACACATATTGCACACAGCCTGCATCAGCTGTCTGTCTAAGCAGTAACTGTCAATGGTTTCTTGATCTGAGAGTTGGCTTAGTTGAAGCCTGGCTCCATGTCTAGTTTGCTGTCTTCCATGATGCACAGCCAGATCCTTTTCAATGCTTTGTAGTACTGCAGGTATCATGTTTAATTTTTTAGCCAGTATTGCTACAGATTCCATAGGATTCTATGGAGAATAGCTTTCTTTCCTTGCATCTCAGTATGGCATTCGCTGAGGATTTTGTAAAGAGATTTGGCATTGCACTTTGTTTCATTTTAGTTGCATTAGGCAAATATGATGTGTTTTCGAATCCGATGGGCATGTGCTGAGTTTATAATTATGCTATGCTGAATATATATAAGTACTCAGACTGATTCCAGCATGGATTCTGAAAATGCATCCGAAGCTGGTGTGGTGAAGTCTTCCTTTGGCGTGCTTTACTGTCCGCAACTAGCTTTTGTAATCCAGCCCTTAGTATTTTTGTATAAACTCTCTGATATACACACACAAACACATCTTTATAAACAAATCCACAACTTGAAATGTCTAAAAGATGTTGATATAATATTACAAAGGAACATGTCTGATTATTTTATATAAATATATATATATATATATATATATATATATATATATATATATATATATATAATATATTGACCTTATTCCTAATATCTGTCTTTGTTATTATAGAACAAGCCTACACTACTGCAGTACTCTGTCTATAAATGCAATCCGAATGAATATACTGAGATTTTCATAGTTTTCTACCGTCATGCAACTCCCCATCATTTTAGACATTTGCTTGCATTTTTTTCTAGTACAAGGCACAGCATGGATACATGGGGCACAACTAATGGAAACTAGTTATAGGCTTAAGTTAATACTACAAAATATAACTCATTACTTCCAGCAAATTTACATTTGTTTTGTTTCTCTTTCACTAACATTTTTTCATCTTTTTTTTACAATATTGTATTTTAATTTTCCCATTAAAAGTCGGATGTTGTCCTAATGGCTTAACTTTCTCATTATGGTAGCGTTGGCAACTTTAGCATAAACTCTTTAAGCATGCTGCATCTATTTAAACAATTCTAAAATAAATAAAGGAAAAATATTTAAAATACTAAAAAACTTTATATAATATTTAACCTGTCAGTCAGTAACCTTATTATGCATGATTTGGTTCTCTGATAAATAAGTGGTAGATGTGGTCACAATTCCATTTTCTTTTCAATATGTTAGCAATAATATATATATTTGCATATCATTTTCAAAATAATAACTATATCTGTAAGTGCTATTTTGATATTAGTATATGATGTTTACATAAGGAAAAAGAAAATTATCAGATTAAAGGGTTTTTACTAGAAAATGAAGTGAATGTTCTTCTAATTATTTCACTTTGGTAGTTATTTTTAATATATTTAATGACCCTTGCACACAGACGGAACCATATGAACTCTTACCCAGATTTAACAAACATGGCGACAACTCAAATGTTCCCGGGTCTTGCTTACATTTTCTTTACTGCTCATAACTATTACATGATCATCATCAACAGACACCACATCAGTGTATTGACCAAATAGATTTTTATTGATGTATTTATTTATTTTTGGGGTACTTTATGCACCCCATACTTCATGTTGTCTGTCACTGGGTCTACCAACCTGCTAATATCCCACTTCCTTGATAGATTCCAGATTCGTTCAGAAAACACTTGTCAGATCCCAATCCCACCCCTTTACTCAGTGCATATAAAACCCACTTGATCTCCTCTTACCTAACTTCCTCTTAGCATCCTAATTTCCATGTCACTTTAAAACTTCATCCTACCTCACTGCTCACCATCCTTGTTACTCAGCTAGGGAGTTCACTTCTATAATCCCTAACTTTCTGCTACTTCTGGCTCATCGGTGTCACCTACATTTCACCTAATCCACCCCACCAATTGGAGATCTACATTTTCTCCTCTTTTCTACCAACAACAAATCAATCAGTAAAACAAAATGAAAACTCCAGCAAAGCTAGAACTTCCACTGAGTGACTTCCCTAACCTGCAGTATCAGAGGCACATGGGATATTTGCAAATGAGCCTTATGAACATCAGGTGTTTCAGCTCATTGGCAATTCTGAATGCCCGTGACTTGTTTCGCCATTTTACTGGACAATTTCAAGCCAATTTTATTGAGTGTTTTTTCAGTGACCTTCTCACTCATTGTTTTACTTTGCTGTTTGGGATATTTTTTCAATGACCGTAATGATAATGGACATCAGCTGGGTGTAACAGCCCTGTGTTTCTAATGCTTAGTCAAACACTCTGCTTGTGCTGTGCTGACGAGTTCATAATAAGGCCAAAATATGCATATCCACAGCTAGTGGGGTTTGGCTTTATTGGCCTGAAATTGTCCAGTAAAATGACCAAACAAGTTTTCATTTTGGTTTTACTAATTTTATAAACAAAATTGGGGCATCACCCACTATATCTCTAACCGTATAATCTGAGGATAAAATACCCCAGTTACCTCTAATAATATCATACATTTGTTTAATATCACTACTACACTTAATATATATATATTCACCTTACTTCTATTCCTGTGGTCATCCACGCTGGTCCTGCTTCACCTGCCAGCAGGGTATTCTCCATACTCATTCCTTTGATTCAAATACCAGAAGGCAGCCCTATCATTCCTTAAGCAAGTCATATAATGAACCCCTTTGTTCACTTCATTTGTCTTATAACCCCTGGACATAAATCTGGATGCTAGATTATCCATTTCATTTTTGTAGTTCCAACTCATCTGTGTGAAGCCTGGATATTCTAAGGGCCTGTTCTTTCACCATATTTTTAAATACAAAACCTGGGTGCATGCTATCCTTTGCTAACACACCATTCCTCCAACAAGATCTGTGAAAAACCTTAATACTAATGCTTTCCTTAAAATCTCTCAAGATCTTAATATCCAAGAAATCTATCTCAGAATGGGGATATTGCAAAGAAAATCTTAAAAAGCTGGTGGTGGACTCTAAATAGGATACAAGATCTTTCAAGGTATCCAGACTGCACTCCCACAACAGGAAGACATCGTCCTCAAATCGTGCATAAAAATTGAGAGAATGTTCCCACACATGTCTTGTACTGAATATCACTTCCTCCTCCCATTGAGCTAAAACAAGATTGGCATACGAATTATCACAGGGGGTGCCCACGGCTATCCCCCATGTTTGCCGAAAATATTGTCCTTCAAAGCTGAAAATGTTGTTCTCCAACACTAATTCAAGTAAAATTAAAACTCTAATAGTGGTGTTCCTATCAAACTGAGAAAAATTTCCCAATAATTTTTTTAAAACCTCAAGTCCATTCCTCTTAGGTATTACCATAAATAAGTTATTTACGTCTAGAGTTACTAACAAGATATATTTGATAAAACCTTGTCATGCACTGAGTCTTTTACAAGCCTAGGAGCACAAGACATGGCCAGTTTTAATTTTGATTCTACCCATATAGAACAAAATTCTGTGACCCACCCCCTTCCAGAGACAATAGATCTCATGGGTTGGTCACTGGAATCTTTATGTATCTTAGGTAAGGCTTTGAAGACAGGAATCAATGGATGAACAACTTTAACAAAGTTAAAAGTACTATCATCCAGAAGACCACTCTGTTTTAAATCATTAAGAATATCATTCACACACTTTATCACACTTTTCACCTCAAATGCAGTCATCGTTTGATATGTTGCATCAGACTCTAACAAACAGTTTATTTTATTATTGTAATAATCACTATCCATAATCACTACAGCCCCCCCCCCCGCCCCCGTCCGCAGGTCTTATCGCTACATTGGTAATACTAGCCAGTGCATTTAGAGCAGCTTTTTCCTCAGCATTTAAATTATAGAAACGCTTACATTACCATGTTCCATAAAATTTCTCACTTGGTCTTCACATCTTTTCCTTAGCATCTTAGTCTTCCTTCCTTAGCATCTTTGACTCACTTGCTCCCCCTTGCAAAGTCCGAATTAAGTCCACCATATCTCCGTGGCTTTCAAAACCCACTTGTACCCTTATGATAACTAGAGACAAACTATGGAAAAAATGATCACAAACTAAGCTCCCTGCAGACTTACAAAAATATAAAGAACTCAGAAATCTGACAAAAAAAAAAACATAAACAAAGATAAAAAGAACTTCTATAACAAACCTCCCATAGCCCTAAAAGCTAATCCTAAAAATTCTGGAACTCTGTTAACCAAATATTACATCCCGGTAATCTTAGCTCTCCCAATCCATGCACAGACAAGACATCTTAAGAAACTGCCACTCTCTTCAGTACCTATTTGATCGATTCAATATCTAAGCTATTAAACCCTAACCCAAACTCCTCTACTACTAACATCTCCAACTTTTCCGAACCTACTCCTAATACTATCTTCTCATATACCTTCTCCCTGAAAACTGTACCTACTAGCTATATCAAAAATCTACTCTCTAAATTAAAACCATGCTCAGCATCAGCTGACAATATTCCTTCCACTTTTCTTCTACTAGCAGCTGACTCTCTTGCTCTCCCTGTATCTATCCTAATTAATCACTCTATCTCTGAATCTAAAGTCACATCCATCTGGAAACAATGCTACACTTTATCTATACACAAAGGAGGTAAGTCCTCTGATATCTCCAACTTTAGACCTATCACTACCCTCTCCCCTCTCTCTAAAGTACTAGAAAAATATATTTATAAACAAGTCATGCAGTATCTAATACAGGAAAATCTGCTTACACACATTCAACTAGGCTTCAGACCCAAACATAGCACCACTACAGCTCTATTATCCTTCCTCAACACAGTCTCTATAGCCATGGACGACCATAAACTTATTTCTTGCCTATTCTTGGACCTCTCAAAAGCTTTCAACACTGCCTCACACTCTCTTCTGCTGCACAAACTGCATAACCTCAACTTCTCCTCTGATACAGTTGCATGGTTCTCCAGATACCTCACTGAAAGATCTCAATTAGTGAGATGGAACTCTGCACTCTCCCCTCCTCTCCCTGTCAAAATGGGTGTACCTTAAGGGTCTATCCTAGGGCCTTTACTTTTTAATATCTTTTCTAATCAGCTCTATACCTCCTGTCCTCAGTCATCTTAAGTGCAATACGCAGATGACTCTGTGGTCATCACCACAGCCAACTCTCCCTCTAAGCTCTTCTCAGCTACTCAGGCATCTTTTAACTTAGGTGAAACATGGCTCTCCAACAACCAGCTCATCCTTAACCCTAAGAAACCAAAGCTGTTACTCTTCCTACCTAAAAAGTTCAACAATATTAAACCCTCCTTCTCCATACAGTCCCTTAATAACACTCCCATTCAGGTAGAATCCAGTACTAAGCTCTTAGGCATAACCATCGATGATCAGCTTAAATTTGATTTGCATGTTAATAATTATATCCAAAAGACACATTCAAAATTAGGGCTCCTTTACTGCAAAAAGAAATTCCTTATATCTGAATCCAAGATTACTCTCTCACTTATCTACCTTCTACCCAGTCTAATGTACAATTCTCAAATTCTCACAAATCTTAACTCAGCACTCCTGACCAAACTCAAATCTACTTACAACAAGGCAGCTAAATTTGCTACACAACAAACCTACAAATCCCATCACTGTCTCTCTCTAAAACACCTAAACTGGCTTGAATTACCCCACCAGCTTCTTCTCTCTCAGCTCCAGATCATCCATTATATTCTATACCAGCATTCCTACTGCCCAGCACTATCCCCTCTCATCTCCCATTATTCTCCCTGCAGACCTCTGCAAAGCTCTAACCAAGACCTACTACAAATCTACAAACCCAAGTCTAAATTTGGATGCAACATGTACCGATATCACCCCACTATTGCCAGGAATAGGGTCCCACTAGAAATCAGGACCCTTACACATCCTAAACAATTTAAGACAGCCACCAAAGAGCACTTTAAAAGTCACTGGTCCTGCCACTGCACTCCCCCTCCTTAAGATCCCCTACTTCTTATACCTTAATCTACTTTCTGCCCTTAACTCACTCTTCTCACTAGCTCTCTCTCATCTTCCTTGACTACTCTTTCTACTGTCTTCTAAAATCTATCAAGCAAATTGCCTCAGAGAAACATTCTATTATAATTGTCTTGCCTAAATTCAACTACATCATGATAAAACAGTTTTTTTAACCACTTACCCCAAAAACTATACTCATCTTAATGAAATATTTCTTTTTATACATCTTGATATAATAATACTGTACTCCTGATTATTGACACTGTATAACATTGTATTGCTACTTTATGCCTTGTAATAATCCTGTAACATTGCTGCTTAATGCTAATTTATATTGAAAATTGTATAATATGTTGAGCTTTTCTCCCCCGGACCTCCGCTGAAAAAGGGCTCTTCAGCTCAGTCGGATAATTCCGGTCAACAAATGTAAAATAAATAAATTAATTAATTAAATAAATGTGACTATAACTGCATTAGGCAGGGGAACATACATACTATGTTTTTTCAAACATCACGTGCTATTATTCAATGGAACCGAAGTGCCAAACATTTTACTTAATTGCAGATTTTGCCCAAACATTTTTAGGTCTAAGACCAAGTCAGCCTATTTCTGGGATTCCGCTGGTACAAAATTAAGTCCTTTGTTCAGCACATTTAAAAGTGCATTAGAAGGAACCATATTACACAGATTATACACCAAAGACTCAGTACCTGAAGTCAGACAGACATCTTCCTTCTTTTACGTTCTTTGCTGCCGGAACGCCACATTTGATTGGAACCTTGTGTCTCCATTTTCTTCTACTTCATTTCCTTCTTCTTCATGGGAACAGGTAACAGATGAAAAACCAACTGGGAGTATAATATTTTTGGTTTTGCTCTCAGTTCCAAAGTTTTAGATGTTGCAGCTGCATGGGTAGTGGTGGTTGTAATCTCGGCAGATATTCGCTGTCCATCAGATGCTGATGATTCCATATCCATGGATACCAAACATTGCCCTTCCTTATCAGTGATACTCACAGGCTGTAGCTCCATCTCCTCAATGCTTGAGGCCACCGTCTCTGGTTTCCATTTTTTTCCTGGTTGTTGATTGTTAACAGCAGATTGGCTATTGTGATTCTCCACATTCTGGCCAGGTTCCAATAGTGTGTCTCTCGCTATTGCTTCATTAAATTGATGTTTACGTGTATGGCCAGTAGCCCCAGTTTTCGGCCATACAAATATATGACCTCCTTTAAAGTCTTGGAGGTCCCTTATCAATTATTTGGTTTTTATATGCTGTAGCTTAGTATCATAGGCACTTATAGTGCAATAAAGTGTGTCCAATTTTAAAAGATAGTGTTCACTCAGGAGTTTGCTTTCCAGCTCCTGCTTGTGTAGCTCAATTGCCTGAACAAGACATTGTTCTTCTGGCTGAAAGTAACCTATAAGCAAATGCATATACTTATAGCTGGTATCAAGATTAATTTCCTGCCAGTGTGCAAACAGTTCAGGATAATGGCCACAATATTTTGGCACTCACAGTACCCTCATACCTCGGGGTACTACTCAAAAGTAATATTATAAACACAATGCACCAAGGTGACACACAATAATGTTTAATGAAAGTAAAAACAGATGAAAAAAGGTGAGCGCTTTCACAACAGTGGTTGCTTCATCAGACAAAACTAAAATTCATTTCAGTGCTTAAATAGGTATAAAAATAGCCAATTATCACATCAATTGTAGTTAATTAATGATGTCATGCTTCAAATACTTTTAAAGAGGCAACTACACAGCATATACCTCTATTAAAACACACAATAAGAAATGCAATAAAACATGCAAAACTGTAAAAAAGTGAGTAAAGAATATACATAAATATAAGTAAATGCATAAAATATATACATCCATCTAAAAAAAGCATATAAATCCTTTACATGGACTATATTGACTGTCAGTGTTTAAGGCGTCTAGCTTTTAAAAAAGGAATCAAGGAGGTAGTGCCATTAAGACCTGGATATCTTTCAGCATTAAGTTTTAGTATCCATTTCTGTTCATGGCTCTCTGTGACATTTTCTATGTCTCCTCCACTCAGACTTCCATAAATATGTTGCAGAACAAACAATTTAAAAGCGTGAGAAGAATCTGTACACATAACATGATTGGTAAGTGCGTTAGATTGCTTATTGTTTCTGATGTCAAGAATGTGCTCTAAAATTCTGTCTTTAAACAGCCTGTTGGTTTTGCCTACATAAAAGGCAGGGCATTGCTGACAGAAGCAAAAATAAACATCAGTAGTCTTGCAATCTGAATATTGATCATCAATGAAATGGATACTAAAACTTAATGCTGAAAGATATCCATGTCTTAATGGTACTACCTCCTTGATTCCTTTTTTAAAAGCTAGACGCCTTAAACACTGACAGTCAATATAGTCCATGTAAAGGATTTATATGTTCTTTTTTAGATGGATGTATATATTTTATGCATTTACTTATATTTATGTATTTTCTTTACACACTTTTTTACAGTTTTGCATGTTTTATTGCATTTCTTATTGTGTGTTTTAATAGAGATATATGCTGTGTAGTTGCCTCTTTAAAAGTATTTGAAGCATGACATCATTAATTAACTACAATTGATGTGATAATTGGCTATTTTTATGCCTATTTAAGCACCAAAATGCATTTTAGTTTTGTCTGATGAAGCAACCACTGTTGTGAAAGCGCTCACCTTTTTTCATCTGTTTTTACTTTCATTAAACGTTATTGTGTGTCACCTTGGTGCATTGTGTTTATAATATTACTTCTTTTTTGCACCCGGTCTTACCTGCAGTTGTTTTTCTTCAGTTTATACTACTCGAAAATGTAGGCAAGCTTCTAAATGTAAGCATTGTCAATTAAGACATTTAAGTCTATATTGTTCATTCTCTAATGCAGTAAATAGTTGTAAAAAGGACTCATTATTATCAGGTACCATAACAGTCGTCTCCTCATGTTGCTCAAAAGTCATACTCAGGAGGGGATTATGATTGGTAGTTGCCAGCTTTCTCATCCTTTCCTGAAAGGATCTGACCACCGGTGTTGCTGGATTGTAGTCCAGTTCAATAAATTCATTAGCTGGATTAGCCATGTGTGCCATTTCTCTGTAAAAAATGTAGATTAGAGGAAGAAACACCAGATGCTGAGGCACCAAAGGTCTGTTATAGTAAACAAAGCAAATCAAAGAAAAACTCAGCAGATCACCACGCTAAAAACACAGTTTTTAATCCAGGAGTAATGGTTAGCGCTTTCAGGTAAACCCTACTTCAGACAATCACATAAAATCACAGGGCATTATTTAAAATGCAAACAACCAATAAAATCATTTCATTAATTAAACAATTAAGGGCTAATAATGATATCTATGCCTTTTCAGCGCAGGTTTTAGGGGTACAACCCCATTAAGCCCTGGATCTCTGTCAGCTATTAAAGTAATAATCCATATTGTTTCACAATACACAGCGTAACCAATGACATCACCTTCCCTCTCATTAAAATAAATAGACTGCAAAACCATAAAATGAAAATAATGTCCAGGATATTTAAGAGTATGTTGAAACAGAGCACTGTGTGGGTCTTGCAGGCATATAGCTGATAAATGCTTACGCATCCTATCTTTCAGCCTACAATTAGTCTTACCCACATAGAAAGATTTACAACACATGCACTGGGCAAGATAAACCACATTTTGTGTGTTAAAAGTGGCTAGAAGCTTTGGTGCATAAACCCTATTCATGAAAGGATGAACAAACTGACATTTTGAATAGATGTATTGGCAAGCTTTACAATGGTGACAGGGAAACCTACCTGCCTTCCTATACAGTGATATTAAACAGATTTGTGATATTATCAGAGGTAACTGGGGTATTTTATCCTCAGATGATACATTTAGGGATATAGTGGGTGATGCCCCTAATTTTGTTTATAAAATTAATAGGAATTTGAAGCAGATACTAAGTGACAAAGATAGTAATAGGACAAAGGTGTATAGGAAGACAGGTATGTTTCCCTGTCAGCATTGTAAAGCTTGCTAATACATCTATTCAGGATGTCAGTTTGTTCATCCTATCACGAATAGGGTTTATGCACCAAAGTTTCTAGCCACTTGTAACAGACAAAATGTGGTTTATCTTGCCCAGTGCATATGTTGTAAATCTTTCTATGTGGGTAAGACTAATTGTAGGCTGAAAGATGGGATACTTAAGCATTTATCAACTATACACCTGCAAGACCCACACAGTGCTCTTTTTCAACATACTCTTAAATATCCTGGACATTATTTTCATTTTATGGTTTTGCAGTCTATTTATTTTAATGAGAGGGAAGGTGATGTCATTGGTTACACTGTGTATTGCGAAACAATATGGATTATTACTTTAAGAGCTGACAGAAATCCAGGGCTTAATGGGGTTGTACCCCTAAAGCCTGCCCTAAAAAGGTGTGGGTATCATTATTAGTCCTTAATTGTTTAATTAATTAAAATATTTTATTGGTTGTTTGTATTTTAAATAATGCCCTGTGATTTTATGTGATTGTCTGAAGTAGGGTTTACCTGAAAGAACTAACCATTAATCCTGGCTTAAAAACTGTGTGTTTAGCCTGGTGGTCTGCTGAGTTTTTCTTTGATAGTTCACAAATGTGACAGGTTCTGTAAAAACTTCACTCCCCTGTCCCTACCACACATACCCCATGACATGCCTACCACCTGTCCCCTACCTTGTATCTCTAAAGAGCAGGTCATTAATGCCCTCTCTAAGGCCAGGAACACAGCATGGATGGGACCTGATAACATCCCAGGCAGCATCTTGCATGGGTTCCAACAAGAATTAGCAACACCACTGGGTACTATTTTCAATCATAGTCTAAGCATTAGCTTCATCCCAGCTGAATGCGAAAAAGGCCAGCGTTATTCCTTTGCACAAAGGTGGTGCTTCCACTGACTCTGGTAACTATTGACCTATTAGCCTGACTAGCCTTATCTGCAAGACCATGGAGTGAATCATCATGGACCTTATCAACAAAGATATAGGTAATCTCCAAACACTTGACCCTACTCAGTTTGGATTTGTCAAAGGGAGATCATGCCTGTTAAACTTGGTGTACTTCTTTCAGACAGTCACCAAGGCCCTGGACAAGGGTAAAGTTGTGCATACAGCCTACCTAGACTTAGCCAAGGCATTTGACACTATCCGCTACTCAGGCATCATTCACAAACTTGCCCAGCTATGTATCAACCCTTAAATCATTAGATGGGTCACTAACTGGCTCACTGATAGAACCCAAATAGTGAAATTAGAGGAGTCCACCTTCAACAGCAGACCTATAATGAGTGGTGTTCCAAAGAGATCAGTCCTGGAACCTCGACTGTTTGGAATCTATTTCTCTGAAGTACAAACAAAAGCTAAAGGTCTGTGGCTGACAAAGTTTGCTGACGACTGGAAACTGGGAGTCATCATAGAATCTCCAAATGATGTCAACATCCTACAAGAGGGTCTTACACAAACAAATGATTCATGCCAAATTCATGGCCTTAAACTCAATGCAAAAAAAAAATGCATTATCAGCCTTTCAGTAAGGGCGTATTTCCTGCTAACTACCACATCAATAGCAATTACTCAGTAATGAGAGACCTGGGCACACAAATTGACAGCAACCTTACCTTTGACCACCATGTCTCCATAGTGGTAAGAAGGGCATTCTATATTGCTCATCTCATAAGTAAAGGCATTCCCTCCAAAAAAAGAAGTTATAACCTCCCTGTACTCTTCCCTCATCAGACCAATACTTGAGTACAATGCCCCTTTTGGTATGTACCTTTCCAAGCACCTGCAGCAATTGGACAGACCACAAAGGTTCTGCACAAGGAAACTTCTAGGTCTTCAGCATCTGTCTTCAGTGGATCATGTGAAATCACTGCCACTTTATTCTGTTTCATACAGACTACTCAGAGATAATCTCTGATTTGCATACAAGGCAATCTCTGACCCTGCTGTATTGGAAATGCTGCATCTCCATATGTCAAATGTTGCACAGGCTACTCACTCTAAAGAAATTAACCTGGTATGTGACATTAATAGAACCTGCTTGAGAGGCAGATTTGTCTCCCAGAAGCTACCACACCTTTGGAACAGACTCCCACTTCATGTCAAACAGAGCACTTCATTGGCCCTCTTCAAATGCATTCTGGACAATTGAATGGATAACTGTAAATTTACCCTAGGTGTTCCACCTATGTCCCTCTTGGACAAGGGCAATAGGTACTGATCATGCAAATAAGGGTAGAACTTAACTAGGCTTGTAAGGGCCCAAAGGGCCATTAGCCTAGTAACTTCCTATGATCCCATGATCATATAAATGGGAACTCACCAAGTAGTATCCAGGAAACCTAAGATTTCGAATCATATCGACCCCACAGGATATGTCCCTACAAAACCTCACAATAAAAGTAGTTGGCATATTACACTACATGCCTTTACATAACAAGGAAGCAATCATAATATAAACATGTTTGCTACGCTGAGACAGAGATCTATCTATTTACTGCCTGAAACTCATTTGTACACTTCTAACTACTTAAAAAAAGCTACTCACAATTAACTGTTAACTTGCATTTAATAAACTTGTTTTTATCATTTTAACTCTTATTTTTGTTGCAACAGTGAAGATTCAAAAGCAAATCAATGTCCAGTTTCACTTAATTTCATTGCTATTTGTTCTACCTTTTCTTATTCAAATATTTTATTAAATTTTTCATGAAAAATAAAAGACAAATAGCAGACAGTATTCTGATTCTTAAGACAATATTAACAAAGTAAAAACTATTTACAATGTATACATAGGCCTGAAGCAAAACTGCAGATCACAGTTTAGATATACAAGTTTGTTAGTATAAGTATCAATTCAGAAAGAATTATGGTCTATTTGCAAAGCCTCAGTAAGTACTAAAACTTTTGTCCAAGGATTATTAACAAATGTCTTTGGATAGATTCTAAGTTCTTTGGTTGCCAGGTCTTTCACTGAAGACAATAAATCGTCAACAGTAGATGGGCAGTTAGTTTTCCATCTTCTGGTAATGCATTTTCTAGCGATAGCAAGTATTGACCACAATAAATATGAATTATTCTTATTCAAAGAGTACCCTTCATTCACATTGAAAAGAACTAATTATTTGGACAATAAAAAGGAATCAGTGAATAAAGCTTTGAGAAAATCATCTATGCTGTTCCAATAACTCTTTAATTTAGGACAATCATAAGTAAATATGTGCCCAATCAGCTTCGGTATGTTCTGTACATTTCCAGCAGGATGGTTAGAGTTATTATTGATTTTAACTATCTTATTTGGTGACAGAAATGCCCTAAGCAAAAATACTCCAGTAATGAAACCATGACGTATACTTGATGGATAACAGCATTTTTTGTTTTTTGTCATGTGAAAAATTGAAAGAACAGCCTTTGAATATAAAGTTCCAGTAACTTTGATGTATGCTAGTCTTATAAACAATTAACATGTTACAGAATTTTGAATAATGTTATTTGTAGTGAGGCTATTATGTAAAATTTCACACAAGAGTCTTTGGTCTTTGGTATTTCTTGATAAGATGAGTTTTTAAGTATTATGCATAAATCTTGAGATTAAGTTAAGATACTTTGTAGAATTGACCAGTTTTAAGGAAGCAAATGATGCTGTTTTATAAGAAACTGAGAGTCTAAAACTTTAGCATTGTTTATGCATCAATACCAACACATAAAGGTCTTGGATTCCCAACTATCTAGAACATTGTGATGTATTTTATCGGGAAAGGTTCTTGTAATTTTAAATGGGATAACAGTTCAAACCATGTCTTAATATTAGCATTAGAGCTAACACATTTTCTAAAAAAATTAAAATAGTGATTTAATGCATTTAATTTTTTGAGTGTGGCAATATTGAATTGGGTAATATGACATAAGGAGCACCAGAACTTAATAGAATAATTATTCAATGGAAATTTGGCTAATAAGGTATTTACATTAATTAGTATGGTTAGGTGCAATAGTTTCTAACTAGAGCAATAATTTGGATTAATCCAGTTTAAAATAACCTTAAATATGGATGCACTAATATATGTTTCAATGTCCTGGAATTTGATTCCTCCTTGCTCCCAAGATCTAATCTGATGTAGAAAAGCTCTTCTGTTTCTTTTGGGGAACCAAAGGAATTTCATTAGTAATCTAGTTATATCTTTAAGGTATTAATATGTATAATAAAAGTTAAGAACTAGAGCTATGTAGAGTATTTTTAGTAAAAGTGTCATTTTTATTAATTGTAACCTGTCTTCAAAGGTGATAAAAATTTTGCTCCAGCTATTTGTGCACTTATTTATTACATTTATAATATTTTTATTATTATATTCAATTGTGTTTTCTGTGGATTTACATAGTGTTATTCCTAGATAATTAAGAGAATCTGAGATTGCACCAATAATGTAATGATTATCCGATTGTACATTTCCCTTCTTATTTAAGAGCATATGTTTAGATTTAGATCTATTGAAATGTAAACCCGTGATTTTCTGGAAATGGTTCATCACAGAATCTAATTCTAATAGAACAGATTGCGAATTACTTAACATGAACAAGATATCATCTGCATAAAGCATTACCTTGGAATTATACTGATTGTAAATATTTATACCAATGATTTTCGGATTGTCACGAATAAGGGCTGCAAATATTTCAATGGCTAATGCAAATAAAATGGGGGATAAGGGACATCCCTGCTTAGTGCCTTTGGTTACTTGAATAGATTCAGAAGTGAAGGGGCCTAATTTAACATAAGCTACCTTGTTTTGGTATATATTTTTATTAGAGAAATGAAAGAAGAAGGAAAGTGAAAATAACGTAACACTTCAAACATATATCCCCAGTTAATGGAATCGAAAGCCTTTTCTATGTCTAAACTAATCACTAGTGCTTCTTTATTTCTCTTGTTCAAATAAGCAATGAGTGTTAAGATCTTTTGGATGCTATCATACGTGTGTCTTTTGTATATGAAGCCTGATTGATCATCATTTATTATTCGCATTTGTGGGACCTTTAATCTGTCTGCAAAGATGTCCTACCTTTTTGATAATTGGGATTTGTAAATCTGATTGAGACATCCAAGCTCATATCACAAAAAAATGTGCAATATTACCTCAAAAGTAACAGTTTGAATAAACCTAAAAACTATGTACTCATCCTGTCATGCTATAAGCAAATGACAACCAGAAAAACAGCATTTGTTTGCTGATGAACAAGCACTCTTACATTCTTCACAGCCTAGGTCACTGTAAATTGTAAAAAGAGATAACTGAATATCTGTCTCACTCTTTGTAGCATAGGCAAAGAAATATCTATCTCACTCTTTGCAGTTTATTTTATACTAGTAGAGATACATGAAGAATGTAAGTCATGTGACCAAAGAGTTCTGGGGTCAGATTCCGTAAAGTTTGTAGAACTCAGCACAGTAAGGGGAGTTCGACACAGTAATTGTGGACACCCAAGTAACATGCAAATATGTTCAAGTCTATGGAGCATACTTTAGCACAAGGCAGACGTAACCAACAACTTCAGCACAAACACAATTAGTGACGTCAAATATGTATTCCAGGAAAAGCTATTTATGAAGTAATATATATATATATATATATATATATATATATATATATATATATGCGTGTGTGTGTGTGTGTGTGTGTGTGTGTGTGTGTGTGTGTGTGTGTGTGCACATTTGCAAACACTTACTGATAGTGCTGTAATCCATAGACAGAAATATATAAATATAGCCCTCACAATTTGATGAATCCAGCATAATCCACAAAATTCTAATAAAACATTAACTAAGGTAAAGGGCAATAACAGCCACTTTGCCATAGCTAACAGTAGCTTACAATAGATGCATGACATGTGGAGAACACAAGTAATGCACACACCCAAGGAAACAAGGTGATAGAAATGTGGATTGACACAGAAGAAGAGAACACATGAAAAATGATTGGACTGGAAGTTCAGAGGGAGAGTCCTTTTTTTTTTAGGGAATAGAAAGGATGGAGAAGACATGGAAACAGGAGGTTGGCAAAGGAGCTGGTAAAAGCTTAACAAATATCACAGATATCACAAGACAAAGCAGATCAAGGTCAGAAATACATATAACGGACAGATAAGGCACACAGACAGCACACATATAGACCAATAGACAATACAACACAGGTGAATGAAAAATGGCAAATAGGGTAGGGATGCATACCAGGCATGGTGCAACACAAATATACATATGTACGAAAGCAAAAGTGATTGTTGAGATGTTCAAAATTGTGTTGACAGTCATACCAGAATGACCAAATGTAGGTGACTGCTGGATAACACTAAATGGAGATCGTTGTCGTTGCAGTACATAACAGATATCAAACCAAATTATCCTGTAGCCTGTCAACAGTACAAGTGTAACCTAAGGAACAGCAAGGATGTACAAATGCAGAAAAGGGAAATGCAGTAGACTGGAACCTTCAAGCTTCATGCATGTGAAAGGCAAACAGTGAAGTACAGTGCCAAATTACAGTACCACAGCCAAAGATTAACGTGGTTGTGTAACAAATTAATAAGTATACACACCACAAACACAGAAGAAATGAGATCCATATGTCAAAGATTGATCCTATGCCAGGACAAAAAATATGGATGTTCATGTGTACAATACAGAAGTGTGACATGCAATGGCATTACATAAGCCAAACTGAAAGAAGACTCATCTCACACACCCAATACTGATGACAAAGAATATTACATAAATGGTGATAAATATATGACTGATGAAATCTAGGGAATGCATGCCTATGTTCAGGCAAGAAGAACAGAAATATCTGCATAGTCCTCAGCACACAAGTACTGCATAAATGCTGAATGAATCTACTTAATTGCCAACACCTTGTGCACATATCCACATATGCACGTATATGATACCCACCATGGGGCACAAGGTCATATTGTACCAGAACACTTACATTACAACAATTATACATTTCAAGAAGGTAAACATACACATAACATATGTCATGGATATGTGAAACAAGCAGGGCAAAGCTATAAGGGAGAAGGAAAATGAACAACATTGGACCACATCAGTAAGGAAATGCCAGAAAGAGAAAGCAAGCTCAGAGTAAAGCAGGACAACCATAGCTAAGGGGACACAGTGCACACGCATCTGTCCACAACACAAGATGGAATACAAGTCCTTGCATGGTACATTCAAACAAATTGCCAGCAACTAACACATGCATAGCACATTGGGGATGGCTATAAACATGTCTGCACACAAATGACACAAGTAAATGACATGGCTGAACAGCAAAAGTAGTTCTGAATATCATGTATATATATACATTGTCGCACAAACATTATACAACAGGTGGTGCAGTTGCTGTTATTAAGATAAATTTCACAATAAATGTGTAGGCCTGATCAAAGGACAGTCCTGTGTACATGACTAGAGCACAACAAGATGGAATAAGTGCTTTAACCAGTCACATATTACAACAGGGGATGTGTCAATTATTTTATGGCCATACACATATACATCCACTTTAATCACTATGTATGTCCTAAAAAGGCATACACACATGGACATGTATACTAGCCTGTATATACATGTCCTAACAAAAACTAGCTTCAAAAAAATCTAGCTAGTGCTATAAGCAAGATATGGACTAAAAACTGAATCATGAATGATGTTCAGCAAAGCATTGTCTCCATATATTCACGAAGAAACCAGTGAATGTCAATGCAGTATGCTAAGGAGGCATGTTCATATGTATCTGTCATGGTACTGTATAACAGCATGACAAAATAATTGCCAGCACATGGCACACATGACAAAAAAATGTTCATAAGTAACAAAATCAAGAACATTTCATGCTGTTAAATAGCCATGAGACAGCAAATATCAATACACAAATGTGTGTTATACACAGACATGGATAACATGGGCAAAAAATACACTTGACTAACCTCACTGTGCTATTTGACAAGAATGGGAATAATGTAGCATGTCAGTTGCTGTCATCCCTCATAAGCATCGACAGGAACAGTGCAAGTAGAACAACTGTGTCCTACTCACATTGTGATATTGGCAACAATCATATCTTTCACAAACAGGGACATAGTGTATAGGAGAAAACAATATTATGCTGCACTGCATGCATAGGAGCACACACACACACAGACATACAAACACACGCACACACATGCACACACACGCACACACACACACACACACACACACACACACACACACACACACACACACACACACACACACACACACAGATTGAAGGACTAACATCCCTGCCCATATGGAACAATGTATGCAGCAATGAGAGCATGGGATGATTATGTAAATAATAACTGTAATGCATTGTCATTTGGTAATGTGTGTCATACTGCAAAAGCAAGATAAAGCCACTTATGACCTGATATGTGCAGTGCACATTTGAATTTGGAAAACATCATGGTGGCAGTGTTACAAAAGTGGATCACACAAACAATACTTACATTCCTGAGGGACCATCCCGTTGGGCCAAACATCACAAAAGACCTCTCTACAGATCTCCCAGAAGGAGTCATTCATACCCTGTGCCATGTCCTGAAAGAAGTTACCCATCATCTCCCTCATCTATATCTGGAAGATGTCTGCCATTACATCCCAGATCTGGTCCCGAAAATCATCTGTCTGGTATGATCATGGATGTCTTTGTCTCTGAGCAACAGGAACAATGGCATGTGCAGATCCTGTTCTGTCATCATCATCATCTTCTTCCCCATCATGGTCATCATTCTGGTCATCGAAGTCGGACTTGGCTGTCATGGTGTGATGTATTGCTGTCATCATCATCATTCAACTGGTGATCTGGCACAAGTCCAGTGTTCGATCAGTCTTGAACACAGGAACAAAATATTTACCATACATAATAGGTGCCAACCTAAAACCAATGAATAAATAAAACATTTAAAAGTTACACAATCTACAGATTGTAACTGTTATGTATATGATGTTATACTGTCTGACTTTATCTAAAGCTTAAACCTTATGTGATGTCAAATATATATATTCAATCAGTGCTAATTACATTGTACATAATGTATGTCACAGTCACTTGCAAAACATCAATGTTAAGGCATGAACAGAAATGTATATGCCAGTTAAAATATATTTCCATTAACTATGTATATAGGCAGACATCATATACATGGTGTGACCCTGTATAATGTGCTGCTATGACAGGTCTTTTACAAAAGATGACAGTAATCATATGCATATGTATTATGTGACAAACTACAGACTAAACTATGTTCAACAATTGTTACTGTAGCATAATGAAGGTCATATAAAGGTAGTCACTCTTACAATACTGATACGCATGTGGATGTAATACACATGGCAAGTTGCCACAGCTATTTACTGCTTCACATTTTGTATTGGTGTGTGTCACATGTCACAATTAGCCTTAAAAACAGACATCTGACACAACTATGTATCACTGTAATAACAGAAGTGAACCAACATAACTGCAAAGAGATTATATGATATGCAGGTAACAACATCCAAACGTATGAAACCAGACATGTGTAATGTTTGCCCAATGTACATCACATTATGGTACATTTGTTGTGAAAATGTAATGATCACCAGATCCTGACCATAAGGTTTATTTATATGTTGTATAGCAAAAAACACAAAGGTTTAATAATAAGTATAATGCCATAATTATGCAACATTCTAAATGTTATAATAGTCATATACTGATGATCTAAAAGGAAGGCCATGAATGGCTCAGTGTCCCCATCATATGTTGTCAACAGGGTAATATGGTGCATTACATGGTGTGTAGTAATCAGTCTATCAGACATATTTCTGTTATTACTTTTATATTTAATGATGTCTCAGCCTTCAGTATAAATGCAAAACACACGTGCAAAGCATTGGGACATATATATGATACATTTGTAAAACAGGTAACACATGCCACTCTAGCATACAAACTGACAGAAGGCCTGATTCAAAAAGACTTGGTGCAGTGCAAGTTGGCACTGACAGAAGAGTCCTTATTGCAAGCATTATGTCTGATAGGCCTCTCAACACCACCAGATGCATAGTCTTAAGAATAAATCATTTTTAATATGGGCCCTATCCTTACTCAATGTGTACCTCAGGCATAAAATTAATCTAGGCATGGCTTGTGGCACACCTGCAACAGGAAATGGTATGTAATTTTGTGTTTAACAAACCATGGCTGTGCAGTTACACAGCACTGAAACAGAATCCAAGAAATACATGCTAATAAATGTCTGTCACCACCATTAAGAGTTTAGCAGTCTTACCATGTCTCTCTGTATGTTCATCTTCATAGATTCATAGATTGTTATTAGGTTAACAACCCAGTGGCCCTTTCTTAGCTGAGCCAAGTTTTCCCAAAAGAATAATGATGTCCTGTATCCAAATACGACATTGAAGGCCTGGCATTTGTAAGCTACCTCTGTCCAGAATGGACATGGGTGCCAGGCCTGTTGTAAATTTCCTATTCCTCATCCACTGGTCTAGGTTGCACTTAAACTGGATAATAGTTGAACTCAGCTTCCCATAGAAAAGCTTCCAAGCCCATGCTTTACAATGATGTAATTGTAGGTTAAAATGCACATAAACATCAACATGTGAGTATACTTTACACTCATAATAGGTGGGAGAGGCACACAACAGGTATGAATCACAATAATAGGAAACTGTGACATTTACACATGATGTGTTGCTTTTCTGTATGTTCTGTTTAGGGTACGATAACAGGCTATGGGCACATTGTGTATCCACATCAGGAAAGCTTTCACATTCATGCCATACTTCTGCTACTCTAACACAAATATAACAACATGGTACTAACTTAGAATTTGTGTTCTTTAATGACAAATGGTGTATGCTGCAGAGTTTGCAAATGTAGGACATATCTGTACATCCTGGAATACCTGCTTCAGTACCTCACCCAGCAGCTAATGATCCTGGCTGATGATATGATGTGAGGCCAGGAACATTATCACCTCATCCGGGGGGACAAGAGTGGGCCACCTTCAGTGGCATTTCTCACTCTCTTATTGCAGCAGAGTCTGTTGGCTGCTTGGAGGATCATATAAGCAACATCACCTACAGCCTCCAAAGATCTATTGTGACCATCCACAACATTTATTGTGTGTGTGTCAGGTCTGTCCACACTTAATTTTTATTGCTTATCTACCCAAGAAGATGGCAGCTATGCTGACACGCAACCTTGATTTTTATATCATTCATTCTGTGTGAGAAATTGTCTCCACTATTTCTGATTGACATCTGGAAGGTAAGGTGTCATGTACATCTTAGAGTTTATAAAGGGATTCACATGCTGATATGATAATGTTAAAAGCATATGTCAACTGAATGCCTTGCCTGTCATTTACAATGCATAGCTATGTAAAACAATCCATGTTATGTATACCACTGTTATGAACAGATAAACCGAAAGAATGTGAAAAATGAAACACATCTGGGGCTAACAACTTTAGTACATCTATCAATCCATTTAACAATGTTGTACTAATCATATGTAAAGAAGTGGGATTTGAACCCATGCCAGCAAATATTACAATAAGTCAGGATCCAACATGTAACTATTCTGCCACAAATCCTGTACTGTGACAATGGTGCTGCCACAGTTATATGTACATACTTACAAAAATAGCATGTCTACCTTATGGATGTAGGATACATCTGATATATTATTGCAGTCACTGATACACATCATAACAAACGTGAATGTTATTATATGGTTGTTGTTGTCTTTCGGCTTTTCCCAGTTAGGGGTCACCACAGCGGAACTCCGGTCCGCTAAAGATTGGCAGTAGATTTTCACGAACGCCGAGGTGCCAGCTCGACATTCAACCTTCAACGAAAACACGCCCATTTACACATGTCTTTCAAATGACCACCCAACCGCGGGGAGGACATGCAGACTCCACACAGAAGACACTCCCCGCACTCCAACTGAGAATCGAATGGGAGAACCTCTTGCTGTGAGTCAACAACGCTACCGCTGCACCATATGGTATGCAACACATATACTTGATTTTGTACAAAAACAGGGAAGAAGGAGATCTGCAAATTAAAATAAACTGTTATGCAGTCATGGCTACATATCACTGCAAGAAACAGCATCAATTCATAACCATCCAAATGTTACCTGTATTGCACTCACAAATACTGCTATATTACTAAGCATCAGAGAGTATCTGGAAATCAGTCAATAAACATATGACTTACAGAAATTCCTACAAGTTATCAGTCTCCATAAATATATGTCAGTCTTCACAGGTTGTTCTGTGATAACTACAGATATAGTTTAATTCCACCTATATCTGTAGTTCACTGGGGCTGTTTTTGTATTCTGACAACTGCATATGGGGAAAATCTTCTTGCCACACTGTCCTTTATTGAACAGATTGCAATGCGGACAATTTCAAAAAACGTGCACAAAACATTTTTCATTTGCTTTATAATGTAAACCTTGGCTCAAGATGATTGACACTGTTGAAGTGACACCCTGACTCCATGTGCAAAATGGGAAAAAGAGGTTATGGATGGATGGATGGATGGATGGATGGATGGATGGATGGATGGATGGATAGATTATGCCAAGTAATGATAACATAGGCATGTGATAATAGCAATCTATTCTACCACAGAAAAGCAAGCAGTTGTCAGCTTACCTTTTGAAGCTAGCTGTAAATCATCTATACCTTAGAATGGGTATGCATAAGTGCTCACAGCTTTTAAGTGCCATTTGTGCCATACATAATTAATGTTCAGGTTCATTAGTATTCAGCATTTTTGGAATTTGATTTACAATCATCCACAAAAGTTCTAGAAAATGTGCATTAGCCAATAGCTTGGTTAAGTATAAGGTACTCAGGGCAACTAACCAAAAAGTACCATTAAATATAAATATCTGTAACACATGCCCAATGCCCTCCAATAATCTGCTACCATCCTAGGTGTGCGAACTTTAAAATGTAATATTTATATATTTTCCAGTCATACCATTACTACCTACAAACTGAGTGGGACCTCAGCATTTTTGAAAGGCATTTTTCTGCAACTTTCAACTGCAATAGTGAGAATGTCAACTGAAAGGAGGCTTTGGTGGGTTTGGACTCCACGATGGACAGAGGAGGAGTCCAAGCAGACGTTCATTATCTATACTGGACATTAGCAGAGGATGTGAGCACATCCCAGGAACTTTGAGATGGTCAACATTTAGAACAAGATCGCAAGGGAGCACTGCAGATGGACCAGGATCTACTGGACTGACATGCATGTATGCCACTTATATGATGAGCTGTATTGGAGGGACACAAAGAATCTTCATCACAGGTTTGCAGACACCTAATGCCAGCCAGCAGATGCCAGTAGTGAGTTATGTAATCCACACCTTGACACCTACATTATCATTTATGTATATATTAAGCATATCTATTTCTGTGAGTTTGTCCTTCAAGTGTAGTCCATGGGTATCTGTATTGATAATAGTAATTTACATAGATGAAATTAAGTTCCAGTCATTAAAGTTAACATTTGCCTATCAACACATTCTGAGGTTATCCACATATATACTGGGCCAGTGTACACATTATGCAGGGTTGATTTTATGACGGTATATTATAACGGACTTCACACATATAACTACTACAGTTATTCTGTAATATCTGCTTTTATAAGATGCAATGAGCTGTAATGTCCCTTAACTCAAATTATTAAGCAATATGATAAAATATCTTTTGTTCTTCCTTGTATGAGTTCATATCTCAGTGCAGTCTAATTTTTAAACAACTTGCAGTGATTAATGTAATATTGCTCACCACATATGGAACCTATATTTGTTTGGTAACTTATACAGTGCAGATTTTTATACAGCTAGTATGGCCATGGCGCACTGATGCCTATAGCACTTAGGCAGCAGATAGGTATGCATTATTCCATTATCTGCAAATCATCTAGGATCATCCTGTGTTACACCTCTGTATGTTTGAATGATGAGTAATATATACATTAATAAGCTCTAAATTATAGAAATTATAACATTCTTCTGTAATGCATGTTTGCTTTCATCACTTTAATGAATGTAATGCCAATGTACGTCTCCATGGTTGAAATATGTATGAGTCTTGCAAACACAATGCAAGTACAAGTGCAGATCTGTAATCATCTTTATACTGTCTTATGGATGTAAGGGTAGCACTGTATGTAAAGGTCTGTGGTATCGAATCACATGCTTGTGCAATAATGCATTTATTTTTCAAAACCCCATTTTATTTTTGCAAACTGTGACAGTTAAACTCAGTGTGCTGACACATGCCAGTTTCATAAGACACATAAATACACATTCTATCATTATTTCATAGAATTTTGCAATGCTAAAGGAATGTGTTGTCTGTCAGCTCAGCAAGTTAGTCATTAGGCCAATCTAAATGTTTTTGAATATACATAGGTTCAAATCTCAGTGTAGCCTGTTTTGGATAATATCTTTGCAGTTTTACATTTCCTGTTGAACAGCATGTATGGTCGATCTATACTTGGTTGGTAAGTTATGCAGTACAGATTTATACTCATCTAACATGGTGATTGTGCATTGACACCTGTAGCGTTTAGGCCACGAATGACTATGCATATCTCCATTATCCACCAACTTTCTCAAAACATCATAGTTCTGTTAATAATGATGTATGTATAAATGCTGGGTAGCACATGCAGATGATACCTATATAGTTTGAATTATACTATGTTATTTTATAATACATTACTTCTTGTCATTGACAACCTTCCAACCTAAATTACACATGTACTTTTTATATCTCACAGTTGAACAGTCATGGAGTCCATAAAGAGAGATGATAAAATCAGCAAGCAAAGGAGAGCAGTATTGCTGGAACTGAATTCATCCTGAAGTCTTGGTGAGTACCTTCATAACATGGACCCTGTTTTATAAAGTCTTACCAAGACTACACTGATATATTCACTGTATTTTTTATAGCATATATCATGGACAGAAGCAGGTTCAAAATAAAAAAAGACAGCTGGGTGCACAAGACCCAGGGTAAAAAAGTGACAAATCCTGGTTTGTGTACTGGTGCCAAAGAAACATTCTCACACTGGGGTAAGACCAGGCTCAGAGGGAAGATACCACCCCCAGTGCAGAAGAAAGAAGTACTAGCAAAAAACGTTCAGGCCAGAAAACTGCCATAAAGATGACAGAGTGGACTATTGAGGATAAGAAAGAAATGATGTACTGTTATTATTATGCAAGAAGCCAAGAATTCCCATATAGAAGATATTGTAAAAGATTAAGAGAGAAATTAGAGGAAAGAGAAGCACTTACACAAGAAAAACTGGCAAAAACTTAAAATGCAAATTTGTGTTCATTAATACAAGAGATTCATAAAAAAAAAAAAAAAAAAAAAACCTTATACAGACCAAGAATCCTTGGGCCATTTGGAAAAAGAAGTGTAAGTGTGAAAACATAAAGAACAAAAACATGAAAATTGTTGAAAGGTATAAAAAAGAAACATAGACGTGGGGAAGAAAGAGAGATCTGGTATGGTGGGTATTTATTCAAAGGAGAAAGCCAAACTAATTAATACAGAAAAAGCATCTCCAAAGATATTTGAAGAGAAATGCAGGCAAAGGCACCCATATATGGAAAATTTCACAATGTAAAAAAAAAATAATAATAATAGAATTATAAATGCAAATGAAGAAAAGAAGATTAGTAAATTAAAAGTTAAACAAATAGATGCTGAAGTCATGGAATACCTGCCAAGTGGAGGATTTAGTGTAGAAACTAACACAGATTATGTCAAAGCATGATGGAACAATGGGTACCCAAAGTAAGGAGAAACAGGTATAATGGGAGACATCTGAAGAAGAAATATTGACATGGGGAAAGAAAAGAAATGTAATACGGTGCAATATTTATGCAAAGGAAAAAACAAATCTAATCAATACAAAAGTAGCACCAAAGATATTTGAACAGAAATACAAGCAAAGGCATCTGGATATGCAAACATTTCACAATACAAAAACTAAGAGAACAAAGAGATAAAGTAGAAAAGAGGACTAGAAATGGAGACGTTAAAGAAGTAGAAAATGAAGGCATGGATTACCTGTGATTTGTAGAACTGAATGTAGAAAATCCAACTCTGGCAATGTCACAGCATGATGGAACAATGAGTCCCCAAATTGAGGAGAAACAGGTGGAACAGGAAGGATCTGATCAGTTGCCACATAAAGATACTCTAAAGTCTTCAGCAGGAAACCAGTTCAAAAATTCACTTGGAGTTGTACAACAAGCGAAGGAGCAGGAAGCAGTGGCAACTCTGATGCAGTCAATCTTGTGCATCGATAGGGCAGTGAGTTCCTATATGAAAAAGCAATGGATGACATAGGACACAGCTGAAGAGAACATGTTCTGGAACTTTCTGAAGAATGCAGGAAATGGAGAATAAAGAATGTGCAGTCAGAAGAAAATTATCTTAGGGAAGAGTTGCTTGATTTAATAGAAATGGATAGACATATTAAGATTGATGAAAGAAATAGATTACAGAAAGTCAATAAGAACCAAAATGTTAGAAGTCTGATAAAAAAAAAAACAAACACAGTAATCAAGACTATTAACAGGAATTCATATTATATAACAGAGGTAAATAAGATATATAACTGTGCAGCTAAATTAATAACAGATAAAAGGCCAGTTTCCATAAAGCTAATGAAATCCAGGGCATTATTCCAATCTCAGTGCGAAACTTGCGAATAACATTGTATTATGCTAATATATGACAAAAAACTCAGAATGCCTCAGTGCACAATGGAGTAATGCAGTTCCAGTGGTGTGCTATAGAAATCTACAAGTAATCCATAAGAAACAGTTGTCCAATAACGTTGTGCATTATCAAACAAATGAAAAGATATCACAAATCAAGAATCCTGTTAGTTGTTTAGAAAGATAACAAAATCTGTAAAGTAACTTTACAGACAACTATGGAATATTACCTGTTTCACAGTGATAACCCAAAAGCACACACACACACACACACACACACACACACACACACACACACACACACACACACACACACACACACACACACACACACACACTAAAAATGCAAAGTATCCCAAACTAATCTGCATGACAATCGTAACAGAAATTTACAGAAGTACACGCAGAAATGTATTACACAATCACTGATATGTTGGTATGCTATCCACTAACTTATAATACATGCTCCAAAGCTGCAAGGCTATTTGTAATACACATGCATATTCAAATCACTCATTACATTAAAACTAGAAACAGCTATGGACGTCTATATAATACATGTATCATAAAAAATTGTCTTAAATTTAGATATTCTGATGGAATTGTAAATTTCCTAATAAAAAAATGAAAGGCAAATGGCATTCACACCCACTTCACCATAACTAACAGTTGCTAACACTGGTTCGGGTCCCATGGAGGGAACACAAGTAATAGACACTCCTAATTAAATTGGGGGATAGAAAAGATGTGGGGTATAGATGAAGAATAGGGACAAACAAGAGGACTTTTTGGAATAGGAACATCTGAGGAAGAGTCAGAGGGGCATGGGCAATATTTTTTTTGGTGGAAATAGGCTTCATTTTTATTTTATTTTAAAGCAAGGAAAGAAAGATAAATATAGGGAGAGAAAAGGGGAAGGTAAGCACAGCAGGTCCATCCATAGAACAAATAGCACAATGCAAGGCAGACAAAGGATGGGAAAAAAACAGTATGGACTGGTTAGTTACACATAGAGCACACTGCACAAAATAAGCAATGGAAAATTGACAAACAGGGTGGGGATGCATACCAGTCATGGTGAAATGCAGAAAAAAATACCTATTCACTATCATGTTAGCACATGTTGCATTATGTGTAACAGCCATACCTGGATGTGCATGACCAATGGTGCATATGTGTTCCAGGGTAATAAATTAGGATCACAGTACACATTGGATAAATATACATATATCCAATTAGTCCAATAGAAGTACAAGTGTTATCCAAGCCACATCACAGATGAACAGATACAGATCAAGCAATGGTACATATCTCCAGAGAACAGAACTAAAACCATGACCATGCATATGAAAGGCAAACAACCAAGCACAGTGCCAAACAGAAGTAATGCAGAAGATCAGCCAAACCTGCTACATACACAAGTAGCTGTACATAACCAAATGTGTGTATGTTACACACATATGCCATGTCAAAGGCAACACACAATTGTACATCTGTATGTATGCGTGTTAGCGGCATAAATGGAATATACATGAAATCAAGGTCAATAGAGGATTACTGGCCTCAAACAGTTGTCCTATGCAGCACGATTGAAAAAGCTAAAATTGTTCTCTGTTGCATACCGCCTTCTTAGAGGCGATCTTTGTCTAACATACAGAGCCATGTCCAACCCAGAATTGTTGAACATGCTCCATCTTAGCAAAACCAAATCTACTTGAGCTACATGCTCTAGGGATATAAACCTCAACACAACAATGAACAGAACATGCTGGAGGGATAGATTCCCTTCGCAGACTTCCCTTACTATGGAACAGGGTCCCGATCTACATAAGACAAAGCCCCTCACTATCACTCTTCAAGAGGAACCTTGATGACTGGATGGGTAACAGAAAGTTCACACTGGGGATCACACCAACAGCACTACTAGATAGGGGACAAGGGTACTAGCTGCTAGTACAAGGGTCTAAGGAACTACTAAAGGGGAGGTGAATACCGCACAACATGGCTGGGCTAATATATGCCTTTGGGCAGATAGCCCAGTACCAACCTATGAACCTATGAACCTATAATACACATGTATTCACCAATGACCTGTATAATATGTTAAAAAGCTAACAGGACAGATTATTAAATATAGCAGGTTATGCGCATGGATGTGAAAAAATACAGTCGGCAACACACAAGTAAAATGAGAAGAAGGATGTATTGCAAGCATTTGCCAGCAGCTTGTGTGCAGATGTCCCACACTGTAAAATGGCCATTCGTTTGGCACATGTTCACTGTCTCAAATTAATAACCGGCAATGGACAGTAGTTCTAACAAAGGCAAACATGCCTGCAATAAACACTAAGGACATATTAAAGTGGTAGAGTGGTAGATAGCCTCGAACCACATCATACTAAAACAGGACACAGTAAGGTGATACAATTCAAATGCACATGTAAAGCACACAGGATGCTGTAGAAGACACACAGACATTCATTTAAACAAATGGAAAACGTATGTTAAATGGACAGATGGACTGCTGATGTCCACAAAACTGGACATGTATAAAACATACATACACAGTAATGGGCAATCATGTCACATCAACATGCATAGGTAAGCAAGTCAAAAGTTTCAATCATATACACTTACAGTGCTATGCAAATGTCAAAGGAATGCATGTGTATGTCAACCCCAATGCTCATTACTGAGCAGCGTTCCCCTTTGTGGGCATTATTACAGCATACTTGCAGTACATCACTGAGTGCTCACTTGTCAAAACTACATATCTGTTTCAGCATGTATCTGACTATGTACACACATATGTACAATTAGTCTGTATACAACTATTTATAGAAGGTATACACAATGCCACTACAGCATAGGTGTGGAAATGCTACATACAATATACATTGTAATCTGCTGTGAAAGACTATGTAATCTGTAACATCATGTACAGATTAATGTTACCTTGCTCTTTGATGCTGTCAGATAAGGAGGACTGCATAGAGACAGGATATACCTGTATCTGATCCCACATGGATTAATATTCCAAACCATGACACAGCACCACATCATAAGAGTGAGACATCATGACAACTGTCATCTAAAACCATATTGAATGACATGTCTGTATGTTGCACATTCCTGACATAGCAAAACAGCCTTCTAAGGCATATGACACTTAGCGTTGAACTATGGACAACATATGCTGTATGCCAGTCATCCCAGTAAGACAAATGTTTACAGTCTGTCTGTTGCAGCACTATCAACAGGTTAACTGCCACAATGTATGGACAGTTGAATACGTGTGGACAGTGTAATGTATTAATGTGCATCATGCATACATTGTAAGCACAGTACATGTCACATGATGATAACACATAAGCACTCCAGATACATGGTATGCATGCACAAGAGTGCATATACAGTTCAACTGACTAAATGTCAATCACCATGTTGGTAGCAGAACACAAGCAGAGCACACAGACAATACCCACCGACCAGAAGGACCAGGCTGATGTGGATCAGACTCCCACATGACCTCATAAGCTATCATCCTGAATGAATCCCATATGTCATCAAAGAAAGTTCACATCATGTCTCTCGCGTGTTTGGAAAACATTAGTAATGACTTCCCTGAATGTCCTCCTGAAAATCATCTCTGTCATGGCCATGGGAACGTCTCCTCCAGGGTGCAGGCAGGGTGACTCAAGCACGGTAGGTGCAGGCTCCTCATCAGTGTTGTCATCACCACTTTCTTTGGATAATTTGGGCAGCAGCCTCACACGTGCATGTCATAGTCTTCGGGTTGGTGAATGTCTTCGGGTACCATGCTATGTAAAGATTAATTGCAAAACATAACAGAAAAGAAAAGAATGCCCATCAAGCAGAACAATCCCATGAAAATCAGAGCAGAGCACATTATTGTTATGATGACAATTTACACAGGGACTGAAACACAGCCATTATGGATAGAGTTACCCATGGCCCAACATGTCATACTCCTAAAAAGGACAAAATTATTCTTTCCTGATCAGTTCTATAGCCTTAGACACACACACATGTCATCAGCATTGTAAAAATGTATGAATGGTCGATGAAGATATTTTACTAAATGCATTCAATGATATATATGAGCAAACACAACACATCATTGTAAAAATTATGAGAAACATACTGGAGACTACTGTGGAAAATAGGTACAACATAGACAACCTTCTGAGTCAGGGAGCATGATATTTGGATGAACATGCATCAATATGATGAGTATAACACAGAGAATAATGTGATATATTCAATCAAAACAAATGTACACGTATAAGAATGCAATATATCTGTCAATAATAGTATTGCATGTGTACAACTGTGTGCATTCTCATCCAAAGCAATGAATGAGAAGGCTTACAAGTCAAATATTCTGGAACCCGAGTGATGATTATGATCTGTCACTATCAAATGTGTACCTTCTCAAGTGTCAATCAACTTAAGCTATTGCAGTGTTTTTTTTAAGTGTTTGGAGAGAGAGAGAGAGAGAAAATACCGATGTTGACCTGCAGAGTGTGCTCATTATGAACTGTTGCAATTAAAAGGGTACCTACTCATGTGTCAGTTAACCTAGGATATAGAAGTTGTTTTGGAAACACACACATAATGTGTGCAGCAGGTGCAATACCAAAGTTGAACTGAAGGCCATGACACACAATCTGCAAAGAGCTGTGCTAATAGTGTCACCTCAGACTCCTATTCACTCTGTGAACAGGCAGTGTATGCACAACACATCAAATATCAGAAAACACAGCCAGACATACAAGTGTGCCAAACTATCCATCATAAACAATAGCTATAGTACCTACACTTAACATGTAAGTTATCTTATAACCTGTGTCAGATGCACTCAACAAACAGTTCTTTATGCTGTGGATCCATCATTCCATCCAAAAACCCTTTTCTCATTTTTGCGTATGGGGTCAGGGTGTCACTTCAACAGTGACAATCATCTACAGCCAAGTTTAACACTGCTGGGTGGCTAGCCTTGCCACGGTAGTTCTTCCACACCACACACTCACATCTATGACCAATTTAAAGTGCCCAAAAATTGTGTACAGACAAAATGGATCAGAAATACAAAATACAACACTATACGTTTTATACACAGTTGTAATGACAGCTAACATTTGACGATTTCATTTACCTTACTGATGCATAATGGGTATTAGAAAAGTACAGACCTTGGAACTTGAAAAGGCGTATAAGAAACCAATAAAAACAAACAGAGCCGGCAACTGTAGAAAAAACAATTTACTTAGCGCTTTCGGTAAAACCAATGCTTCACCTTCTTCAGATAAAAAATTAGTCAATTAAGACTGTTTAAATAATCTTCCACGTGGTGATTAAAAAATTACGAAACATCTAATTAACAAATTAAGCTACTAACAATCATGAAAATTAAAGATACAATCCACATACATACAATATTACGATCTTAGTAACAAAAACCTTTTCAAAAGATTTTAACTCACAGCTTCAACAAACCTTCTATAATCACAAATATAATTGTGACTAAAAAACAAAACGGGCATAGTCAAAATAAATATAAAATGATATGTAGTCAAATATCACTAAAAAATAACTCTAAAAAAGATGATATATGTGCATCTAATAAAAAATAAATAAATGTCTAAACCTTTCAGCGTCTCAAAGATAACCATTTGAGTACACATTTAATGGATATCTGCTCATTGTGACCAGGGAATGGATAGGCAGATGTCCTAATCTGCCACTCTAGCTCATCAATTTCCAACAGAAGTTGCCAAGGGCCACCTCTTAAATCAGGACGTCTACAATGTAAAACTACAAATTTGAAACAGTGGTCTGGGTACTCAAGTGTATGTTTTGCCAAGGCTTTATTTGTGTCTTTTTTAGTGATAGCATAAACGTGCTCGTATACACGCTGTTTTAGTTTTCTTTCAGTTTTGCCTATGTAAAAGGCAGTGCACTGGTCACATATCGCGGCATAAATCATGCCTTTAGATTCACAATTGAATCTACCCCTAATAAAATACAGTTTGTCATTAATCACAACCTCTTTAATAACTCGAATATTTTTACATTGTGCGCATGCCCCACACTTAAACATACCATGGGGACCTAACCCTTGCGGTTTCCTCCTTTTTTCAAGTAATGCTTTAAGACTAAAATTCCTTCTATACGTGATCTTAGGCTGCAAACCCAATTTCCCACTCAAAATTGGATCCTCAATGACCACCCCCCAGTTTTTATTCAATAAACGCCTAATAGAAGCGTAATCCACTGAAAAAGTACATAAAAAGCTAGTTTGATAGACTTTGTTTTTAAAAGAATCACAGTCAACATCTTGTTCAGTGTTTACTAATATTTCTTTTGGCGAATGGGCTCCCAATAATGGTTTAAAATACCCCTCGTGTCTTTTAAACACTACTTCATCTCTAATCTTTACAATTAGGTTAGTTGGATAACCCCTATTGACAAACATTTTTTCTAAGTTCTGACATTCTGTTAGAAAGTCACAAAAATCTGTGACCATTCTTGCTGCTCTCACCATTTGACCTTTTACTACAGCCTTCTTGTGATGGAACGGATGACAACTGTCATAATGCAAGAAGGCATTAGAGTACGTAGGTTTTCTATAGATTTTACTCTTATATTTAAGGTTCAAGCCGTCATTATATAACAGAATGTTCAAGAAGTTAATACTGTTCTCTTCCACTTGATACGTGAAGTCTAAGAAGTTGGTCAACTTTGCAATGTCTGAAATAAACAGAGGAACCCCTTCTTTTGGGCCTTTCCACATAAGGAACATGTCATCCTGGTACCTAGTGTACCAGGAGACATGTTCCTTAAACGTTGGATGTGTGAACAACAAGTTGTTCTCCCATTGTGCCATGATGACATTGGCAAAGCTCCCTCCACAAGGGGAGCCCATGGCTACACCTGATGTTTGCAAAAACACAATGAACAGATATCCATTAAATGTGTACTCAAATGGTTATCTTTGAGACGCTGAAAGGTTTAGACATTTATTTATTTTTTATTAGATGCACATATATCATCTTTTTTAGAGTTATTTTTTTTTTGTGGTATTTGACTACATATCATTTTATATTTATTTTGACTATGCCTGTTTTGTTTTTTAGTCACAATTATATTTGTGATTATAGAAGGTTTGTTGAAGCTGTGAGTTAAAATCTTTTGAAAAGGTTTTTGTTACTAAGATCATAATATTCTGTGTATGTGGATTGTATCTTTAATTTTCATGATTGTTAGTAGCTTAATTTGTTAATTAGATACTTTGTAATTTTTTAATCACCATGTGGAAGATTATTTAAATAGTCTTAACTGACTCATTTTTTATCTGAAGAAGGTGAAGCATTGGTTTTACCGAAAGCGCTAAGTAAATTGTTTTTTCTACAGTTGCCGGCTCCATTTGTTTTTATTGGTTTCTTATATGCCTTTAAAAGTACAGACCTGAAAACATTGGCATATGCATCTCACTTCATAATATACATGAAATATGCAGTATACCTCTGTCCCTCCACTGCTCTTCAAGCCTGTGCATCCCTGTCACTCTGTTCTGACTACAGCCCTTATCTGGAATAAAATAGAAAATATTTAAAATTATTGATTAAATAACACAGATAAATATTTCACAACACATTTGTAGACTGTTATTCTGAAGAACCTTAGTTTAGCATAATACTCATTGACATTATAACATGCAGGTGTCAACATTTTTACATACATGACATTCAAATCTGTATATTCAACCTACAGCCAGACTACTTGACCTAAAACATCTTAACTGTCAAAAAGCATGTTTTCCAGGCATTGAAAAGTGTTAATGTTATGACATCATCCTGATGTGGGGTGGTATATTAAAAGTGTTCTTGGCTTAGGACTGCAAACTATTAACATGTGCTGCTCACGTAGCTAAACTGTTTTCAAGTTACATTCATGTCAACACTGTATATACAGAGAAATTAATAGTAACTGAAATAATCCATTACAGTGTGACAGTGTCTTGTATCATCCAGCGTGTGTGAACAGAACCATGCATATTGTTGTACATTATGGTCACAAAAGGCTATTTCTGAGGACCATTATTCCTTGGTATTGCATATCACTAGTTAAGGACATGCCCTTCACTGCAACTGTTAGTGGGCCCATCACAGCCCCTCAAAATTACAGTCTGAGTGTGTTGTACAATTGACTTCAGTATTTCATGACAAAGCAGTGCTTCACAGCATTGTAAATAGTATACAATATTAATTTACTACATTTCTCAAACATAGAATTTATCAAGATGTATTGGCATCACTGTTAAATAGCTGATGTTAATGGAATGTTATGGATCATGGATATATCAGTAGTAATTTGATGAATAACAGAGTTATTTGCAGCAACTTTCAAATTATAAATTAACATCAGTAAGTGCAAAATGCTTTGAAAAAACAATGCTATGGGTATATGACATCACTATAACAGTTTAAGACACATGTGTCTCTTTCAAGACTTGAACACACAGTGCACAAAATGTAGGCATACTGGCCTGCATCTTTACAAGCTGAGTTAACACTCATCACATGATGCTATTAAGCAAACAGGTACTGCTCTTTAAACACAGTTGTTCAGCAACGGATCTTTTTAGGCCATTACGGATTATGGTGTTATTCCTAGAAAAACTAGATCAGTGTGTCATTACCATGCACAGCAAAAAATGTAATATAAACTATTGTAATATGATTCTTGGAAAAATATTGTGGTGAAGTTAACCAAGGTAACATGTCTTCCTATGTGGTTTTGAATCCACAGCATGACAAAATATAGACATACTGGCCAGTTGTTTTACAGACCAAGTTAAATTGTGCTAGTTTTTCATTTCAGACAGCAGTTACTGCAGCTTTTTATTAGAAATCCTATGACAAATGGCAGAATACAGAAAATGCATACAATTTTTATACTTATCTTAGTGAGGACATAACAACTATCAATGCATATGTAACCAAATATGTTTAACCAATGTTACATACATTAATTACTTAATTAAACATGTCTGTGTGCTTGAGTAGGAAGAATGATGTAAGTAAATTATATACCTGTATGTCTTCTACCTTGTAAAGGTCCAATAGGTGATAAAGTGAGACTATAATGGAAAACTATGAATTGCGCAGTCATCCGCGTCCTAGACACAATCGGCATCAGTGATGATTGAGGAAAGTGGCTATGCAAAATTATGCAGCTAGATGTAGTCAAATATATGTACATCTTCACAGGACATAATTATGCCTATTATTCAATAAGATGGCAAAATGGGAATCAAACCCATAGTCAACAGGGCAATAATTACAAAGTCCACTGACTTATACACACAAGCTAATTCCTACAGAAACTAAAACATGGTTATCAAAACAACTATATGATATATATATATATATGTCAAATAGTGGGAATATAATGGAAAACTATAAACCATAGTCAAGAGGACAGTGACTACAAAGTTCAATGAATTATCCGCATGAGCTAATTCATACAGTAGCTAAAGCACATTTATAACAAAATGTATATGATATGTATGGGTCAAATAAATATCTGTAAAATCTGTAGCAATACTAATGAATATATAGAATATTGCTACTTGCAGCAGTTATCTATATAGTGCCTCTGTACCTCTTTGACTCTCCTTCGAAGCTTGGCTGCATCCGTCTGATGCAGGTCATCATAACAGTGATGAATCTGAACTCCATTGTGGATGATCCCTGTTCTCCGTTGATATTCTCTCATGATTTGGTTCCACACATCAATCATACTGAAGTTCCTGTGCTTGCCTGTCATACTCTGTGCTAATCCAATGCTGACAGTTGACATTTAGGTCATCTCCTCTTCAGTCCAATTGGGTGCACACTTCGCAGCCTCCTTGAAGTCACCATCATGATTTCCAATTCTTCTACATCTGAAAAGCAGAAACACAGAGAAATGCTCACTGAGGTACCACTCAGTTCACAGTTAACAATGGTCTGATCAGCAACTGTATCAAAATCAATATTTCAAAATGGCACTGATGTGATATTCTAAGATTATTGGAAGATAACGGGCATGTGCTACACATGGTACCATTTATCACTACCTATTTGGTGTTTATACGGGGCATCTTTGTTTCAGTGCAGAACAGCATTTTACATGGATGTGCATGAATAGGATTAAAAAAAAACTGAATTTTAATGAACTTCATTAATTATATATGGCACAAATGGTACTTAAAGTTGTGTACACACAGAGTGCAATTTGGTCCTGTGAGTCTGAGAGAGACATACATTTACAAATGGTGGAATTTCTGTAGTGGTAATTAGTACATTTGTTAAAGTTAATCATTCAAAGGGTACGTGTTTTAAGTCATATTTAATCTATAGGTTACATTTTACAGAAGTTGTCATAATTTCCTAAAGTGATGTCTTAAAATTTATGCATGCAGGTGTTGCTCTTCTAAATTGTTTAGTTGAGCCCCACATGCAGTTCTATAGACAGACTTCTAATGCAAATGATAACATTATATAGAGGATGATTTATGGATCATCCACAATTTTTACAGGTAATTCTTTGCATTGTGCGGTCTACCTACAGAAACCTACAGATTATGACAGTACCCATATCTAGTATGTGATGTTGATATTACAGATATTTATTAAATCATGACTCCTAAAACAGTGTTATACCAAATTTTTAGGATGTTACAGATATTTTTTCAATGATGCTTTGTAGCAAAGGTGTTATAAGCACTGTGTTACTATTTTGTACTACCTATGGATCCAAAGGAATGATACTGCTTTCTGTAAGTTGTTTAATTGTTAAGTAATTTAGTATTGCAGCATAAAATGTACATAGACTCTTATGGCATAATGTTGTTGTTTTTATAACTGTATTCAACATATATGTAATATCAGGGGTTCTAATCCCAGTTATGGAGTGTATAGATGTTAAAGTTATGCTGTTTTAAAGAATGTTGTATGATGCCATTGTTGATACTTTTCATATATCATGTCAATATTTCTCACTGATAGCATTATACAGATGCTTGAATTGCACAGGACTGCATACTGTTTATTTTGGCATATCCTGTTCATTGATTCAGATGCAGAAATGTAGTCATCCATGAGTCTTATCATGTGTACATCCATGTAATCCAGATGTTCTACTGTCCTAGGGGTGACCTCCCCCCAGAAAATGACATTGTCATTGATGCTATCCACCAACATGGACAGATACTGTGCAAAGAAATGAAATATGGATGGACATCACCAACATGATCAATGCTGTTGGAACCCACGACCATTTCTGGGCTGTGGATGTTGCTACTTAGACATGATTCTCTGTGCAGCCAACAAAATCACACATTATGAGAGGTTGAGGGATGCCACCATTGGTGGACCACCACTGACCTCCCCTGGTGACATCACAATCTTTTTGGCCTCATTGCATAGAGCAAGAGGTGAGGGATGAATTCCTGATGGTGGGACTGAAGTGGGTGTTCCAGGATGATATATGTTCAGTGTTCAGTACAGGGATGCACATTAATGTATTCCTGTGTTTAATTTACAGAAGCAAAGTTCAGCCATGAGCAAACCTCCACACAATGTGAGGATGATGAACATAATTATAATTACATGTATTGATAGATCTGAGTCACAGACAGAACAGTGCAAAGTGCAGTTGTAATGTTTATTGCATTAATATCCACATGTCTATGTGCTTCAGGCCTACAGCAAGGACCAGCGTGTAATGGCACAGCTGTTTACTGTTACATTGTTGTTTCCATAACCTTGGACACTACAGGTACATCCAGTGGAGGGGAAAGCCACACATTATCAAGTGAAGAAAGGCCAGATATGTTATAGTGACATTGTCAAAGCTTTCAACAATGATTAGCACATGTGATGACTGAAATCTTTGTCAAAATGTGTCATTACAGGCCCTTCTGGTATACAGTTACAACATTTGTCATATGAGTATTTGCATCTCATAGTATTGTATTGTATATACAATGTTGTCAGTATTAGCTTTGGGAACTATATGTCTGTGCTTGCTTTCTGTTTACTTTCTCACTGCAGGATCCATAGTACAAATCATGACCTCTACACAGCAGGAGTCAAGTGCACATACGTGGGTATGTGTTCACCTGGTACATGTTGTGGATGATATCATCCATAATGTATTTGTTTTCCCTATACTAGTTCAAGTTCAGCCCAGTAGATCAACAACAACATCCCATGAGTGTTTGTCAGGTATGCTGCTATGGTTTTATGCATCACATATGCCATGTATGTTGGCCATGCTAATAGATTATTTAGTCATTTTGTGAAACATACATGCATTAGAGTGCAAGTGAAGTTTGTATTATTTGTAACATTGCAGTGAAATATACATACCAACTGTATTTTATATGCATCATGTGCTGTAGGCACACTGTCCTGATCTGTGTCTTTGTATCTTGCAGCACATCTGTTTTTACCATCTAGTAGCTCATCCAATGACCATGATGTTGTTCATGATGTGTCTCAGCATGGTAGCATGGCCCTTGGCACAGATGACATTAAGTTTTCAGGAGAGTGCATCCATGAAGTTTACATGGATGTTGCTCCAGATGTATCCTCAGATATGGAGTGCCAACTGTCTAAGGATTTAGAGGAAGATGACATGGATATTGAACAGGGTGAGGTCATTGATCAACAAACCACAGTTGGGGAGCACTGCTGCCGGTGGATCCACACATCTGCCAAACACAGGTCATTGCCATAGATGTGGGTGAGCAAATGTTGAACATGGCCAGGTGTCAAAGGCTGTGCATCTCTTGCTGCAGGCAAATGAATGGGCACAGCTATGGCATCATTCAAACACCCATGCACTTGTCCATGCACAGATCATGTGGCATACGAGATACAAGACCATCAATTTGAGATCATGCTCCTTCATCCGAACATAGTGCCGTACCCTATCCGTCGCTGGTGTGGAACAAACAGGGCATGATGTGTCTATATGTGGTAATGGCAGGGTGAACTGTGGTGTGAGATTTCAGTAAGGTTGACCAAGACTATTTTAGAGTGTGTCCAACAGTGTATTAGACATAGTTGACTCATATTATTTCAATGCCACAGTGCTGTGATATGTGTTTTTGAAATAAAAATGTCTGTATGATGTTGTGCATGATTTCTTTTTTTTTCATGTCATGATATTGTACAGATATGTAAGTGCAACACTGATGTACGTCCCTTATTGTTAAACATACAGTGATAAAACAGAATCAATATGTACACATACCTGTGTTGGTTGTGCCCTGAGTTGATCTTTTAATTTTTGACACATTTGCATATGTTCATGTTGGAATAGATTAGGCTCATGTTATGTGTGATGTGCAGTGTGTACATCTAGTAGGTACTTGCCATTAGATACAATGTGTGTTGCTGTTGTGGGGGAACACCTGAACATCATTGCTTAATCTGTGCACATGCATATGTGGCTTGTCATGACTCAAATATATGTGTCAGACACTGCCATGTAGCCTGGGCCTGCACTTGTGGTCACACTCTACATTGCCTACGCTTGTGACTTCTGTCCCCTATGTTCTCCTGCTTCTCCTCCGATAACTGAACATATCTAAACAATACTATCTTGGTTTGTAATTTATTGATCTTTAATGTTAAAAAGAAGTGCGACTGCGAACACGCGACTTAAAGGAATTACAACTTTTGTCTAGCTTGCAGAACGTATATTGTCTGAACAGTTTTACTGTACTTACTTTAGTGTTTAGTTCTATATTGCTCATGTGATTTTTTTTTTTTTTTTTGTCATAGAAGTTGATTTAAGTTCTCTTTGAATTCTGTGGTTACTGATTTGATTATTCTTTTCTTTTACAGTATTTTATTCATTTGAATCTGAACATGGATTCCTTAAATGAGTATGCAATTAATGATTTGCTAATGTACAAATATCTTGTACAGTGTAATAAATGCTATGCATATTTAAAGGTAACATCTGATAACACTGGTGATCTGTGTTCCTCGTGTCAAAAGTTGGATGATTTGCTTACCATTGTTTGAAGTAAATGTAGACTTAATGATGATGATTGCACTTGTGCAATTGCCATGGCTGGAACACATCTATGAAATGATGCATCTATTGTCTGCAAAGATCATTCAACCCCTATAAAACAAGATGATGCCCCTGACAACTTTTGAATTCTGGATGCAAGTATTCGGCAGTCTGAGGATCCAGTTTGTTTAGAAGGAAACAAAAAAATAAAGAAAGGAAGAAGTTCACAACAAATAACAAGGAATAAAAAGAAACTGATACATGTCTATAAAGTAAAGAGAATATGTAGTAAAAGGACACTGCTTTATTATGTAACACACAGGTTACAGGAATAATAATATTTTTCTGAGAGAAAACCTTCAGTCGACAGAAAAAGGCATAATTTTTCCAAAAGAGAAGTTTGAAAAAAGAGACAAGGGGCAGGTGAAATGGAAGACATCAAAATTGAACGTGAAAGGAGTGAAGAATGTTACTGTAAGAAAACAGAAGAGAAAGACAGATGTTGACAACATAGCTCAAGCTGTGGATTTACAATCACAGCTGGATGAGAATTTAAGACACAATGAAAACAGTAGGATTAATAAGACTAATGGTGATGAAGATCTAGCCTTTGTAACAATTAATAGAGCAGATATTATTGTATCAGCAGCTGAAGATTCTTCAGAGCTGGCTAGTAAAGATATTATTGTAATTGGAGATTCAGTTATTAGAGGAACTAACTCTTATATTTGCAGAGAAGATAATGAACATCGAATAGTGTTATGCTTGCCAAGAGCAAAAATAGAAGATGGGAGACAAGCCTTGCAATGCCTTAACGTAAAGAAATATGGATCCGTTTTTATTTATGTTTGTACAAATGATGTCATCCACAAGGATTTTCTGACTGTTAGTAGGGAACTGACATCCCTCATAACTTGTACTGGTGTTAGGATGTATTTTTCACAAAAGACCTATAGAAAGCATAGTCGGGTTACTGTGAATGAAAAGATTTTTGGGGGTAAATACCTACATGGAAAAAATGTCCTGTTTAAAAAAAATGGAAATGTGTAGAGCATCTAAGTCAGTTTTGGGCACACGTGTTCAGATAGGATGGCGTACATTTGTCAAGATCAGTGAAGAGAATTTTTGCAGCATATATTTTGCAATATTTGACAAACACTAGGCAGGATTTTTGCCAGATAAGTTTTTTTTTTATTGGAAAATTTGCTATGTTCCAGCATATTGTTATTGTTTGTGAAACATGGTTAAAGAACAATGACTGGAAAGCAGTTCTGTCAGAGCATAAATATTTTTACTGTAAGAGACATTCTAAGAAAAAAACAGGAGGAAGTGTTATGATAGGGATTAAAGATAGTTATGTGACCTGTGATTATTACATGTTCAGTGATAACACTAATACCATAGACTGTGTAACTGTGGCAATAAAGACAACCCTGGAACATATAACAAATGTATAGACTACCAAAGTAAAGTGCAGATGACTTAGAGGAATTCATATATTTCTTGCACGAAACACAGGAGGAAAGAATAATATTAGCTGGGGACTTACATTTACCAGAAACAGACCGGAATAATATTGATTCAACAACGTTAGTAAGGAAATTATTCACAACATATATTCAGGAACAATTTCTTCAGACTGTAAAAAAACCTAACAGGGGGCAGAACATACTAGACATTCCGTGGGATTTAATAAAGTGAAATCTCCATGTAGGAACAGTGTAGCTGTTCCTGCATGGAATATGGCCACCGAGCGATCCAGTAAACTACTGTTCTGATGTGCCCAAGCCTGCCTACACTTTTCCTGCACGGACACCACTGCATAATGCTAATTACCTCATTTGCTGGTGAAAGCTATGCAAATGAGGCAAATTAGTTATTCAGCAAGCCGGCAGGCATCCACGCAAGAATAGGGTAGGTTGTAGAAATGTAATCAGCTACTAGCCGAGTACATTTCTGCAAAAGTTAAAACAGAGGCATGATAGCTCAAGTAAAAGCATGTATTATAATCTTTAGATATGCCAATGGCCAAATATATGGCCATTGGCATGGAAAACTGTTTTCTTTTTCTAAAAATAAAACTTTTTTTGGCCAATCTGGGTCATTTAAGCATAGGGCAGCGGCGTACAAATGAAATCATGCTGAAAGTAAAAAAAAAATGTGAAAACACAATTTTAAGGAAAATCTGCATTTTGCCATTATAGTCTATGGCATGCATAATCAAAACAATACCAGGGAACAGTGGTTGCTAAGGGGAAAGGCTCCAGTGCAGTGGACTAACTAAAGACTAAGGCAGTGGGGTATGCAAATGAGGGTAAATTTACTGAATCACAAAAATATTCTAAGTGCCAAACTGCACCTAACCGTGCAGGTGCTATAACATGATTGTGTAAGCAGAAAGAGCGGCAGACATGAAAAGGGTGTGTGTCATGCATGGTGTAAGCACATTGGAGCTCCATGGCCCCCAGATAAGCTTAGCTAAGCACATCTAAGCAAGGGGTGTGAGGCTGTATGGACTTATTCCATGAAATGAAGAGCGTGTTTGCATCCAGGGAGGGCCATTTCTCAGTGTTTACATTAGCTAAATGGGTTTGCGTGGCATGCACTGTGCCTAAAACAAAACAAAAAAAAAAACTGGAAATAGCAGGACTGTTTACATTTGGACACTGGGTTTGCAAGGAATGCCTCAGGGATTAAAGGGGAAGGAAATGGGAGTGGAAAATAGGAAGAAAAAAAGAGAAATAGCAGAATAAAAGCAATAAAGTACAAATTACATAGCTAGCAGGTGGAATGCGTCACAGTCAGCCAGTCATACAGGCAGCATCTGCAGCACAACAGTCTAAACTATGGAAACACCTTACAGTCTGTTTTTTCCCACAAACTCTGCACCATTGGTGTACACATGGGAATTTTAACCAGAAAAATGTTAGGGGCTGCCATTGCTTTGATCCAGCAATATGTGCTAGAGGTTGAGGGCGGTGAGGAGGATAATGCTGACAACCACCACAGACTGAGAGGAGGAGAAGAGTATTCAGACCCAGGGTAATTTACCAGGGTCTACATGATCTGGAGATGGTAGAGTGCTCCAGGGTGACCAGAGACATACCGAAGCAAATCACTGAGCTGTGGCGACCTCAGCTCAGACCCAGAGCCAACACATGGGAACCCATCCCAGTGGATACCAAGGTATGTATAGCCTTAAGAATACTAGCTACAGGTACTTTCCAAATACCTACTGGGAACATCATGGGGGTCTCACAGACATCTGCATCCAGGGTACTCCACCATTTCCTGGATGCCATGCTACCACATGCTGGTGAGCACATTTACTTCCCCAACACCCATGAGGAGAGGACCAACAATATGTGTATCTTCCACTGTGTAGCAGAATATCCGGTGGTACTGGGTGCCATAGACTGCAAGTGCACCTGCATCAAAGCACCACCCAGTGAACAGGGAAGGGTCTACATAAACCGCAAGGGCTTCCTCTATGTCAACTGCCAGGCCGTGTGCAATGCCCCGGGGCATTATCATATTATCTTGAATGTGTGTGCTGACAGCCCTGAAAGCTATCACAACTGCCACATCTGGCATTACTCACAGCTGTACCAGGCATTTGCCAGCGGGGGTATCCCGTATGGCCATCTGGTGAGGGATCTATGCACTGGAGCTATGCATGATGACACCCATCAGAAATGCACACACACCCACACAAGAATGCCATAATGAGGCACACGCACAAACCAGGATCATCATAGAGCATGTGTTTGGGATACTCAAGTCATGGTTCCACTGCCTTGACATATCTGGTGGAGTCTTGCAGTACTTTCCAGCCACATGTGCACACATGTTCATAGTATGTGCCATGCTACACAATATGATCCTGTGGAAACAGCTGTAGCAGGAACAGCACAGGGAAGGGCCACACAGCCCATCACCATTGCCAAGGCCCCACAGGCATAGAGAGACACAGAGGAGGAGGCCCCTGACCCTGCTCCTGTAGGCAGATGTAGGCATCCCCAGTATGCTCAGGCCTTGGAAAAGAGGTAATGCATAGCATACACACTGACACTGTAGGGACCCCAGGGACTGGCACCTCTCTCTGACTCACACACACAGTAAAATGGATGACACATGCATCATATCACGTTACCTGTAACTTACCATGTATAGGCAGTGTACTGTATGCATCCAACATAGGCAGCCCTCAAGCACTGTCCTCACAGCTGGCACAGGCACAAGACAATTCAGTCTTCTTAACAATAAATTAATAGATTACTATGTTTTGGTAGCATATCTATAGTAATGCTGCATGCATGCAAGGGAATGGAGTGGCCTACTGGGATAGCAGCAGACAACAGACAGCTATGTGAAACACCAGGAAATGTCTGCCCAATACTGGCCTCCCCACACTATGCAGTAGTACTCAAGGTGGCAAATCTCACTGCAGTATATGTGTGGGGACAACTAACTGGGGGGTCATAGGTCACAAACATGGATGACAGTGTGGGGGTCACATACCTACCTCTCAGACCCACATGGCAAGTCAGCTGTAGAAAACCAGAGAAAATGTCTGGTAAAGGCCCACAAATGGTGGAAATGTTGAATACCCCCCTACAGACTCACACAGTAATAACACAGCAGGTCTCACAATTGCAGTAAGGCTATGAAGGGTATGAAGTCTGAAACTCAAATGTATGCCATTGCAATCTGACCTGTTGTCTTTACTGATATGCCTCTCATCCCCAAGACAGGGCACAACAGTATGGTAAATGGAACCAAAATATGAAGCAAATATCAGCACAGCCTGTGCAAATGTGTACAGTTAAAAAAACAACAACACAGTTTTAAATGAATATGAAATTTAATACAAATTGCAGTAGCACTTTAAATAGTTTATGATATAATTAATCAATTGAATATGTTAATTGTTCTTATTTAATGAACAAGCACAAGCTGTAAGGTAGAGGTCTGAAGAAGCGTCTTTTAGACGTGAAAGCGCTTACCACTGTTCGAATCAATAAAGAAATTGTTTTCTACTTATGGTTTCGTATTTATAACAGTTGGATATTACATTGGAACAAGTATATGGCAAGCTACATGTTGCATCCTTGAAATTCATTTGCATTGTTGATGATCTGAGGGATGTCTGCCACTAGGTAATGACACAATATATTGCAGTGTCAGACTACAGATATGTCAGAAACAAATGTCTGCTAAACAAACCCAGTACCCCAAGGGAAGTCCTGTGTACTACTGAGACATATGACTGTAGCACGCAAAACCCCAGACTGGAGTACACTTATTTCTGGAATGGAGTCCCACTCTAACTATATAAGGTCACACTGGGCATGTTCCTACACTTAGAGAATCACAGGACATGTTGAAACCCACATCAGACTACATGACTGTATTGTGTATAAATGTCTGTGCATACAAACAGTTTTGTGCACCTTAACTGTCCCTACATACACACATATCAGACAGGATTACCCTCAGCTAGTGGTAGGTGGCCCATATGTGATATATCTGCATCTGTTGCATGTGATACACAGACATATATATGGGCAACAGATAACAACATATGTCAAGCCTACACACACACAGCTGTGGGGAAGTGAGAGCCAGACAGTGATACAGAAAGAGAGACACAGGGGGACACAGACAGAGTGAGTCACACACACATGGATACCCTGAATAACATACACTGATGTCTGGCTGTGGACAGTGGCATAGCAGTTGTAAACAGTTGCACGTGCCAGCATAAAAGGTGAGCCCCGGGGAGCCTCATTGTGTAATAGTACTGAGGTTGAGTTTATAATATCACATCACCTATGTGTGTGTGTGTGTGTGTGTGTGTGTGTGTGTGTGTGTGTGTGTGTTGCCAGTTGTCAGCCCAGAAACCTCTGTAGTGCATGCAATAACTGTGTAACACTATAGTACAAATAACTAGATAGGAAGGGGTTCTTATCTCAATACTGACAAGTAAGTGTGTGTATTTGGGTGAGAATCATATCATGTGCGGGTTACTATTTTGAGTTGTGTACCACCCTGTACACTTCCCATCACCCTACTTTACAAGGCCTGCTGATCTCATTCACCTTAGAAGTACATTGGGACAAGATACAATCACATAAGCTCCATGGCATGTCTGACAGTTGCATAACAATATAGCAGAAATAACTAGATAGGTAAGGGTTGTAATCTCAATACTGGCAACTGTGTGTGTGTTTGGGTTGAGAATCATATAATGTGTGGGTTATGCCATTTTAAGTTGTGTACCACCCCATACACTTCCCATAAGCCTACTTTACAAGGCCTGTTGATGTCATTCACCTTATAAGTACCTTGGGAGAAGGAAAATCATATAAGCTCCATGTCATATCTGATAACTGCATAACACTATAATAGAAATAGCTAGATAAGTCAGGGTTCTAATCTCCATGCTGGCAACTGCGTGTGTGCTTCGGTGAGAATCATATCCTGTGTGGGTTATACCATTTTGATGTGTGTCCCATCCACACCTGTTTACCATCTCCTGATGGCACTACTTTATTTACCGTGTTAATGGCATCTGCCTCACATGCAGCATGTTAAACCATTGTACAGGCCATGCCAGTCATCTGTACAGATGTCTATGGAATATTCAGATGTTTGCAAACTATATGTGGTCTGTGTAGCCTAACAATGACCATGTATGTGATATTGTTGCCAAATAGTTCATAGTTAGTTTAATGACACACATGTCAGCATCAGATATCATACCTGACTGAAACATCATGCTGATACAATGTCTGTTACCCTATCACTTGTCCAGGCTTGTAGGAGCAATAGATGACTTCAGTTGCTATTTCTAGTGGGTTATCTTACTATTCATGAAGGTCTTCACAACATTACATGTTGCAAGAGGTAGTGGGTTATGTCACATGCATGTAATCTATGTGGAGCATGTCATGTGTATGCAGCACTATAGTACATTAAAGTGGTTATGTAGGTTTACTACTCTGACTATTTCCAACTGTGTTTGTGTTACTGTATGCACATTCCCTGTGTCAGACTTTACTGTGTGTATGAGAAGGATATACCATTTTGTCTCCCTGTTCCACCCTGTGAACTCAGGAATACATACCACAAAACTGTCATACACAGTACCATGCATGCCCTCACCAACTGCATTAGGATTGAGTATATGGGAAAGAAATGGTAGGGGCAACAGGTGCTCACAGGTGAATCAGTTGCAGTCAATCTAATGGCTAAGCTTGTGAGGGGCCTACTGACAGTATTCCAGTAACCTGTTCCATATGTATGAGCCTGTGGTACTACACAACACTGAGGTGAAATGTACAAAGGCACCTGTCTGTGACAAGGGGTATGTATGAAAGGTCACACTGTCTGATAACAATGTCCCTCACACACTCTTGCATGCATACACACCTGCTAAACGTACATTTAAAGCTGTACCTTGGCTATGAAATGGTTGGTATATTTCCACTCTGCCATACTCCATTGTTGGTAATGTCTGCAGGGTAACAACCTGCAGACACACAGACACCTGGAACACAAACAGAAAACAGCATGTCAGACTACATTCAATCAGTGGTACAACAGTAATAATGCATCATGGCTAATAAGGTACATACAGCTTTATGTGTACCTATAACAAATGCAAGTAGACAGCACCTATACTAACAATAATAATGCATCATGGCTAATAAGGTACATACACCTTTATTTGTACCCATACCAAATGCAAGCAGACAGCACCTTACACAGTATTACATAGTTACGCTGTACTATATTCACCCTGTGCATAAGACCCATATTAGCATGTCCCTGCATCAATGGTATGGCTGACAAGGGTGTGGCACAGGTATCATCATATGCACAGGGTGTGGTGTGGGGTTGCCAGAGGCCTAGGCTGGGCCATACGGTTGACATCATGTGAGTGTGTTTGAAGGGGTGTCCTATAGATGGGCTGTGCAGAGGTTCTGTGTGTGTCTGGAGGTGACCTGGCTGTGATACAGATCTGTGTGTGTGTGTGAGTGTGTGTGTGTGTATGTATGCACACAGTCATGCCATGTGACTGCCCTACACAGGTGCATGCTGGAGAGCTGTGGACCATACATGGCAGGGTGTTCAGTTCACAGTCTCTGACAATGGATATGGGAACTGGTCCTGCCAGGAGTCTCACTGGCACCACCAGGCACAAGTCCAGATGCAGTACTGCTTCCTGTTGGTGACTGCTGTCTGCTGGATCTTTACCCCTGATGGGACCGGCCAGGACCATGTGCCCATGGCCTGCTCCATTGTGATGTGGAGAGCAACACCCATTTGGTAGTGCTGGTGTCACTGTCACTACAGGAGTGTGAAGGTGCATGGTCCCATAGACTCTCAGCTGATGTTGGCGGTGACCTACATCCATGTAGCCAATGCCCATCTCTCACCACATGCTCTAGCACAGACATTCCACAGTCAAGGATTGCCAAGCTCTCACTCCACCGTCTGTTCATGACCTCAGTATTTTGTCATGTGTACTCAACAAGGTCATGTATGTTGCCACATAAATCAGGAAGATTTGCATCCAACACCCTGAGAATCTGCCTGGTGTTGTATTCACTACGCGGCTATGCATCCATGAGAGCCCAAAACATGCATCTAGTAACACCTGCTGTGGCACTTGCGACAGCATCTTGATGAGTAGCAGTCCTACTGCGAGCATCCCTGTCCATCCACCTGTGTTGGACCTCACCTGCACTCTAGCTATAGCCAGTGTCTACACTCACACCTGTCATAGTCACCACACTAACCTGTTCCATGCCACCTCCTGCCAACTGTCCGTCATCTGTGGATGCTGGGGATGGGGCATGTGTGTGCATTGTGACTGTGTGTGGGAACATTGTGGATGATTGTTGGATGCCAACTGATGGTACAGATTCAGCCCCTGACAACCCCACCTATGCCTGACTATGGTCATCATCATTGTCAGAGTCTGCAGAGACACTGACATCAGATTCACAGCAGGAGGGATGATGACCACCTGTGGGGGGAAGACAACATTTGTAAACCAATACTTACACTATAATGTTTGCTGCTACACACACACACACACACACACACACACACACACACACACACACACACACACACACAAACGCATGCACATACAGGTGAGCTGGCAGACAGGCATTACACAGGCCTCACAATAGCCATCTGGTGACATTCACAACACAGTCAGACCACTACATATACACCCTCAACATCATGCAGTGCAGCCCTTTCCAGTTAATGTTACTACTTATGTACATCTCTGTGATACATGAGTAGTGTTAGTAGGTGATAGTCCTTCAAGTAGCACACATTGCACCCATGTACACATAATTGCTGTTCACCTATATAGCAGTGGCAACTCCTACAGGACATACATCTCAACTGTGCAGTGTCGCTGAATGTCTGCATGTGTGGCTCATATTTCTGGTCTATTTGTCATAAATCTTGTGTTTGTCTGTGACATTACTGGGATGATATGAGGACTGGTGTCACTAATTAATGACATATTTTGAGTTTCACACTTCAAAACCTGCAGTACATGTATTTTAACAGAACTGGTTACACTAACAACCTTCTAAGCTTACAGTGGATATTATAAGTGTAGACACCCCTGTTAACATGCCAGGTTTGTCTGATGTATAACATGAGACCACAGAAATCATATGATAACATTTCCCACCTTTAATGTGACTTATAACCTGTGCAATCCAATTGAAGAACAAACACATTGATTAGGGGTAACGTTGGAGTTGAAATACGTACAATAGGCTGGTTGTATGACTGTGCACTCCCTTAAACTAATACTTTGTTAAAGCACTTTTTGATTTCATAACATCAGTCAATACTCTTGGGAAGGTGTGCATCAGCATGGCACATCTAAGTTTAGCAATATTTGTACACTCTCACTTGCAGAAGCCCTCCAACTCTGTCAGATTGCGAGGGCATCTCTTCTGCACAGCCCTCTTCAGGGCACCCCACAGATTTTCTATTGGATGTAGGTGTGGGCTGTGGCTGGGCCATTCCAAAACATTGATTGTCTTCTAGTGAAGACATTCTTTTTTGGATTTTGGGATTTTGATGTATGGTTTTGGTCATTGCCATATGGAAAGGTTTAATTATTCTTCATCCACATTTTTCTAGCAGACACGCGAAGATTTTGGGCCAAAAGGGACTGGTATTTGTAACTGTTCCTAATCCCCTCCACCATGGCTACAGGCCCACTTCCAACTTATGAACAGCAACTCCATAGCATGACACTGCCATTACCATGCTTCACCATGGGAATGGTGTTCTTTTGGTGATGCACAATGTTGTTATTGTGTCAAACAAACCCTCATAGGCCAGACATGTGGAGAATATGGAAGATTGTTTTCACATGTAGTACACAACCGGTACTTGTCAGAAATTTCTGCAACTCCTGTAGTGTTGTTGTAGGTCTCCTGGCAGCCTCCCTATCCAGTTTGGGTCTTGTCTTTTCCACACATTTGGAGGGATATCCAGTTCTTTGCAATGCCACTGTTGCCCCATATTTTCACCACCATTTGATGACTGTCTTCACTGTGTTCCATGGTATGTGCAATGCTGTAGAAATGTGTGTGTACCCTTCTCCGGGCTGATGCCTTTCACAAATGAGATCCCTTTGCTGCTTCATAGTCTGTATTTGAACTATGGCTGTTGCTATAGCAGGCAACTGAGTAAATGTTAGGATAATCCTGGTAGAACAGCTGATCATTATTTGCTGTTAATCAAAGAGTCTGTAATTGATAACAAGTGTGTACCCAAGAAAATGTAATGCTGTAATTATATCAAAAGTTGCTTCAACACAGTATTAGCTTCAGCCTGAGTACATGTATATATGTAGCTTCTTGTACATTTTTTATAGGTTCATAGGTTCATACTAGGCTATCTGCCCGTTGTGACACTGTGTGAGCCCATCGTTTTATTTCTTACTTTACCTTGGGGCATGGGGTAACTATACCCATTATTTTGCTGTGCCTCAGCAGTGACACTGAGGTAATTCCTGGGTATATTCTATGTCTCCCATCTATTGGTCAAAAGATTTCTCTAGAAGGCCAGCCCTCCAGTAAAACATGTATGGCAATGGGGTTTTAGTCTTCATATGGCTGGGTGGTGATGGTTGAGGTGATATCCTCATCCGCTCCCTATTGTCGTCGACTTGATTACTCTGACATGGTGGCTAGCTCGGATCTGATTTTGTTGGATTTTGAGATACTAAAATCCCTTTGGGGTATGACTGACATGACATAAAACAGCAAGGCATAGGTCAAAATACATTGCGGAATGCGACTTGCTCAATCAAGTTATGATCAGGGGTAGAGGGAGTTTGAGACCCTTTGTTCTTTTCAGTCCTTTTGGTGAGGAACTTTGTGCTGCTCTCCAGCTGCTGCTTCCTTTTATGGGGAGGATGTGGAAATGACAGACTCATTGGTCTGATGGGTCTGATACCAGTAAAATCCTTCTGTATACTGATCCCTCCACTAAGATGGTCCTTCAAGCGTGAAGGTCCAGAGGAGAAGGTCTACTCAGGTACTTTTGCTTCATGGGCTCACAGCTTACAGATGGTTTCCAACGGGTCCCTGAAGGGTCTCTCTGCCGTCTAATGTCATGCCAGTGCCTTGCAGGTAGCCTAGGGAGTAACCTTGTTTTTTTGGCACTTTTCGAAAGATGGTGCCGCAATTTAACTTTAGGGACTGGCTCTGGCACCAGTTATCCGTTTCTGTGATTGGAACCGACATGGCAGCAGCTGTCAGATGTGGTTCTGTCGCTCAGTAGTTTGCAAAACATCTTGCAGTGTATTGAAAAGTTCCTTCGACAACAAGCAAATGTGCAGTGCTTCCAGTAGAGAACAGTGGGAGTAGTGGAGCTGCTTGCCTTGAGTGTCCTTTCCCACTCATGGCAGGCTTTGGAGGTGAACAGACTATGATCAACAACTGACCTTCTGTGGCTGTCACTCATCAAGTTCTGGAAATTCGAGTTGTCTGTATTGCAGTCCATTATTTAAGCTGATGAGGCTTTCCAGATAAGGCTTGTCAAGTAGTTGGCTGGCGAAGGCCTTAGCCAGATCGAGGTCCGCCTTTGTGAAGTCCTTTCCCAGTTGCAGTCGCCAAACTGCTGGAAATAAAAAGGGTAAGACTTTGATTAAACAGCTCAGCTAGCTGTGGAGCCAAATTCCTCATTGAGTTAAATTCTTCACACAGCCGGGTCTTTATTCAGGTCCCATGGGCTGATCCTTGGCTTTGGAGAGCAGAGTTCTCTCACTTGCTGGGGGAGATGTTGGGGGGCTGCACTTTGAGGCACCGCCTTACGGTTCTGTTGACCACCTGAGGGGTGAAGTTTGCTGGGTAAGAACCTGGGTCAGGTAATGTTTTTGATGTCTGTAGGATCAATGAAATGCAGTTCATAAGTGGAGCACACAATGTGGGCATATCTGGAGAGTCCTCCTAGGTTTGTAATGCTTTTGGGGAGAGGGGGGGAGTTGTCTTTTCTGGTCTGGGGCTATTGCACTTCGGGGTTTGCTTTGGATGATGTATCTATAGGAGCTCTTTTTTTTTACTTTGCATGATCAGTGGGTGTCTTTTCTTTTAAGTTTTGTATCATGTGTATCTTTTTGACCTTTTTCTGTTTAGTTCTGGTATGGCTGGGGTAGGCCTCCCTGGGTAACTACCTTTATCCTTATGTCTTTCTTTTGATTGTTTTTATGATTTCTAGCACAGTCTTGATTTTGCTTTATTAGAGCATTTGTAAGTGATTTTTACTTTTGAGTGTTGTTAGTTTTTATATAGTGGGGCAAAGTTTTGCACACTTTAAAGGTTCAGTGTGAAGTCGGCTTTTAGAAGTGTTTTTGGCTTAGTTTTTTATTTTTAGGTGGGGTGGGATGACTGGGCCCAGCTATTAATTTTGGATCTGATCTCACCAGTTGTGGGTATACTTCAGGTGTTCAAGTTTGTGCTCCCATGTTAAGTGATGATGAGATCAGAAGTGATTTATCTCCTCTTGTGGACCACGTGAGTCGTTAGGGGGGCAGGAGACCACTACGATCTTTTTTACTTTGCAGGTGGGTGTTTTTTTGGGCTTGAAGTATGTGTCTTTTTTCCTATAGTAGGGTGGGATGAGAGGACCTCCAGTATGATGGTGTTGTGTGATCTGATCTCACCAGTGAGGGTTTTCAGGAAGGCCATGGGTTGTGCTAGTTGTTCGTGATTGGCCTGTAAGTATGTGTTCTCCTAGTGTCTTGTCATAATTGTTCCCCTAACAGATTTGTTTGTTTTACAATTGACTTGTACGGGTTATAGGTCACATAAAAGTTTGGAAGGGTTCAGAAATGTTTTATTGTGCTCTCATTTTTGCATATCACAAACACCTCGCATTCTAACAGGTGTGTGTACACCATTTATATGCACTGTATAACACTTATTTGTAAAATATGTCCCTAGTTTTGGGCCTTTGTCCCTCCATTTTGTCAGTTTATGTCCAAATTTCTTGCAATGACAGGTTGTGAGGTATGCTACAGATATGTGGCATCTTCTGCAAATATGCCCCTGTGATGACCACTGTGATGCAATGCAATTAACCCCACCACAAGTAAACATGCAGATATCACAAAATGGCTGAGAGTAACAGGTGTGTGCATGGTCACATGCATGGCCTTAACATGCTTGGGGTACTGGGGAGCCACAACAGGAAAATCCAATACTCACCGGCTTCATAGTGCTGTCCCACATCCAGGCCAGAGGTACCTATGTAGTTTATGTAGTTATGGGGAGAGGTGTTGTCAGCAGGCTCACATTTGGCCTTGGTATAAGAAGAATGCTACTTGTCTGCACATGTACAGTACAAGCTTTGATAGTACCCAATTTGCTGTCATTCACCATAATTGTGCACTTGTGTACAATACTAAACCCCAACCACAAATGCAGTTTGAATTGATATATGCATCTAGATACTCTATAGAAGACAGTATGACTGCTACATGATTAAATTGATGTGCACTGTGGCCTTATATGGATGCACTTCGCCTGTTGCCTGGGTGCCACCCACCTCCATGACTTGTGTTTTTTGTGTTGCCTGTTGTGTGGGGGGTTGCCCCAAGGTTGACAAGGATCTCCTCTGTTGCCATAAGTGGGGATTGTGTGGCTGGAACCCCACCTGTAGCAGTACGGTCCTTGGCCACGGCTGCAGCCCTTTGCCGGGCATTACATATCAGGTCAGTTGCTCGATACCTGACCTGATCGTATGTACGGCCATGGTGGCCCAAGGTTTTAACTCTGTGGACAAGGTCGTCCCACAGGACAGTCTGCTCCTGCAGATTTTGTCGGCTATGGCCGAACAGCACCCCATGGTGCTGGGTTATGGTATCGCTGATGGTTGCATTCTCATCTACAGTATATGCTGGCTGATGCTGCATGCCACCTGGAAGACATAAACAGGGAAACACATCACAGGACCTCAGACATTGCCCAAAGTTATTTACAGAGACAGCACATCAACATTGCCTATCATTAGCCACCACTTGCAACCACATCATACTCCAGTCATCTATCAGCACAGTATGAACTTGCATTGCACTCCTGGTCCTGATGTGTCATGTTCCATCTAATGAGAGCCAGTACATTGCAAAAACCATCATTCATAATTCATGTTTGTGTAGAGGGATGACAGTGGCCATCTTCCTTGCAGATGGGATGTCAATGGTGCTCAGGCTTTGCTTGCATAAAGTGTGTAATGGAGCTGCAAGCATATGGCTGAGATCATGTAGGATGCAGACAGGAATGTTATCAGGTCCCATGGAGACTTGCGTTTGTTGACTTTGACTAGGCAGTATGCACCTGCTCCCTGATGATGAGGGGAGGGGTGCGGGTGATGTGCATATTCACCTACACTGATGCTGAGCCAGGGAGGTGATGTTTGCCCTAAACCTGTCTGCAGCAGGTTGGCTATAGCTATGGTGTGTGTGTGTGTAGTGTGATTGACCACTATTACAGGTTGAGTTGGGTTGTTGCCTCTAAGATTGTAGACATATGTGAAGATGGCCTTGTGATTGCCCTTGGTGGATGCATCCAATTTGTACTCATAGTTTACCCTACAGTAATCCACCTGTGACCTTATATGCTCATTCAAACAAAGGTTGACTTACTGCCAAGCTGGTGCCTGCTCCTACTTTGCCCTCTACAACCAATATATCGACTAGTTATGTGGTTTGTGTATTGTGGCTGTCTAGCACAGGGGATTACTCTAACTTGGTGGAGGAAGGTTTTACAAGTAAGGCATTGCCGAGTCCATACAGCTATGTATGTGGTCATACAGTTGCTTGTAGTAGGCAAGGACACAAGGTCATAACAGTTGAACACCTCTCCACTTTCAACCTGATAATCATGCTTATTCTAGTACCCATGTCTGTGTCAGGGCAATGCAACAACCAGTAGCTGTAGAAATATAACCCTGTTGGATGCACAGAAACTAAGAATACACATGTGTACAACATGTACAGCTTATTAACCTGACGTTTTGTATCCCATGTCTGTTATGACGCAGCCAGGTACACCTACTCATACATGTGCACAGGTAATACCTGATATACATTTCTGTTCTATGCCAGTATGGCACACTGTATTTAAACTCTAGCTGCTCAGTCACTCCTCTCAACGTGTTAGAGCAGGACATCTGGAGGATGCCACACATACATGGGGGGGGGGGTAGTGGGCCAAAATTAGTGACATTTTCTTAATATTGCTGTAATACACCTAAGTCATTTGATAGCACAGTAGTCTTTGCATTCACAGACATACCCTGGAGAATGTCTGACACTCATATGGCAGGAAGAGAGGAGAAAGACTAGGAGTGGGGTAGTGAGATTAGGAACTTTTAATGTTGGCAGTATGACTGGTATGGGGACAGAACTAGCTGATATGATGGAGACAAGGAAGGCTGATATATTGTGTGTGCAAGAGACCAGATGAAAGGGGGGTAAGGTTAGGTGTATTGGAGGTGGGCCCAAATTATTCTATCATGGTGTGGATGGGAGGAAAATTGGTGCAGGGGTTATACTGAAGGAACAGTATACCAAGAGTGGTTTTAGAGATGAAAATAGTGTCGGATAGAGTGATGTTTATGAAGCTGGAAATTGATGGTGTAATGATGAATGTTAGTGCATATGCTCCGCAAGTTGGGTGTGCAATGGATGAGAAAGAAAAATTTTGGAGTGAGTTGGATGAAGTAGTGATGACTGTACCCAAGGGTGAGAGAGTGGTGATTGCAGCAGATTACAATTGGCATGCTGGTGAAGGGAACAGAGGGGATACGGAAGTGATGGGTAGGCATGGTATTAAGCAAAGGAATGCAGAAGGTGAGAAGGTAGTGGATTTTGCAAAAAGGATGGACATGGCTGTGGTGAATATGTATTTTAACAAAAGGGAGGAACATAGGGTGACATACAAGAGTGGAGGAAGATGCACACAGGTGGATCATATCCTATGCATGAGGGCCAGTTTGATGGAGATTGGAGACTGCAAAGTGGTGACAGGGGGAAGTGTACTAAGGCAGAATAGAATGCTGGTCTGTGGGATGATATTGGTGTTCAAGAAGAGGAGGAGGAGTGTGAGGGCAGCACCAAGGATCAAATGGTGGAAACTAAAAAAGGGTGATTGTGAGGTTGAGTTCAGAAAAGAGTTAAGACAGGCACTGGGTGGCAGTGAAGCATTACCGAATAGCTGGGTAACTACAGCAGAGCTAGTAAGGGAGACTAAAAAGATGCTTGGTGTGACATCTGCACAGAGGAAGGAAGACAAGGAGACCTGGTGGTGGAATGAGGAATTACAGGAGAGTATACAGAGAAAGATGTTGGCAAAGAAGTGGGATTTTCAGAGAGATGAAGAAAGTTGACAGGAGTATAAGGAGATGAGGTGACTGGAAAAGAGAAAGGTGGCAAAGGGTAAGGATGAGGCATATGAAGAGTTGTATGAAAGGTTGGATAGTAAGGATGGAGAAAAGGACCTGCACTGACTGGCTAGACGGAGGGACTGAGCTAGGAAAGATGTGCAGCAGATAAGGGTGATAAAGGATAACGAGGGAAACATACTCACAAGCGAGGAGAGTGTGTTGAGCTGATGGAAAGAGTACTTTGACTGGATGATGAATAAAGAGAATGAGCAACAGAGAAGGTTGGATGATGTGGGTATGGTGAATCAGGAAGTGCAACAGATTAGCAAGGAGGAAGTAAGGATAGCTATGAAGAGGATAAATAATGGAAATGGCTGTTGGTCCAGATGACATAGCTGTGGAAGCATGGAGGTGTTTAGGAAAAATGGCAGTGGAGTTTTTAACCGGATTGTTTAATGAAATCTTGGAAAGTGAGAGGATGCGTGAGGAGTGGAGAAAAAGTGTTTGGGTACTGATTATAAGAATAAGAATGATATGCAGAGCTGTAATAACTACAAAGGGATAAAACTGATCCGTCAAAGCATGAAGTTGTGGGAAAGAGTAGTGGAAGCTAGGTTAAGAATGGAGGTGATGATTCATGATCAGCAGTATGGTTTCATACCAGAAAAGAGCACTGCAGATGCGATGTTTGCTCTGAGAGTGTTGAAGTAGAAGTACAGAGAAGGTCAGAAGGAGTTGCATTGTGTCTTTGTGGACTTAGAGAAAGCATATGACAGGATGCCTAGAAAGGAGTTGTGGTACTGTATGACAAAATCAGGAGTGGCAGAGAAATATGTAAGACTGGTACCGGATATGTACAAGGGTAGTGTGACAGCGATAAGGTCTATGGTGGGAGTGACGGATGTGTTTTTCCTGGAGGTGGGATTATATCAGGGATCAGCTCTGAGCCCTTTCTTATTTGTAGTGGTGATGGACAGGTTGACAGACAAGATCAGACAGGAGTCCCCGTTGACAGCGATGTTTGCAGATGACATTGTGATCTGTAGTGAGAGTAGGGAACAGGTTAAGGAGACCCTGGAGAGGTGGAGTTATGGTCTAGAGAGGGGAGGAATGATGGTCAGTAGGACTAAGAATATATGTGTGTGAATAAGAAGGAAGAGAAGATAGAGGAATGGTGAGGATGCAGGGAGTAGAGTTTGCAATGGTGGATGAGTTTAAATACTTGGGATCAACAGTTCAGAGTAATGATGAGTGTGGAGGGAGAGGTGAAGAAGAGAGTACAGGCAGGATGGAGAGGGTGGACCAGAGTGTCAGGAGTGATTTGTGACAGATAAGTATCATTAAGAGTGAAAAGGAAGATCTACAAGAGGGTAGTGAGACCAGCTATGTTAATATGGGTTGGAGACAGTGGCACCGACAAAAAGGCAGGAGTCAGATCTGGACATGACAGAGTTAAAGATGTTAAGATTTGCACTGGGTGTGGTGAGGGTGGGCAGGATTAGGAATATGTATATTAGAGGTTCAGCCCAGGTTGAACAGCTTGGAGACAAATCCAGAGAGGCGAGATTATGTTGGTTTGGACATCTACTGAGGAGGGATGCTGAGTATATTGGTTAAAGAATGGTAAGGATGAAGCTGCCAGCTAAGAGAAAAAGAGGAAGGCCTAAGATAAGGTTTTTGGATGTGGTGAGAGAGGACATGCAGGTGGTTGGTGTGACAGAGCAAGATGCAGAGGACAGGAAGAAATGGAGACAGATGATCCACTGTGGCGGCCCCTAATGGAAACAGCTAAAAGAAAGAGAAGGAGATGTAATTTTTCACAGATTTGCCAATGATTTGCCAGACATAACAACTCTATGAGTAAATGACTGCAAATATGAGGCACACATATGGTTAGTGTGCATAACACTGGCCATTTGAATGGTATGAGCTCAGTATATCACATGCAGTTCAACGTACATGTCTGCAAAAGTAGTTTACTATGCAAATACCCTGTATAGGTCTCTCCCATTTCTGAGACAAACATGTATATCATAGTTGAATTCACAATTAACATATGCATATCTACGACATCCCAGTAGCTGGCCTAGAAGTGTTGGAGTCAGTATTGTTCAACACACACTCCAGTAGTAGTAATATGTGAGACATCCTTTCCTGGGGAAACTCAGGGGCCTGAGCTGTGATTTATGTCACTGCAGACAGACCCAGATGCTATGGCCATAGGTTCTGATCAGCAATATATCAGTACAGCAAGTCTTGTTGAGACATATTTGTTGAATTTCCTATTTCCCATTATTACATACCCCTATTGCATTCCATTACATGCTTACTGGTTTGATATACTTTTTTTTCCAAGAATAGTTTTCTTTGATTCTGATTTGTGTTGGTTGGTTTGTCTGTCTGTCTGTCTCTCTCTCTCTCTCCCTCCCTCCAAGATGTAGGATATACATCTATTTTGCATAGGCAGCAACTTGTCTTTTGTAGGTAATGCTTATGAGGAGCTGATGGCCTATGCACCAACTTTTGTCCCCCACTTGCTAATTGAATGCAAAACAGCTATGTTGTTATTCCTATAGCCAACGGCATGGCAACACATACCCATAATTGAGCACTTCATGTGCATGTTGCCTCTTTTCCTTGCCTGTAAGGAGGATTTCTTGGAGGTGTGTGAACAGCAGCATCACAGAGGGTAGTTGGAAATACCTCTTATAATGAAAACTTTGGAGACACCCCAACAAAATGGGGCAGAATGTTCCAGACATAGGGGCAGAATTAAGTATTGCTTGTTATACAATTGGATTAATGCTACTTTAACAGGGTTTGTGTGGACATTGCTTTTCTGTGTGATTTTAAGTCTGACAGTGTTATGTGGTTGACATAACTCTCAACTGTAGGGCTATCTGCAGAATGGCCAGAGTTTGGACTGTTCTGTTTGGTGTGTTCCTCAGACATTTTTTTGTCTTTGGAAAATCAGTAGCATTCTCTGGGAATTACCGTCAGTAAATGATAACATCCATTTGCGTTTCTGACTTCATATCCCTCAGAAAAGATATGTTACAACAAACTCTGTTACACCAGCAACTTTCTCAGTTTATAACAGCAATATTTCAAATATGCCCCTGTTTTTGGGCCTCTGCCCCCAAGTATGTCAGGCTTTGTCCAGATGTCATGCAGCAAGAGGTTGATAGATATGGTATATCATTATTTAGTGCCTTCATTCCTGATATCAACCCAGTGAAGTATCAGAATGCCAGACATATTATGTGGAAGAGGCCTTATATATGAGGACAAAGACTGGATATTCTGTGGGACTCTGTACAGTTGAGAGGTCTGTGTATTTCTGGTGATTATTGACAAACTGTCAGGATTGTGTAACAGTGTAGTGTGTAAATGTTATTTGACCTGTGTAAGGAAGGGGTAGATGTAAGTGTTATGGCTCCTTTTCTATCTGACTGTGCATGCTGCTCCATTTTCTGGTGGTCTATCAGCTGTATATGTTTGTAGGGGCAGACTGAGACATGTCCTGTACCATGGTCATGAGTCATACTACACTGTGAATTGGGCCAGTATATGTAGGGGTAGTGTGCGAGTTGCAAACATGATGATTTTGTTCACACAGTCCTAATAAACTACTGTTCATTTGACATACCGGTATGTCACTGTGACTGTGGTGAAAGTGGTTGTGTGTATGCACTTTCACACTGGTGACTGTTTTTCAGTGCTGTTACATCCCTGTAATGTCTGATATATTTGCAAATACAAGTGTAATTCCCCATTCTGGTTTGGGTTAGTGTTGTGTCAGTCTGACTGTAGTTTGGACTGTGCTTGGTGACATGCTTGGCATCTCAGTATAGTTTCCGTAATGTGATGTTATGTCCCGATATTTGTAGGATGTACTGTTGCCTGACTTCCATACATGTTGTGTATTTCTGACACATCACTGGGATGATGTGAGGATTTAAGTCATTAACTAGTGAGAAGTAATTGAGTGCTAGACTTGTGCTATTTCAGTCAATATATGCACAACCACGTGTCAACAATAAGTGCGACTCTGGTGAGGATACCTAAAGTACATAAAAATGTATTAGATCCACCCCTCAGACCTATAGTATCAGGTAGCAAATCCAAAATCTTTCCTATTGGAAAAATGATAGATATCTGGCTCAAACCAATATATGACAATACAAGTGACATGGTTAAGGATTCTTGGGAATTTTTAAGTAATTTCCCAGTGAATTCTTTGAATGGGAAAAGTATAGTGGTTACAGTGGATATTATAGATCTTTTCTCATGCATCCCTAAACAGGAAGGCCTGGATGTCTTCTGTAACAGCATTAGAAGACACACTAAATTAGAGTGGGACAATATCTGTTTGATATTGGAATGTATGTTCATAGTATTGGACAATAACTTCATTTATTATGAAGGTGAACATTTCCGTCAAAAGAGAGGTGTGGCAATGGGCACTGCCTGTGCACCAATTTATGCTAATCTAGTTATGTTGGATTGGGAGGATACTATTTTGTTTACTAGTGAATATTATAAGAAAATCAAACATTATTCAAGATCTCTTGATTATATTTACATTATATGGGATGATAGCACAGACAATTTACTTAAATTCCCTGAATTTATTAATGGAAGTAGTTCATTTTTAAAATGTACCCATGCTTATAGTTGTATAGTATTACCCTATCTAGATACTTTTATATACAGACATGAAGGTGAAGTAAAATCACGTATACATAGGAAAAGTACCTTCTCTAAAGATTACCTAGAATATAGGAGCTACCATCCTGAGAAAATGAAGCACAATATATTTAAGGGTCAAAGTATAAGAGCTGCAAGAATGACCTCACATCAGAAGGACATGGTAGACGAAGTAAAATTTATTACACAACTTTTTGAAGAGAGAGGATACCCAATTAAGATGATGGAACAAATCAGTTCATATATTATTAAGCAATGGGGAAATAAATACAAACCCTTGTTGGGTTCTGGAGATATACATAGACTCAGATCTCATAACACAAGTAATATCAGTATAGATAATCAAGCTAGTATTATTCAATATGAGAGATCATGTATATTAACATATAATACGGAGGTAGAACAGGTTAAGAATATATTAATAAAATACTGGTTTTTGTTATTGAGGGAAACTAGTTGGATAGACACTATAGGAACCAAACCCAGATTTGTACTCAAAATGGGTCGCAATATTAAATGGTATCTGGAAAACAATAATCAAATGACATCCACTATTAAAAACCATAAAGAGAAACGCACTTTAAAATGCGGGATGTGTAATCAATGTGGATTCATACTAGAAGTAGCCAGTATTATGTTAGACAACATGGGTCACACAAGGATTAAATTTAAGTATGGCAATTGTAAGACAAAAATGATTATATATATGGCAAAGTGTATTACATAGGAAAAACTGAAAGAAGCTTTAGACAACGTATATATGATCATATCTATTGTATATGAAAGAGAGACACCAAAAATGCATTATACAGGCATATTGAAAAGATGGGAGATACCCATGAATTTAGATTTGCCATACTAGAAATTATAGATACGGATCCTAGGGGATGCAACTATAAAGATTTACAGGCGTTTAGGAAAACGTGGTGGCAATTATATTTAGATGCCACGAATCCACCTGGACTTAATGACTATATTTCTTGTAAAACCATTTTAGAGACTAAAACATTTTTTTTTATTTAGAGATTTGGAATATTCATTTTGCTAAAGTTCAAATATTGTTTATTATGCTTATCGAATATCTCTCTTGAGAGAGTGTTGATCTAGTTCATAATCGGTTCACTATTAGCAAATAGTTTTGTAACATCCATATAAATGTTTTCATTTTCCCATTTGTATAATAATTAAGCATGTGTTAATACACACACAATAATATAAACATACTGTTTTTTTTTTATGAGTTGTATTTCATACATAATTTTAGGCGATATACTTGATTTATATTGGTCAAATGTGTTTTATAGTTCATATAGGTTGCTTATATGCATATATACTTTTAGACTTAGGTATAAGGTTGCAATATGTTTATATGACTTTAAAAGTCTGATGGAAAGAATTGTGGCGCCAAATGTCAAACAAAAGAAGTGGTTGTTCAGTGTTTCAGTGTTCTGAGGAAGCCCACTTTGCAGTGGGTGAAAGCGCTTAACATAACACTGTTATATTATCAGAAGTTTTAATGTTCGTATGGCAAGTGTGTTTGCAATAAATCCTATTTTATTTAAGAATAAGAGGCTGGTGCACTTATTGGTGACACATGGTTGTGCATATTCCTGGAGCAAGCTACCTTTGTTGTTTTCAGTCAATATATGTTAGAACAGACAGGAATGTGTTACTGCAGCAACTGTGTCAGCTTGTCTACTCTTATATTTAAGATATGTCCCTATTTTCATGGCTTTCTCCCTCCATTTTGTTAGGCTTGGTCCAGATTTGTTGCACTAAGGGGTTCTGATCATACCTCTTGATTGGCCGGATTGTTTCAGAATGTCGTGGTTTATTGCTCATATTTCTGGCCTATTCCACAGATTCATTATTTTTATTTCTCTGGTAAATCACTGTGTTAATCTGAGGATTTCTGTCAGTAAATGATGCCATACATTTCAGTTTCAGTCCTCACATCCTTCAGAACATGTATGCTGAAACAAACCCTGCTATTCTAGCAACATTCTATATTTATAAGAGCAATATTTAAAATATGTCCCTAGTTTTGGCCCATTGTCCCCCCATTTTGACAGTCTTTGACCAGATTTCTTGCACTAAGAGATTGAGGGGTATGGTTCTGAGGTATGACTCCACTACATGTTATGAGTATACATATATGTATATGTATATATATATATATATATATATATATATATATATATATATATATATATATATGGGATCCGTCACTATGTTCAAAGTTTCACTACTTCGAACCCCACCTCACCGAGTCCACTTGTTCAAAGTAGTGAAACTTCGAACACTGATTTCAGCAGTCACACTACAGCATGGAATGGGAATATTCCCTTTTCCCCGCTGTAGTGCACTCTCGGAGTTGGTATATTTAAGTAGGGGGGGTGGGGGCACAGCACAGCCCCCCGCTGCAAAAACATGTTTTAGCGTGTTTTTTTTTTTTTTTTGGGGTAGCCCGGGGAACTAGACGTCAGCGAAAGTGCACTTTCATTTAAGTGGACTTTTGCTGAAGTGTAGGGTCTACTGCTCTGTTTCAAAGAAGTGTATTTTCGATGTAGAGCAGTAGACCCATATGTATATATTTTTCCATATATATGCATCTCCATACATATATACATGTGTACATGTATATGTATATATACAAAACCCTACAGAATCTTTTGCCTACTGTTGAATGACTCTACTGCATGATATGTTTGAAAAAGCATCAGAAATTCCAGCAGCTCAAATGGTGTAGTGATACATTGCTCTGACTACGGTGTATTGGGACCTGGGTTTGAGATTTGGCAGGGCTGATTATTTTGTTGTTAGGCAGAACAGTGGCTAATGGAGGCAGAGTTATTAAAGCAGTTTTAAGTGGCTTTAAGCGGGTTTGCACATGGTTAACCGTAGAGATGATTAATTTGTGTTGGCTTCTATTAGCATTGCACAAACTTGCTTACTCTTGCTTACCCCCGCTTATACCCACACTCATTTTTTAATAGAAAAGAAAAAGGGGTGATAGGAAAGTGGTGAAAAGAGGGCACGCAGAGGGGAACAACAAAATGAAAGATAGCTCGGGATGTACAGGATGGGTGTAGGGAAGTTCCGTAGCTGTCAATTTCTTATACAGCAACAGCTGTAATTGTACATAATCTGGAGGTGATTTTGGACACTCAAACCTCAGAGAGAGGGGTGAGGACAATGGAAGTGTGTTGTCAAGCCAATTGGATCAGATTACATGTGTCCACTGGACATGTGTGTGAAATGGACAGCTATGTATGGGGCGACAGATGCCCTTTTTTTTTTTTTTAAGGTGAGAGTGGGATGTTGGGGAAGGATTGTAGGTATGTCTGGGGAGGTAGGTTGGGTAGGGAGACAGACAAGACAGGCAAGACTCAGACAGGGATGGCAGATGACACTTGAGAGGGGTAAACACATTTGATGGGGAGGATGGTTTGGAATCCAAAGCCCTTGGGCCCCCATTTGGTTACAGTGGGATTGAGATCCCTACCCATGGGCAGTCACCACTGTACCTTCCTGGCCCCAAAGATGGCTGTGCTGGGAGCTGGACAGGAGTGGACAGGAAGGGCAGCTTGCCCCTTGAGGTGCACCAGGCAGCCCTCATTCCAGTGCAGCTGCTCTCCAAACACAGATTTGAATGGTGCTGTATACCAAACTCTGGACCTGACTGCGGGTGACGGGATGCTGTCTGTGCCTGCTCCCGGAGGGGGGTGGGGGGACAGGCTCATCCCCTGAGGTGGTTCCACCTGAAGGTGGTACAGGACCAGTGGATGAGGGAGATCTAGGTTGGGTCTCAGACATGCTGGGGCCAAGTGCCATGGCCAGATGAGGTGGGACAAATGGATCCACTGGGATCTACCTTCTCAAATGCACTATGTTGTTGAAGTTTTATAAAATATGTTGGCTTGTCATGGACAACACATTTCATGATTAGTTATAACAGCATGCATGGGTGTTCCAATTAACCCCATAAAATAGATTTGAAACAGTTGCACAGCAAGCAAAACACATACATAAATGGAACAACAGTATGCATCATAACAGCATGTTAGAAACATTGATGGCAACAGGCCACCGACAATGGTATTTGAACAAGGTATGTTAACATGCAAGCAATCAAACATATTAACAACAATATAACACATCCCAACATTAGGGTTGGAGTACAACATACCCGTAGTAAATGAGTAATAATTATTGATGCAGATGGGGGGGGGGAGACAAAAAGTCCATTAACAACTGTTTTTGCTTCTATTTTCCACAATGGTACTGCTCAGTACTCTATGGGTCTGCCCTCACTTTATATCTACATATGCCCATAGCTTATGTAGTACAAACATACCTATTAAACTGTCAGCCTGAATTGGTATGAGGCAAACTGACAACTCTAAGTACATGACTAGAGTGGACTTGTACAAGTCAGGGTTACATATCTGGCACATGAGGGGTACCCTAAACTGCTGTTATGTGAGTGTGGTACTGGCATATGTCAACTGGTTTCCTATCTGTATCCAGGATTATTTGCAGCAGTGACCACTAGCCGTGACAGCATGACACTTGAGAGACATGTATCGGGAACATATTTCTCAACCTTTTAGAGCATGACATCTGGACAAAGCCATACATAAGAGTGGGACAGAGGCCCATAAATATGGACATTTTTAGATACTGCTCTTACAAACTTAGAAAGTTGATAAAATAGCAGGTTTTGCATTTGCATGGCTTTTCTGATGCATATGACATCTGCCACTTGTATGTCTATCATTATTTTCTAACTTCAGTCTATAATGGTTTGCCACTGATTTGCCATGACACCACTACTTTATGTAAAACAGACCAAATATCTGACAAATATTTGGACATTCAGTGAATATCTGTACAGCTGAGTGCTATGATTCGGGAAGAGTGCATATTGTATGTACCTACCCTGCTGTCATTTGCAGGTATGCCGTGGGACAGTTGAACAGTTGTACACAGTTTATTAGTATAGCCTTCATACAGCTATTGGCAATATTTACTTACCTGTAAAACCTGCAAGGAAAATATCTGACTGTTTTTACATTTATTTCTGATTCCTTGTGTGTAGATATGCACACATCTTAGTACCATTCCCTGGATTTGAAATGTGTCTTGGTGTGCAAAATTGACAACTAAGTTTTTTCTCATCATACTGAGCTACTGGGGAACTGCTGTTTCTTGTTTCACTTGTTTCTGCCCAATAGTCTCTTGGTTAGACAGTCTGAACTTGTAATCCTGTGATGCATGTATGACAGATAGTTAATGTACTGTGCATTACTCCTTTGGATTACTACAATCTGGAAAGCAAAGATTAACACAAGGCAATGCTGCATGGAACACACTTTGATACTTTACATATTAATATTCAGAATTCAGATCTTAGTGCAGTATATATATTTCACATTTAATGTATATCTCGTTTTACAGCTACACCATCTACATTTTCTCCTATCAGCTTGTTCAGAGATGAACCTCAGTTAATGTATGCTGTCACAGCCATATTTGCTGTGAAGAACCTGTATACATTCTGTATTGGTCTACAACAACATAACAGAATAAACACAACAGTTTTTTGTAAGGGTCTTTATGGTACTTCAATATTTGTCAGTCATCATCTTCTTTCAGCTGTTCCCATTAGGGGTTACCACAGCAGACCACCTGTTTCCATTTCTTCCTGTTCTCTGCATCTTGCTCTGTCGCACCAACCACCTGCATGTCCACTCTCACCACATCCATAAACCTTATCTTAGGCCTTCCTCTTTTCCTGTTGCCTGGTAGCTTCATCCTTAGCATCCTTTTCCCAATATACTCAGCATCCCTCCTCAGCATATGTCCAAACCAACGTAATCGTGCCTCTCTGGCTTTGTCTCCAAACCTTCCAACCTGGGTTGACCCTCTTCTTCTATGTCTTCGTTGTCTTTGTCTTTCTGGGCTGACCCTCTAATATACTTATTCCTAATCCTGTCCACCCTCGTCGCACCCAGTGCAAGTCTTAACATCTTTAATTCTGCCACATCCAGCTAAAACTCCTGCCTTTTTTTTCAATGCCACTGTCTCCAACCCATATAACAAAGCTGGTCTCACTACCCTCTTGGAGACCTTCCCTTTCACTGTTATGGGTACTCGTCTGTCACAAATCACTCCTGACACTCTTCTCCACCCACACCATCCTGCCTGTACTCTCTTCTTCACCTCTCTTCCACACTCACCATTACTCTGAATTATTGACCCCAAGTATTTAAACTCACCCACCTTTGCCACCTCTACTCCTTGCATCCTCATCATTCCTCTATCCTCCCTCTCATTCACACACATATATTCTGTCTTAGTCCTGCTGACCTTCATTCCTCTTCTCTCTAGAGCATATCTCCATCACTCCAGGGTCTCCTCCACCTGTTCCCTACTCTCACTACAGATCACAATGTCATCTGCAAACATCATAGTCCACGGGGACTCCTGTCTGATCTTGTCTGTCAACCTGTCCATCACCATTGCAAATAAGAAAGGGCTCAGATCTGATCTTTGATGTAACCCCACCTCCACCTTAAACACATCCGTCACTCCCACCGCAGACCTCACCACTGTCACAATACCCTCGTACATATCCTGTACCACTCTTACATACTTTTCTGACACTTCTGACTTCCTCATACAATACCACAACTCCTCTCTAGGCACCCTGTCATATGCTTTCTCTAAGTCTGCAAAAACACAATGCAACTTCTTGTGACATTCTCTGTACTTCTCCATCAACACTCTCAGAGCAAAGATCGCATCTCTAGTGCTCTTTCCCAGCATGAAACCATACTTTTTTATTTATTCAGTTCTCGCAGTAACATTATACCGGCTAGCAGTAAGCAATGTACTCCTTCTTAGCTAATTTAACAATATAATGCAAAATAGATTTGTAGTCACCAGCCAGCTGGCGCAGCCTCAGCAGTCTGTCATAGTGGGCATTGACTTTCACAGCCCTCTCTGCTGCAGCTGTAGGGGAGAAAAGCACACATTATGCCTATCTGTCTATCACATTCTCAGGCTAGTATTTGCTACAAACTACTTGATAGCAATGCTTACACACTACTGGAGCATTCTAGTCCTGTTCCTCTTGGATCCACTGGTCCACGAGCTCCCCTTTCCTATGATTTAGGTCAACATAGTGGTGCCATATCTGCTCAACAGTCCAGGGGATGCCAGTAGCACTGGTGAGGTCATGTACGAGACAGTCCCAGGCCTCCACTTTGTATTGGGAGCCCTGGTGCTGGTCCTGCAGCAGTCTCTCCTCATGTTTTTTTACTAGGAGTCCAGCCATGACCCTGGAATCCTGAATGCTCCAGCACTGAGCCCAAAAGTGCACTCCCTCTCCTACGCCAGCCATTGTATATGCACAGATGGATAATATCTGATTATGGCTGTATTATTGCCTGCACCATTTAAATAGTGCAATATTCCTGCCCTTTGCTGTCATTGGGCCATTTTGAAAAGATTAAGCACCTCTAAGCAGTGCACAAACCCACTAAGCTAGTTTTAACACTGCTTAAAGGAGAAGTTGTTGAGCACTGATTAACAGTGCACATATCCACTTAGCTGAGCTACCTGCTGCTTAGCATTCACGTCTTAGCAATGGTTACACCTGCTAAGCATAGCTGAGCATTACTAACCATTGTTCACTTTTTATTTATTAAATATATTAGAATACTGACTTCATTTATTAAGTGTATATGAGTTACTTTACATGACATTCCTCTATGTGCTTTCCTTGCATTGGCAAGGGGTGTGACTATACTGTATGGGACACTTGTGTGCACATGGGTGGTTTCACATGTTATATGCACTCACACTTCTGTTTTACACCAGCTACATACCCTGGTTGACAAAAACAGTTACTACATAATTTAAGTTTAAAAAAATAATTTTAACACTGTTTCCCATATAAAAATAACTTGCTTGTCTTGGTACTCGATCCATGAATACCTGCATATAAAGCCAGGATTCTAACAGCTATGCTATCTCAGCATGGGCATTTCAGCTGTATATTTGTATTTATCTCTATGGGATGTTTAAGTTATGGTAGGCAGAGGACCATAACGCACACACCCGCTTAGCTATGGTTAAACAATCCTTAGCCTAGAAAAAAATCTAATATTATTATTATATTATTATAGTATTGTGGTGTTCTGACAAGTCATTGAGGACTGCAGTCAGGAGATAATGGTATACATTTGGCTTTCAGGCTGCTATCCTTCAGAAATTCATGCTAATACATATCCTGTTTTACATCGGCTTTCTAAGATTGTGAGGGCAATATTTAAGTGGTATCCCTATTTTTAGTGTTTTGTCCCCCCATTATTTGTGCCTTTGTCCATATGGACTGCTGTCAGGGAATATTGCCATATCTTTGTCTTTCAGACTTCTATCCTTCGGAAATTCATGCTAATGCATGACCTGCTTTCTATCAACTTTCTAAGTTTGTGAGGGTAGTATGTAAGATGTGTCCCTTTTCAGGGCTTTATCCCCCATTATTTGTGCCTTTGTACACATTTCCTGCTTTAGCAGGTTGCAAGGTGACATACATCACTTTTGCAATGTAGAAGGTGTGTCACAGAACCTGTCACACACCCCCAGTATTGCTTTCCTGCTGCCGTATGTTATTCAGTGTTCATGGACACTGAAATAATAATTTATTTCATGTCAGTGTCTGCAGACACTGAAATACTGGCATAATATTAGAGAAATTCTGTAATATTATGCCGGATCATGATTAGAAATTACCGTATGGCACTTTATGACTGCATGGGGATGGTTCAATGTCCATGCACTACTTGAACATGCCTCCTGCACTCGTTCACGGCTTGTGTCCGTGTAGCTTAAACAACAGCATGCCTTCATGAATATGCAAACCGCACTGCTGTGGCTACAAGGACATGAACCACTCTGTGCAGGAAGAGCACTATTCCTGCATGGAGTTTATTGAATCCCAGGGACTCTTTGTGTTCCTCAAGAAATTACTGTTACTTCAAATCAAGTTTTACCACTGCTGATGTGCAGTGAGCATGGGGTTATAAAGGTTAATTTGTTGCCATATAATACTGCCAAACTGAAATCTAAACAAATGCAGAGAAGGTTAATTATAGATTATATGGAAGCAAAACAATCACTATGTAAAACTAACTGGAGTGAGGTGTTCAGTGGAAAACTGCAGATGGAATGTGGAAAGTTTTAAAAGAGAAACCGAGTGCAAAAAAAATTAAATAAAAATGTTCAACATCAGAATCTAGGCATACAACATCAGGGGGATATATTCCCATAAGTACAAGATATCTAATTAAGGTGAGAGACAAAATATATAAGAAATGGAAGAGAGGTTGAACTACAACTTTGAAAACTGAAATAAACAAGCTGGATAAACAGATTATTCATAGTGTGAGACAAGATCAAGAAAAAATTGAAGAAAATGTATATAACAACATTGAGCATAATAGGAAACCTTTTTATAGATACATAATATGTGAAAGGAGTAAAGCCACACAAACTGATAAACTGAGTGCAGATTCTAAAATGTATTCTCAAACACAACAGATCATAGATATATTTACAAAATTGTATGTAAAACAGTTGGCTCCACAAAAGGGGAGATACGTTGTCCTAATGACATCCAGCAAACACCAGATACTGGAATCAAATTAGATTATACTGAAAAAGAACTGCACAAACTGGATCTAAACAAAGTACACGGAGGAGATGGATTTACTAACAATGACACGAGAATACTTCAGCAAAAACTTATGGTACAATTATATCGATTATTCACTCGGTCGTATAAATATGGGGAGATTCCTCAAGATTGGAGGCATGCAATTATTAAACCTGCCATTAAGGGAAAGAGAAGTAGGACAAACCCAGAGTCATATAGACCTTAAGTCTACTTTCATGTTGTGGAAAAATAATGGAGAAGGTAATACTGGATAGGTTATTGTCAGAACTGGATAGGTTGGGACTTGAAACCATATATCAGCATGCACATGTTGAAAATAGATCTATTACTACCTGTAACATGATGTTCAATAACAATGTAATAACAGCTATGAATGAAACATCATGCTGTGATGTAATTTATATAGATTTAACTTCAGCATTTGACAGTCATACGCAAAACACTGATCAATAAATTAGTACAACTAGGTATTGATCTACTCCTGATAAGATGGATAGCTGCATGGCTTACAAAAAGGACATGGCAAGTATCATACAGCAACTGGACAGGTGAAATCCTTGGTTACAGTCAGGGTGTCCCACAGGGCTCTGTCTTAGGCCCTTACTTGTTTATATTGTATCTTCCAGACCTAACGTTTTCATCTGAGGTGTTTTACAGTCTAAATGCAGATGACTTGAAATTGGGTAAACTGATTACATGTGTTACGGATAAGGTATGTCTGCAAAATAACTTGACTAAATTGACCATTTGGGCACAGGAGAATAATATGCTCATAAATACATCAAAAACTAAGCATATTACATCTGGGAGACATAAATTGAAAGATGAATATTTAATACAGCACACAGTGATTGAATCTGTAGACTCATTTAAGGACCTGGGTATATGGGTAGATTCAGCTATGAGTTTTTCTAATCATATCAGTCAATTGGTTAATGATAGTTATAAAGTTATAGGTTGAACAAAAAGATTTATAAAGTCTAGAAAATCAAAAATGAGGAATTAATTGTTTGTTAGTTACATCAGACCCAAAAATGAATATGAAATAATAATATGGAAACCCTATAAGAAAACAAGCATGAGTAAACTGGAAGGAGTACAGTGGAAATATACTAAGCATCAATGGATGTGAAAATGTAAGTTATTATGAAAGACTAAATTATGTGAACTTGTATAGTGTCTCTTACAGATATCTGAGAGGAGATCTTATTCAGGTATATAGGGCATTTAGAGACAACTACCTCTGGGAATGTTTGGGGTTATCAAAAAGTACTAGAGAATTATCAGACAACCTATGTAGAAGATTCTATAGGAATGAGAAGTGTACTAATTGGTTCTGTGACAGAATAGCTGATGCATGGAACAGACTGCCAAATTACATTAAAGCAAGTACTAGTTTAGATATTTTTAAGAACAGCCTGGACACTTATTATGGGAACAAGTGTTTGGGTATATTGGCAAGCTAGAAGGGCATTTATGCCCATGCTTGAAATATTTGTATGTATGTATATATATATATATATATATATATATATATATATATATATATATATATATATATATATATGTCCTCAATAGATATTTGTAGTTCTTTTGGTTGTTCAGCCTTGCCCACAGCTGGAAGATTTCTATGTGTTCAGGTTGGCATGCTGTGCAGCATGGTGCACACCATTATCATCTGTGTCGCCTTCTCAGGTTTATATTGCAGTGTACCACCAGATGTGTCCAGACATCTGAATCTAGCTTTCAATACCCAAACACGTGGTCTATGAAATTTTTGGTTGTTGCATGTGCTATGTTGTAGGCCTCTTGCGCAGGGTTGGATGGACTATAGCATGGAGTAATTAGTCATGGCTCAAGAGAATAACCACAGTCACTTGTTGGGAGAGTTAAAACACTTTTTCAGACTGGATATTGCTGACAGTGGGACCTTTCAGTTACATCCTGTTTTCTTGTACTTAACCAGAAGCATTTCCTCTGGAATTTCACCTTGCTGGAATGCAACCCTAAGTCCACTTTCCCTCCAAATGGCAGCATCATGGACATGTCTAGGGTATATTGCCATGATGTTTGTTATATTGCCATCTGCTGCACTCACAACTTAGCAGTTAATGGATGGCCATAATTTTTTGTTTATGCACTGCTCTGCTTCCGGATGTACTGGAGTCTTGTTAGGCATGAGTGTGTAATATGTTGCACTAAGTACATTGAGGGAAGTTTGAGATGTTTTAAGAAAGGTACATTACAGTTCACAGCTCCATGGTTGTGGATAGGAAGTGCACAGTCATCCACCTTGGTGCACATTACTGCCAGGAATTTGGCCAGGAAACAACTGGCAGTTGTCTATTATACTCCCACAGCATCCCCCATGTGTCTCTGGAATGTCCCAAGTGTGAGTATACCCAGGCTAAAATACACTTTGGTTTCAAGGGGGTGAAGTTTCCTCAAAGGGTCTACACAGACATGTGGGGCACACATCTTACAGACAGAATGCACCATTTGTCTGTCTAGAATATATCTGCCCATTATTTGGTGGTCTGACAGTTCCAGCTTGCTCTGACTCTAGCTAGCTGACTTCTAAGAAGCACAAATACATCTTCATTTATGCTTTGCATCACTGCTGCTTGTTGCAGTATATTAACAGCAGGCTGCATTGTTATATACATTTTTTCAGTTTTGCCATGGATTTTGCCATTGATCCATAGTATTTTTCTGAAATCTTTGGGGCCCATAATGCATTTGTTGACAGTCTCAGAAGTGGACTGGGCTGGTTGTCACATCTGAGTTGCATTGTGTGTGCATGATATGTTTTGGAATCACACTGGCAAACTGTGAATCCCTAATTATCCTACACTGAATAATTAAGTAGTTGGTCTGCCTTCAGTGTGTCTTCTGGAATCGTGTCTGCAGCAGATGCTCTGGAGTCTTCCTTTGGTGTGCTGTTCTGTCCATAAATACCTTCCATGAGCTTTATGGAATCTGTCCCAAAGTCTTTCCACAAAAATATAGAGCAATAAGGGAAAGGAAAGAAATAAACCAAATGCCATCATGGAAATATCAACTAGATCAAACTATAAAACAATTAAGACAAGCAGTGTCACCGTTAGAAAATTATAGCAGAGTGAACGGATCAACAAAAATACTTAGAAAGATAGATGTTATAAAAGCATCACATGGTATTAGAATAGGCCAGGATATATTGTACACTATTGCAAATAATAAGCTAAAGATATTAGCACAGGCAGAAAAAACGTAGAAGATGTATAGATAAATACAAAGGAAAAGTACAAAATAAACAATTCATTGATGATCCCAAACTGTTTTATAGAGAATTGGGGAAACAAAGCAAAAACAATAGAAACACCACCAAAAAAAGAAGAAATAGATACATTTTGGAGAAATATCTATGAAGACCCTGTGGAACATAACAAAGATGCTGAATGAACAGAAGAAGCAAAAGAAAGAGTAAGAAGTTCAAATGTACAAGATATGAAATGGGATGAAGTAACAACCAGAAAAAATGAAACAAAATTAAGAAAAGCTTCTAAATGGAAACCCCCTCTAGGTCCACATGCAGTACCTAATGTCTGGCTAAAAGTATTGTCCCGGTCCCCTTCAACAAACACACATCACACCAAATGACATTTGACGACCTTTATTAAAATTCCATAAACATAACTTTATTGACCAACTAATATTTTTAACCAAAGCATAAACATCCATATACCTCTTACTAGGGCAATGTGACGCTGCTCACCATGACCAGATAAGCACCATCCTTATCCCCTCTCACTTATTTACTTATCAAGCAGCGTCCCACCGCTCACTTTTATTTCCCACTTATTAAATTAACCATCCAACCAAGTCAGCAGCATCCTTACTGCTGCTCACTTACTTTTACTTAGCAAGCATCATCCAACCACTCACTTGCATTTCCCAAATCATTGAAATAACCATCCACCAAGTAAGTAGCGTCCTTACCTCTGCTCACTTACTTTTACTTATCAAGCAGTGTCCAACTGCTTACTTGCATTTCCCAACTCATTAAAATGAACATCCAACACCAGAGGAGGAACAGAAGAGGGATAAGCCTCCCCTCTTCTCTGCCCACCAGCTTGACCAGGTTGTTCCCCTCCTTCATACCAAAACTTCCAAAAAAACCTTTGAAAATAAATCTAATCATACCTTAAAAAGGTTGAACCCAAGCATCATTCAGTGTACTCCATCCCCTCTGAACCAAACTGGATCCCTGTTCTCCATATACCAAAGCCCTATCATATACACATCCATAGCAACCAGTTGCCTAAGCCACTGAAATCAAACCAATGATCCTTCTCCAATGCCACAGTAATACCCATACCCTTGTAAAACCTCTGTGAATCAAACATATCCTTGCTTATCATAACTACCAACAGTAACGCTGCAATTATTTCCAGGTTATTACCTGCCAAATACACCACCAAAACACTAAAAGGCCCAACACCATCCAAGACAAAGCAAGCCCAACTGCATGCCATTCTGCTTAACTGCAGCACTCTTTTACCACCCAAAGGATGTAATAATGGCCAAAATGAGATTTCCTTTACAACCAATCAATTTAATCATAATTCAACAACCGTACCCACTGTCTAATATAAAACCAGAAACATCCGATGACCAACATAGCATTTGCCGACCAATACACCACCGTCTTAATAAATTCACTACTCCATAATGCCAGTTCCACCCAGAGTGTAACCCAATGAACCTCCAATTACAAACATCATCCTTCACAATAAAACTTATCTTCTCAATAGCCATAGTCTATCAGTCTTCACTCTGTCAAACCCACCCCAACACTACAAACCTCTAACCCACCATCCCAGATTTAGTAAAGCCACATAACCGTGTCACCTTAACCAGAGTCAGCTGAACTGCTTTACCATGTCCCCAGACCTAAACACAATTTAACAAAATCTTGCAATGCCCTATCATATACCTTCCTATCAAAAAATTCCCCAGAATCCTGTACCCCATCCAGTCATTCCAAGCCAACCTGAAGCAACACTCCTGACAACACCAGGAGCTAATACCACTGCCCAATTGTCCAAATGAAAATTAACCATTTTGCCCACCACTTCTACTAATCCTTCAACCTTGGACAGACTACACTTAACTTTAAACACTAACATCCTTCCTCCAAATGTCCTTCCATCCTGTTCATCCACCCTTCCAAGCATCCTTCCATCCTGCCAGCCAACAAGTTAAAGCCATTCTCCCAACATATTCAAATTCAGGAGCCGAACGAGCTACATGACAGCCTTAATCTGCCCTTGTCCCGAAACTTCATCCCTAGAATGTTTTTTTTTCATTTTATTTACCCCCCCCCAGTAAATCAAACAAACATGACATGCATCCACTAGCAAACCCCAAATAATGCCTTTCTTGCACAACACACACACACACACACACACACACACACACACACACACACACACACACACACACACACACACACACACACACACATGCACACACACACCTAGTCTTAAGTCATACCCGCTGCTATCAAATGCAATTGAGAACAGCGCCAGTCCCCAAGTAGCATTGGACACTGAGAAACCTACCTGCATAGCCTTGTCACAGAAAAACTCAACTACCATTCCCACACAATACTACCCAAGCTTATAATGTTGTGACTCCACCCCACCTGTGGACAACTGCAAACTCCCCATAAACAATCCCCAAACCTGCTTCACCCTGCCCCTGATGTACCTCACCCTGACTTGTCCCCACTCGACTCCCAAACTGCACTCTGATGTGCCTTAATGAATAAAGTAGGATTACCTATGACTTCATTGTGCATCACTCCAGTGGCAGCAACTTACATTCCAACAGAATCTATCACATTTTAAATCCACTTCCTCCAGGTTACCGACTGATGCCCACTCTGTGCTTTCCTATCTGCAACCTCATTACACATCACTCCAGCAGCCGCTCATCTGCAAAAGTAAAGAAAATGGTAAATCCTCTGCAAACAGAAACCAAAACTTCTTAATGACAACATTAGGTGCTGCCAACAGCCTATCTTATCCATCAACTGCACAGCCACTACCCTGCCTTGCATCCCCTAGCCTCAATACCAGGCACCACTGTATCCCTCCATAAACCTTCAGTAACCAGTAAAGGACCATGCTGCAGCAAGCAGTTTTATGACACCAGCAGTAGTAACTGTGGATGAGGGTTAAACATCGAAATACCTGGGTTACGTCATGATTTCCATCCAAACCCAACTGCACTGTATGGGCCAAGTTAACTTAATTCACAAAACAGCCTTGGGAGCTTTTCTGTAAATAAGCACTACAAAGACAACCTTGTGCAATCACATAAATTTTATTCAAGCAGCGCTACCTATTCATCTGTTAGAGCATGCCCAGTGCTGCTTTGCTGTACAAGCGGCTCTAACAGCAACATGTACCCAGCTCCATCTTAGCTCTGAACCCCTCAGTGACACATTTCAACAGTATCAGTGACAAATCCAGAGCAAGTCAAGGGCACATTTAAAATATTAGTACTATTAACCTGAGACATCGACAAATTCATAACTCATAATTATTTTCATATTGTAAGCATAATTCACCACCTTTCCTGCAAAAGTCACAGATTTTAGGCTGGATTAAGAGGGACAAAGCTAAACCTGAGACAAAGTGAGGGACATCCCTGCTCACCTAGTGACACCAGGGGCAAAATCAGGGACAACTGAGAGGTATGAACCCCATAGGTGAACACTGCATATAAAATGGATCGGAAAACCCAATACACCTGCCTGACTAAAGGTTAAGCCTCACAATTGTAAGATTACTCTGCTGTCCTTCACCCTCTCTGTCTTCTCCATTTTTTTTAATAACTGCTGCCTAACTGCCATCCCACTAATAAAAGAGGGGACAACCATCCATGCATGGTGGTAAGAACTCACCAAGCATGCACGGAAAGAAAGTGTTACTCATGGACACCTCTCAGCTTACAACCAGAGCAAACAATTTCATATTTAACAATGTTGTGGGCTTCCAGAATGCATGCTATCACAAACCTTATCATCCCACCCAACTTTCCAAATTTATGAGTAATCCTCAAAATCCGACTTTACCTTGGGCCTTCGTCTCCCCACTAAACCAGACCCCAACCAGATCTTTGCACTAATAAGTTGAGACTTGTACTCCCAATAAGTATTACATCATGAACTGCAATCTGTTATCTGCCACCAGCATTATGTTAATGGTGGACTGTGCCAGCTTCAAAGGTGCCTGTACTTCCCAACACATTAGTGCTTTGCTGCGCATGCACATTGAGCAGCCGTTAATTGTGGGTGCTTCCAGGCCCATGAAACCTGCTACCCAACACTAACCTTCCAGCTGAGAACCAGCCTGGCAGAACAACCCCCCCCCCCCATTTTTTTTTTTTTTTTTTGACAAATGCTTAAAATAGGGACAGATCTACCCAGTCTTGCTAATATAACTTAGGAAGTTTCCAGAATAACAAGATTTGTGTCAAAATAACCTAATCATGTTGTAATCTTTTTTTTATATAATATAAGGGCAGCTTCCTCTACCTAATGACCCATATAAACATAGCTCCATAAACTTGGGAAGCTGTTGGCATGCAAATTTGAAGTCTGAAACTCAAGTGTATGTTTTTTACTTAATGGTTGCACTCATCAGATCCCTGTAGTGAGTCTCCAGAAAACTACAACTTTTATGAAAATAGACCACAATGTGTCTCCCACCAGAAAATTTCTGGACCTCCAATGGAAAACTGGACCCATAGCTCCAAACCAGAGAAAATCCTTGACACTATCAGAATCAAGGACACTTTCCAAATATTACTACTGTTCATTTGTGACCTCGACAGAATAAGAGGATTGGAATTAATATTCATGTTCTGAAGTAAAATAAGTGTAATACTGTCATCATTATATTATTCAACTTGTGTATTTCACCACCTTTTCCCCAACTGACACCAGTTTAAGGCAGGATTAAGCTTTTTACCCTTAATCAGATATGTCCCTGAAACCCCAGGACAGTTGTGACATATCCTGCACCCTTAACTGGCAGATAACTGCTGATACAAATGCTGCTCTTATACCTATCAATCCCTTATGCACCGAATCAGGCACAATCAAATGAAATTCTGCATTTTTTTTCCTGCTGCTGCCAAAGCATCTTCTCCGTCTCCACCCTAGAAAGGCAGCATGAGCTAGCCCCCAGAAAGGACACACCCCCAACCATTAACTGTGCATGTGCAGCCAGCAGCCATTATTACTCAGGCATTCCATGGCCCACGAAGTGTAACTACTCCAAAAGGTGTAAAATGAGCTGTTAAAACAAATGTAAGGGCTAAATCAATCACACCTCAAAATATATGCTCACCATCCATTAACTTATTTATTTATTTTTTTGAGTTCACATCAACACCCTTCTCCACAAACTGCCAAACCTCCTCCAAGTCTCCAATTGCTGCAGATTCTATCAAACTCTCCTGTAATTTTGACTTTCTGACTTTCCTTTATTCCCTCAACATCAAACACTCAATGCATCGGTAATTCTTTCAGTTCATATGCATCGGCCATGTCTCCCACAATGTTCGCAACCATACAGGAACTAAAAGCAACCTGAACCATACAGTGAAAAAAAAGCTCTATTTTTGCTTCATATAACCATAAAAGTTCATGTCTTACAACGGCACAAAAGCCAACTTAAAGTGATATATGCAGACCATGTTTACTCATTTCCCACACCATGCATCCTATCACCAACAGAGCCGTTATAGAAAAATATCCACTAAATAAATGCTTAAGGTCTCAGAAACAATGAGCTGAGAGTTTTACACCCAAGCTATTTTTGTTCTGGCAACACCTCCTAGGAGGACCACCAGTAGTCTAGGCTCCATCCATATCCCTTGTGCCACGAGGATTAGAGCCATGGGTAACATGTTGCGACTAATCCCATGCTACAACATCCCCTGCACCATGAGGCCAAGAGCCATGGGTAACATGGGGTGACTAATCTCATGCTATGACTAAAGGAATCCTGTTACCATGCCTATGTATGAAGCACTTTACATGCACACAATTTGAAAATGAACATGTGGACTGCACAGCTACACTAATGATAAGTCAGGACTGAACTGCAGTCCCAAGACGTATGTGGCAGAAACATTACTACTGAGCTATCATACCATCTGATAAACAAAAAAAAAAAAAATGGCCGCCTGAGTTAAGCTGCACTAATCGTACATGCACTTCACTGCTCGCAAACACCCTGATACAACTTTACTAGCCACATTAGCATAATGAGTAGCTGCATGCATAAACCTGCAAGCAAAATCCAATCACTATTCATTACCATCACTGCCAAGGAGTAAACAAATGAGAAATGTGCATCCAAATAATCATTCACATTCAAGAGGTCACATAGCATTGTATGCTAGCTCCCCCCCCCCCCAAGGCATTAACAGGATTAAGAAAGAAGAAAAAAAATTACAAATGCAAGCATACCAGTACAGCAACATTTCAACTATCTCCTCTAACCATCTGATACTAAATCAAGTCCCTTGGGGCCTCCCCCCTTCCTACACTACTACCACCAATGATGAAAAAGGGGCTAACAGCACCACAACCTAAAGAAACCTCTCCACCACCTCACAACCAAAACAAAATGAACTCAGATCCAAATGTGGAGCCTAATAAAATTCTAACCATTAAACAAAATGGGGGATAAGAGTAGACCATGAAACAAAACCCCAACCACCATGTATTACTAGAAGAGGCCACCTCAGAAATAAAAGCTGCCAGTGTATCCAAGAAAGCCCATAAAAATACCCAGTGCCTCTACCGACAACTGAAATAAATTCCAAACTCCTGCCCCCCCCCAACTACAATAGGAAAACAAAACATTTGTAACTCACAGCAACCATGCCTAGAGCACTGAGAAGGACTGAAAAAAAAAACTACCTTGTAACCCAGTTTTACCATACTTACCAAAAGTAACCCAAGGCATGCCTGTTCTCCAAGTACCTGCAGGTCATCACGGATGTAATCCTTCTAGCAGCAAGTTCACAGCAAAATATGATTCCTTACCCATTTATATTTTCATAAAACCCATTAAGCCCTTCCTACACTTACCTCATTTCCTCCCAATCATCCTACTTTCTATTTACCCCCCCCCCATCTAGCTTTCTTTCCCTACCCTCTTAATGCCCAACCTGGACAAACTGGTTTGTTACCAAACCTTATTTAACATCTTTACACAAAGAATTAGCCCTGAGAACTACTTATATGTGTACCGCAAACAGACACCAAACTAGTTAACAACAGAAAAAAAATGATACTTCTCCATAAGAGTGAACGTACAAGCTGTCCTTAAAACTATAGACTAAAAACTTGCCTTCTGATGATGTATGAACTATATTCTGCAACTGATACTTACAAAGCTTATAGTCATTTTGAAGAAAACTTAAATGTGGCAGTTGAACAAAAGGATAACAAAAGAAAGTCATATAGAGCAATGGATCATTTGTTGTTAAAGTCATAATGGAGAATTGTAAAAAGGGGAACAATCTAAGTATGACATGGATAAAGTACAAAAAACACCCCTAAAAAAGGATCAATTATTATCCCAGGGATAAATATTCAAAGGGGAATATTCCAGGCTGACTCTTTGCCACAGCTGCTCTTTTATCTTCCCCTTAACCCATTAAGCTGTCCACTTAACAGATTAGGTCACATAAATAATTTGGCTCGCAGAAAACAACAGTGTAGAAGAATCCTCATCTTCATTTTATAGATGATGTAAAACTGTATAGTTCATCACATGAGGAGCTGAAAGCACAACTGGAAGTTATCAAAACTTTCTCAGATGATATAAGAATGTCATTTGGTCTAGATAAATGTACAAATGCAATATTTAAAGCAGAAAGGCTGTTGCACTGGTTTAAATATCATTCTGGGACAGGAATGTGATATAAAGGAACTTGAGAAGGAGTGACTGTATAAATATTTGGAAATTGATGAAGGGTTGACAGTAAAACAAGAATCAATGCAAACAAAACTCAGCAAGGAATATTTTAGAAGACTAAAATTAATACTGAAAACATCCATGATATCTAGGAACAACGTCCGAGCTATAAACCAATTTGCTCTTCATTTTCTAACTTACAGTTTTTGGCTGGTCCCAAAATGCATTGCATCAGTTGCAGAGGAAAGCAAGAACATTGCTTCATGCATATAAAATGATATATAAATATCAGTGTATACCAAGATTATATATTTCTCATTCTGAAGGAAGGATGGGCTTTCTCAAAATTGATTACACGTACAGATCTGCAATCTTAGGAAAGCATACATATCTGCTGACCTCACCAGATCTAAATGTAGAGAAAGTTTTAAAACATGAATAGAACATATCTAAGATGTCTTCCCTGGTTTGTTTAGCAGAAGCATATCAGTGTCAGGCAAGAATGGAAACTAAACCAGGAGTTGACAAAAACCAGGCAGCAAGTGAATCTGCCAAAAACAAAATAAAGAATATAAGGAGAAGGATGACATGAGAAGGCAAGAAATACGGAAAAGGCATAAATAAAGTTGCAAGTATAGAAAACTCCTGGAACAAACTCATGTCCATCACCATTTGGCATAGAAATGATTAAGGAGAGATAAATTTAAACTGAAAGGAGAAATGTTAATATTAGTGACCTAGGATAGCGGACTACATACACTTTGGTTTACAAAGTCCATTGAACATGTGGGAGAAACAGACAAATGCAGGTTCTGTAAAACAGAACTGGAGAAACAGTTGCACATCTTGTTGCTGGATATGATACATCAATGGCAGAAGACCTGTATACTGAATGGCATAATTATGTAGCAAGACTGTTGCATTGGGGATTGTGCAAATATTACAATATTGAAGTAGCTTAGAAACATTTGAAACATAACCCACAAAACATTATAGGGAAATGATGATGTTTATATTACATGGGATTACCCATTACCAACAGTTAAAAAAAACAGATAGGAGTAAACCAGGTATAGCAGTCCGTGAAAAGAAGACAAAAGTAGCATTGATCATTGAAATTGATGCACTCAGTGATTATAGTGTCTTGATTACAGAGAAATGCAAAATTATAAAATACCAGCATTAGCAGGCAGAAATTAGGGCAATGTGGAAGAAGCATACCTAGACAGTTCCAATAGTAGTATCAGCAATACCTCTCATAAAAATTAATTTGCAGTCTTATTTAAATATGTTAGCAATACATGTAACTGCATTATTTGCAGGAGTTAGTTCTGGGCACATTGTGGATGCTACAAAGAGCAGTTTTGGGTAACATCAAAGACTGAAACAATACTACTTTCTTGAACATTAATCATACTTTAACTTAGGAATGGGATCCATTTCTGTCATGGTATCAGGAAATCCAAAAGACTTAGAGGAATTACAAAGACTGTACAGTAATTTCTTGTATGTGTATTTATCTGTTTCAAATGCAGATACATGTTTTATTGCAAACTGAGACAGCCGGAACTCTAACATCTTATAGTTGTGGGTTATTTCTGTGAGCGATATGATGACATGCAGTCAAGATTGTATAGTTTTGTTGTTCAAATCTCTAGAAATGGCTGCACTTGTACTTTTCTTTTACTTGTCATGTAATATACACCCAAAACGTCACATTTTAGTGTGTATAATTGTTTTCTGCATATTAATACATGTAAGTTGTTTAACTTCCATCAATCCATGCAATTATAGCTAAGACTGATTAGCTAGGTAGGTAAGGTTCTGGCTTGTGGTATGAACATAGGTGACAGTTGTAGGTTTGAATCTGCATTCCTCCTGTTTATCCACAATAATCCTAATGTGTTAGCAGTGTTAAGAATCACATATTAGTCACTGAAGATGCAAAATATGATATTGTGTACTATGCCAAGACTAGATGGCATCTAAAATATAGCAGTCACTGTATACTAACCTGAACCAATCCTTCTGAGGCTGTAATACACCCTATTTTCCTGTTTGCAGCTGATAAAGATTGTGCCTAAATTCAGGAGTTGTACATAGAGTGTATGGAGCAGCAGAGTGAGATAGATATGTGTTATCATTGTCCACTTTATTTCTTCATAAGTGCTATTAAAATACTTACATCTTTAGGTTTAAATGAGTATTTTTAGAACACTTAGGTATGGTAATGTTTATGTCAGATTTCCCATAATGCATCTGCATGGTAAGTATTATAATAATAACTGATTTATTGTGAATAACATTGATGTGCACATAATTTTAAGTGGAATGTTGTCTTAAGGGTTATCAGCAGAAATTTTGGATAACTTGAGTCTGCGTGATATTTGTTGGCACAACCTAAATGAAAGGCATCTGTTTTTAATCATATTGATTTTGACTTGAATGCTTTGCATCCAAGCTGTTTGTAGTGTTACTGTTTTTGAACAGCAGGTTGCAGTAAGCTTGCATGTGTTACATTGGTTCTCAGTGAGTGATCTATTGTGCCTAATCTGCCTATTCTATTGTTTCATGGTTGTCTGTTGTTTCTGCATTCTTTATCAACATGTACTCCTTAAGTTCTACTGCTTTTGCAATGCTATATAAATGCATTGTGATGTTTTGTTAAACCTGTCATTGTTATGCCACAAGTTAATCATATTTTTTGTATGAATGAGGTTTTGCATAGTACATTCATGATCATCATTAGCTTTTTTTTTTAAATTGTGCAAGTGCATATCTAGGCATGATACACATAGAAGTAGTGCTAGTGTTACATTTGTTGCGGTAGGCTTAGATATGTGTGTCACACCCACAGTTTCTAGCTCTTACATGTTGTCACTGTGCTTGTGGTTGTGCAATTGTTCTAAACTTTTAAATTCCATTCCAATTATGATGATTTTGTGATGTCACCATTTGCTGCTTTGTTCATCTCATTTACATATACATTTTAAGTGTACCATTGTTTGCTAATCTTAAAATATGTTTTGAACACACATATTTCATTCATGGGATGTCAATATCAATTGCATATGAATGATATAATATGGTGAAATGTAAATGCCATATTGACACCTCAACATAAATGTGTGAGACACACATTGGGTAATGAAGAGTGGTCCATAATCCTAAAGAATTGCTTACAGAGTCTATGATTGACATTGGTGCAAGATTTATACAACACCTGGCGTATACTAGGGGTAACATTCCCTAAATTATGCTGTTAGTGTTAACTCAGAGTATACCAACTATTTTGTGGATGGACCAAAATGTCAGTGTTGTATGCCAGAGTAACATTGCATACTTGTGTTAAGAATTATTAATATATATGTGAGTGTGATCATGGTTGATATGTTAGTAGTAAATGTACAAGTAATAGCAGAAGCATGTCTTATAAACTAAATGCTGAAACCATGTAATGTACTGAAGTAATATAATGACAATGTATGATGGGCACACCATGTAATGCACTGAAGTAATACAATGACAATTTGTGATGGACACACCATGTAATATACTGAAATAATATAATGACAATGTGTGATCACCACAGAATGTAATGCACTGAAGTAAGTATGATGGGCACACCATGTAATGCACTGAAGTAATATAATGACAATGTGTGATAGGCACACCATGTAATGCACTGAAGTAATATAATGACAATGTGTGATAGGCACACCATGTAATGCACTGAAGTAATACAATGACAATTTGTGATGGACACACCATGTAATATACTGAAATAATATAATGACAATGTGTGATCACCACAGAATCCAATGCACTGAAGTAAGTGTGATGGGCACACCATGTAATGCAATGAAGTAATATAATGGCAATGTATGGTGGGCACACTGTCTCATGCATGGCCTTCTATTCATATTATCAATATATGATTATTAGCACATTGAGAATGTTGCATAACCATGACAGTGCCCTTGTTGTTATCACTACTTTCTGTCTTGTTATACAACATATGAATAAGCCTTATGGGCCATATCTGCTGACAGTTATGGTGTAATGATAAATGTACAATATTTTGATATAACTTGAACAGACATTTCACATGTCTTCCCTCCCATGTTTTGATGACATTAATTGCATATCATATACTCTCTTTACAATTGTGTAGGTGCACATTTGATTGTGTTTTATTACAAACATGTTTGCCATATGACTATAATGTACATTACACACAATCTTGTACATTAGTATGGATAGCATTTATGCATTATATCACATATAGCATTAGAGATGGATAAGGTCATATAGTAGTGCAATATCACATAGATAATCATTACCACACATAGAGTGTGTAAAGTTTGCATGAATTGTTATCTGATCACTGATTTTTGGTTAATACTTATTATGTATAATGTTATTTTTCCCTCTATTGAACTTTGGCAATGCATGCAACCCATGCCAGTTCAAGACTTGGACAGTGACAATAACAACATGACAGATCACTGTCAGCCAAACTGGACTCTGAAGACCAGGATGATGACCATGGCAGGGACGATGAAGAAGATGACAGATGATGACCTACATGTACCACTGTTCCTGCTGCGTATTGAAGAAGACATCCGCCACCATGCCAGGCATATAATCTCTGCAACCAGATCTAGGATGTAGTGTCAGACATCTTCTAGACATAGATGAGGGACCTGATGGGCAACTTCCTTCAGGACAAGGCATGGGATGTGAACTGCTCCTTCTGGGAGATCTCTAGAGAGATCTTTCATGATGTTTGACCCATCAAGGTGGTCTCTCAGAATGGTGAATATTATCTGTGTGATCCACTTTAGTAATGCTGCCACTGTGATGTTGTTCATCTTCACTTATTTACAGTCTAGGTACAAGTGTGCAGACATCCCATATTGCTGTCATGCTATTCTAATATACATCATGATGAACACTGCACATAACTCATATGGGGCTATATCTTGTTGCAGTATGACACATATTACCAAATGACACATGCAGTAACCATATTATTTATATGATAATGCTGCCATTACTGCATACATTGTTCCATATGTGCAGTGGTGCTTCTCCTTAAATCTAAGTGTGTCTGTACTCCTTCACATGCAGTGCAGCATAATATTGTTATGTCCAATAGACTGTCTCTGTATGCAACAGATATGACTGTAGCAGTTAGCTTAATGTGAGGGGGACATGATTGTCCTGCTTATTCTGTAGATGTACATTGGTAATACATTTATAATTCTAACTTTATGACCGAGTTTTCATAGAGTACAGCTTTGACATGACTGCCTGTGGTTGCGCAGCCATCACTGATAATGTCTGCTTTCCGCTGAGTTATTCTCTGTAAACTGGGTCATATTTGTATATTACTTGGCTAGCCACAATTCTTGCATGGAACCCTGTGCTCTTTGCTAGATTCCACAATCTATATCGAGTCTGGGCCCATGTCTTGATCACTCATGGGTGAAATCACAAAAGTTAAGTAATTCTCCCTTGTAGATGAAATACAGAGCATCATAAAATGCACATTATAAGTTACTGTTAAAACTAAAGGTAAGCATATTATGTCTAGCTCAGAGGAATCCATATTCAGATAATGGGATAAAAAAATCTGCCATTAGTGTGTTTTTTATTTGTAAATAGAATATTCCAGAATAAAATCTAGTATTTGATAAATAGTTTCAAGCACATAAACAGTTTTCTTATTTTCCACAAATATTTTCATAATACTATCATACTTAGGTTGACGATGAATTGATCAATACAGGTCACATACATCCACTGTGGAACAAAATTAATCACTGGACCATCCTATTTTTTATATGTTTTCTACTTTGTGCACTGTTGCTTTAATTAATGGGAGAATCAATTTAACCTTGTCTTATAGAACTTCATTTACTGCATAAAACACAGAATCTATACTAGAAGCTCCAAGATGATCTGATTGACTAACATGGACTTGTATTTTTGGTAGGACATTAAATACAGCACTCCATGATGTTCTACAATAAAACTCTCCTATTGTGACATTGTTATATTCTTCTTTCCAGTCTTTTAACGCAATTATTGCCATATCCTCCAGCATTTTCTCTGTTGGGTTAATAATTGCTTCACACATTTAGTAACACAGTTTAAGATATTCTAACACATTGCTTTGCAATCCTTTCTTTCAGAAAGTACAACATTCACAGGTTATAAGGTTAACTGCATCTTAACATGTCTTTCCTGTTTCATTGCATTCAGTTACTTAGCATACTATTTTGAAATAATCGTTCAGCCTGGTGTAATACCATATCTGCAAAAGCTATTATTAAACTGTTCTTTTATATGAACAAAAAGTACTACTTTTATTTCCAATATTAAAAAAATGACATTTCTGAAATGCCAGTATTCTTAATGTAGCTAGTGGATGAAATGAAACTGATGTTATGTATATCAAACATTCAAAGTGCATAGGAAGAACATTATTTTATTGGCGTAGAAATGCCCTGCTTAGAAAATGAAGTAGTTAACAAGTCTAGGAGAAGACTCTTCCAAATGCTCTACTGTCAAATATATTAAATATCTGTTCTTTAAAGTTAGTAATCGGTGGTAATATCAGTTTGTGAGGATAGAGGGATACAGCCTTTAACATGACCCATGCAAGCCCAGATGCAATTTCAGTTATCAACTCCTGTTCTTGGTAGCAGAGCTGGAGGGATAGGCCAGTGTTATCATGCTGCTGATCCTAACCAATCATAAAGGAGGGAAGAAACAGTAGTAAACAGGTTGGAACCAGTTAAATAGTGGCATGGTGATGGTCATGAATATTACAGGCACAATCGAGTGCACTTGGACTGAGTCAACCATAGGTGGTAACCATAGTGATATAGTTTTCCATGTCATCAACTAATGGAGGGTATTAGGAATTTCATACAAAAGTACATTCTCATTGGTGGCATACCTGTCTGTTTAGATGATGGCCCTTCTGTATGGCTGTAACCCTAAGAGATCTCACAGCAAAATCATCAGCCCTAGAGAATGAATGGGCAATTGTTGGTCGCTCAGTGGTTGGGTGGCAGAAGTGGGGAAGCACCGAGAAAAGATAGTAATACAGATCATTTCAGGAATATCATTTCAGTTATTTTTCCCTTGTACATAAAAATCTGTCATTGAAGTTTGTCATTTTCCAAAAATGTGTTAAATGCAGTTTGTGAAAAAATATGTGACAACCTCACTTTATTTTACACAGTAAAGCTATCTTAGTTAGAACCAACATTAAGCATCTTAATAAGACCTTCTTTTTATCCTTTGTCAAAACATACCTGGAATGATTTCAAAAGGGGGGAAAAGTTAGTGACAGTACTTAATGAATTTAAATTTGTCTGTATTTTTTGTTCAAATAGATGCAGTACTGGTGCTGACGTCTCATTTATTGTTTTTAGGGTTTTGTAGTTGTCTCAAGGTAGATAATACTAGAACTATGGCTTTTTTAACCTTGCAGTCAACTCTGCACCAACATTTCCTTGGAAACAAGTCTTCCCAGGATCTAAATTTGCATTGACTGTTACCATTTCATTCCCACTGAAGCACTGGTTACTTACAAGTTTGTTTACAAAGTCTATAGAAAAAAAAAATAGGAGAAACAGACAAATGCACGTTCTGTGAAACAAAAATGAAGACAGTTGTACATCTTGTTGTTGGTGGTGATGCACTCATGAGTGAAGGTCTGTATACTGAAAGACATAGTAATGCAGAAAGTATTAGTTCTGGATACATTTTACATCCTGAGATAAGCACTCTTGTTTAACATCAAAGATTGAAGCAATACTAATTTCATGATCTCTAATCATACCATGACTCAGGAATGGGGTTCATTCCTGTCACAGTATTAGAAACCCAAAACATTTGGGAAAATTAAAAAGGAGAAAAGAAGTACGGCTATTTCTATCACTAAGACATTGAGTATGAACCTTCATTATTTCTGACCTCTGAAATCTGTTACTGGGGCATTGTCAGATGAATCGTTGCCTCAGGATATAATAAAATCCATGTAGGCATAGTGTAGGACTTACACCATGTTCGTGTACATGGTTCCTTCTCAGCAGCATGCCATGGATATTAATCATGGCACATTGCCAAGGGAGAGCCATGGAATATGGTTACTGAATCAGTGTAGGAAGTGCGGTGCTAACTGTGTCTGACAAGAAACCTGCTAGACATCTAAAAATAGACAGCGGATGCATTTAATTATTTACTTAAATATCATGTTTAAGCATAGCTGAGCAGGTTTGCACAATGCGGTACATGCTCAGTAGTGCTTATATGTAGCTAAGATGTATATGTAAAGGTATAGCAGAATTTCACATATCCACATAGCCAGATGGGTAGAGTTATGGCCTCATGAGCAGTAGGTACAGGCGTTGAAGACATGGAATTGAAAATAAGCATTTAGTTTTGAAATACAAATTATACCAATTTTATTTAAATTCTGGCCCACTGCACTCCACTAAGCTCTGCTAAGACCTGTTAAGCACCACATAACACAATAATGGATGAAAATGTTCATGTATTGTTCTGCTCTGCTTAGCTGGTTTGTGCACCACTAAGCAGTGCTAAGCATACGGGCCTTTGTGTTTTCGCACTGCTCAGCTCAGCTGCGCTGTTTGTGCTCAGCGAAGCAGCAAGCTGCATTTTTAAATGTTGCCCAGTGGTGTGTAAGGGTGGAAAAACAGGCTATATTAAGCCCAATAGGTGGGAATGCAGCATAATCCATTGGAGTTCTTTCTCTGAAGAATATTATGGAAGGCGTTAGTGAGGGTTTGTGCTTTTGGTCGAGAGTTGGGGCATCCTGGAGTCCAAGATCATGGTCAGACTCCTTGTAAAAAAACATGAAGACTGGCTTCTGCAGGGAGGTTACCAGGGCTCAGAGTGCAAGGTGAAGGCCTAGGACTAGCTGGCAAGGAACCTCACCAGTGCAACTGGTATCCCATTCACAAGTGGGCAGTGTCATCACCACTACGATGATCTGAAGAATCATAAGGTGGATCTCTTGGACACCTGGGTCCAAGAATTGATGGCAGGCGATGTCCCACATGTATATAAGTGCCTTTCCCTGTGTACCACTGATATATAACCTGAATGTCTGATAAACTGGTATGCATAATGGTGTTCTTCTCTCCCAACAGCTGCAGAGAAGAGAGATTGCAACCTCGAGGCACATGCCGGGTACTTGACCAGGTTGTGCCATGAGTGTGGTGAGTAGAGATATAGTATGCTAACTATATTGAAATAAGCAAGAAAGAGTAAAACATTAACTGCAGTTCGGTATATACAATAAAGATTGTATTGCAATGAATGTGGACTTAGAGCTGTACTGCAATAAGTGAATAATGCCAAATGTAGTGCAATAAGCAGAGAAGAGTAAAGGATTAACTGTAAGAAAGTATTTACAATAAAGTTTCTAGTGCAATAACTGTGGAATTACACCTGTTTTGCAACACCTGCATAATCACAACTGTCATGCAATGAAAACTCAAACCTATTCCAGGAACTGCATGAAGGTATGTTCAATAATGACTGCTATGCAAGAAGTGTGGAAGTAGAACTGTTTTGCTAGAAATTAATTATGGCAACTGTTCTGCAATAACACATCAACCAATACCAATAACACGAAGGCAAATTGTGTAGATCAGGAATGTCTTGTTTTAAACATTGCAGTTGAGCTATATGCATTCAGGCTGTGAGTTATGGTGCTGTAGTCAAGTATAATAGTGTAATAGCTGTAGCCTGCAAATATAATGGCTGCCAAATTAATTTTGTAACACATATAGTATCTGTCAAGGCTGATTCTAGGCCACTATTTTTCACATAATGCTCTGTCATCCACAAGCAGCAGGTAAGCAATGTATATGGATGAGGTAGCCCACTCCATGATCTGATATTGTTTGTTGACTCCACAGATATTTAAACTCACTAACAATATATTTTGTATACCTGCAGTCTATATGGTAATGTATAGGTTACCTACTATCTCTGTCATGCTTGTACGTCATGCACTTGTGTTCTACTGTCACTGCAGGCTAGTATAAAACTGTAGTAGTACTGCCAGGTCATATTTTGTTTCCAGGTAAGCTGTAGGCAAATAGCAGTCAATCAATAAGGAGAAGTGACTCAGTAGCTCAGTTTGTTAAATGCATTACATAAAGTACATTTTGGCAAACACAGACCAGAGTTCGAATCCAGTGCTAGGTTTCATACATAATGCTCACAACTTCTCTTTCCACAGGAATTACATTTTGTGTTGGGATGTCACAGACTGTTGGAATCATTAACATGGATGTGAAAATACAGCATAAAATGAAGGAAATAAATATTATAATGTGAGATAAGTAACATGCATTCTTGGTATGGCTGTATGCCTGGGATGTCTGTAAAAACATTGCTGCAGTCAATTTATACATGTCATTCAGATGTCCTCTGCAGTCACTGCTATTGGGTTCTATCCCCATACCTGCCAAGCAAGGCATGATAGTTGTTTAGTTTCCGTACTGTACACATGCATCTCTCTCAAGTGTCATGATGTCACATAATGCAATTTGTGGTGTGTAATCCCTCTGTCACAAGTTTATCAGTAACATGATTATGTACATAGCAGAATATCAAAACATCAGCCCACAGTACACCTTGATAGTCATATAGGTCTACCTGCTATGCATATGTTCTGCGTAGTTGTGTACCTCCAGTTGTTACAGCTTGGCCCATACTGTCCCATGCGGATAGCTAGAGAGGTATGTATGTGCTACAGCAGCTGTAGGGGACTTGTACACATAAAGAAAGGACAGACCTGTAGAGTAGATAGTATTGTGTCTTGCAGTCTTAATTCCCACAGTTTGCTGCTACTTTATTAACTGCTACCCAGTTTTGCAAGATAAAGGCCTGCAGGTAGAGACACAATTCACATATCCATATCACCTAATTGCATGTTGCCTACTACTCTGTTAGTCACACCGTTGCATAAAAGATGTACCCTACACACGTGCACCAATCGGACTGTATAGAATACCCTTACCCTGGCTCTGCTGTAATGTCAACCCTGACACAGCTGCCACAATTACATGTACAGCACTACAGCTTGGTGTCTAACAAAGTGCTAACAACCCCCCCCCCCCATTTGTTGTAGGCTACAGCAGCAGCTGCAGTCTGAAACATACACAGCTGTGTGTAAAGGTAACTGCTACAGACCTACCATACCTCCAAAACCCCTAGAGCAAGGGATCCACACACAGCCATACTTACTGGGGGGCAAAGGATCAGATAGTAGGTTGATTGAATAACAGCTTCTGCATTAGCATGCATATTCTGATGGGTATGAAGCGTGACACTCATATGTCTCTCTTCCCTTACTGACATCAACCCTCAATGTTTGCCAGTGAACTGCCAGATGATCACAACCAGACATAAGAGGAAAAACTGTGCACATACTTCCCAAATCTCTACAGTGGACAGTAGTTGTACCTACCCTCTGTGATGCTGTAGTCTCCACACCTCAGTAATGTCCATCTCAAGAATTAAGAAAGGGGCCAAGGTCTACATGAAGGCCGTATATATTGCACTGTGGTGCCATGTCATTCATTAATGATAGTGTAATTCAACTGTTTTGGATGCAATTAGAAATTTTGGAGCCACAGAGGGGTGCAGAGGCAATTACCTGTTAAAGAACATTACCTACAAAAGGCAAGCAACTGTTTATGTGGAACAGGTCTGCATGTGGTTTTACTCACACAGACAGCGTATGTGAACAGCATTTGCAGAGGAATGCTTAAAAAAAAGGAATACATCACTCTACCAGGTATGTATTATATTTCACCATAAAACTGGATGCAGATGGGAGGATGGAGGTATAGGGAATAGGGATTACAACAGTAAGTTTGTATTAGATCTATGATATTGACATGTCAGTGATACTCTGCTGTCCAACATCTACAGGCATGCCTCTCAAATGTCCCTGCTTTGAATCACATCTCTGCTCTGTTCCTGTCAGTCCCTCCTACAAGGGTCGGCTGTTGTAGTAAAGATAGTGGATTACACATAAGACGTAGTGACACTAAGTAAGAATGTACACTCTTATAACATCAGACGATGTACTGTAATTTGAATAAATACCGCAGGCAGCAAACAAGCCAAAAAATAAACCAGAAGATTTATTAACTTAGTGCCTCGGCTATTCAGTCTTAGCAAACATCACAGTAATATACAGGTAAAATTAACAAATCACACCCACTGCTAATTAAGTTAAATTACATGTTTCCATTCACAGTCTTTATTTAACCCTAATGGTTCCAGAGTATTAAATTTCAAGATGTATGAGGTTTCCTTTCTATGGAGCTTACTATATATTATAACATCAGACAATGTACTGTAATTCACCTCCTCTCAGTCTGTCAGTGTCACACATAAATAGTTCTAACATTGTAAAAGTGTCCCTGAATGTCCCTGATGTACTCTGGCTAAGTCCCTGTTTCATGGACATTCGTCCCTGTCTGGTTAAGAGCTATGCCTAACATACCTCTCAGCCTCCTACAGTAAGAAATCAGCACAATGCCAAAATTAATGGGGAGACAAAGGCCAAAACCCAGCGGCAGAGTATACATATTGGTCATACAAAGTAAGAATGGGAATAAACTAACAGATATTACTATAGCATAAGTGTTTTCTGAGGGGTATGATGTGTGACAGTAAGATTCTGTTTTAATTTTCTGACAGCTACCATCAGTGATTGGACAACCGTTTGTCAGACATCTACAAGTTTGTGCAAACAGGAAAACATCTATGAGGCAAACATGTTGACATTCTGCAAACATCTGTATAGATGAGAGATATGATGCCTATAGGGAACATATACTACATCAGGTTTGCATTGCTTTCTGTCATTGGGAACACCAGTGTTGCTGGACTGTCAAGATATAGTTGTTGTAATAGCACACTGCTATTTGTCCAACAGTGGCTGCATGACATATTAGTGGGGATTTGCCCATAGTGGGACACACCACAGTAGACTGCAGTGATGGGTATAGAGACATACAGCAGAATCTGTCATGGCACACAGGGACATTACTAAGTATTGCTACTATCTTGGTGATAGCCACACATGTAGTAGATTGCCAGACTGTGGGGTATCACATGTGAGGGAGCAGTGGATAGTGCAGGCCATTATGGGTGTGTAGGGTCTGTATGTAATGTACATCAAAGTATCTGGTCCTGTAATGTGTTACTCTCTTGTTGTCTTGCAGGAACGATGCACTGATGGAGACATCCACCATTTTATCTGTGGAGAATAGATGCTATACTGGATGCCATCAGACTACACCATCACATCCTGCTTTCCAGCAGTCACCACAATCATGAACAGTGGGCAGCATTGTGGGGCAACCTTGTGAGGGCTGTTAATCAGACTGGGTAACAGGATAGGACCTATGAGCAGGTCCAACACCAGGCCATAGATATGGGCAATGCTGCACATCAAAGGACAGCTGCTGTTGCCAGGGATCATGCTGCCACTGGTGAAAGGCTTCCAACAGAACAACTACTCACAACCACAGAGGAATTCCTGGTGAGCCTAGGATCAACCAACAGCTCCCAGGCATCCATCACACCATACATCCTGGAGGTGGGTGCTACAGCATTCACATCAGAGAACTGTGCAGGTAAGCTTACTGTGTTCACCAGTATGATACTGTATCGGTCATTGTGGCAAGCTCTACATACCAGTACATTGGTGTCATGTCTATCTGCATTGGGTGGGGGTTTGGCTTTTATGCACAGTTGTGCACACATACTCAGAATGTCAGCAATATAGCCAATATCACATTAGCTACTGTACATGTGGATATATGCACATATTATCTTGTAACACTGCAACATTTGGTGTTGCTGACAATACCTCTCCCTCACCTTTTCATAGTGCCATCAGGTATGGCTGGAGTCCATGGTCCTGTACCTCATGTGATACTGTTGTTTTACAGATCATATATACCCTGTGAAAGTTAAGAGCTGCCATTTTGCCTTATGCACAACTGTTGTGCTTAACCAGAATAAAATAGCTGCATGTTCCATTTTGGATCAGTTAACTACAGTGCATAGCCTAGGGAATGACATGTGTCTATTTGTACAAACATTAACATGCCTGCACTTATAGTTATGAGCAACTATGCAGCATGCTATACATGAGGCAATTACTCCAGGATGCATGTTCAAGCACAATAGGGAGATGGTACAGGGTTCCTATTACCAGATTGAAAGACCATAATCGGGAATGCGAAAAGAGTGACACGTATTGCGTGAAAGACGGAAACGCCGAACATCCAAAATAGTGAAAATTTAAATGTCAAAGTGTAATGGTTGTCCCGTCTGCAGTATAGCTCCGTAACGTAAGTGTGTGATAGATAGGACTTTAGGGTTAGGATGTGGATTAATGTAAGTGAATAGTTAGGTAATGTATGTAAGATTTAGTGTAGTGCTAGAAGTAGGTATTTATTTAACTGTATGTATATTATTTATTTTATTTGGGTGTATGTCTGTAGGGGAAGTGTGCAGTAGTTACAGACCTTACGGTTAGGGAGGGGTTAAGGATAGTGCATACATAATTGTGCATGTGGAGTTTAGTGTAGTGTTGGAAGTAAGGTTTTGTTAAATGTATGTATGTGTATTATTTATTTTTTTGGGTGTATGTCTGTAGGGGACGTGTGCGGTAGTTACAGACCTTAGGGTTAGGGAGGGTTAAGGATAGTGCCTAGCTAGTTGTGTATGTGGGGTTTAGTGTAGGGTTAGAAGTAGGGTTTTTGTGCTTTAGTTTAGGTTAGAAGTAGGGTTTAGTTAGTGTATGCATGTGGTTTATTTATTTTGTTTGGGTAGATAGTATGTAGCGAGTGGTGGGGTTGGGCGACTATGACAGTTTGTTATTTTATTTTTCGCTGTTTAGTGCATTCAGGATTTTTGTGATTTGCGTTATAGGTGTCGATGTTTAGGTATTCACGTAAAGGGTTTTTTGATTTGGTAATATAGACCCGATGGTACATACCTGAGGCAGTGATACTACAACTGGCATACCATTCTCAAGGTAGGTACACTGGATTTTATGTGTAGTTCTACCACATACACTGTCATATTGCATATGTCACAGATGTATTGTACTGGCAACATTAAATGGATGTAGGTGATATGCATGTTATAAAGGTCCTGACTTGTCTGTGTATGTTGTTATGAGTTTGTGTGTTGTGCATGGGATCAGAGATGAGAAGATGTGAGACATGTAATGGAGTTGTGGACCTCATTTGTATGAGTCTGTGTGGATTATCATACATAATAGTGCAGGTGGTAATGTAGTGCTTTTGTCTTGCTTCTCACAAGTGAACAGGGGGGTTGGAGTTTGTCCCCCTCACAACCTGATATCAATGTCTTATCGGACACTAATGATGATGGTGGCCATAGTGATGCACAGGTGGGGTTGTTGGGGACTGAATCTGTCCCAGAGATTGACATCCCTTTTCCACCCCCATTGCTCCAACACACAGGCAGCATGCTCACACATACCTAGTCACAAGAGGCTACAGCTATAGAACAGACAGAGGGTGGCAACATAGTACAGGACAGTGTGAGAACTATGGGATCAGTGAGTGTAGATACTGCACCATCTCTGATCTATCCTCCCAACTCCAACACGGTGGTGTTACACACTGTCCAGGTCCCTGCTTCTTAAATAAAGCTTCTAATAAACATGCTAAAGCGGAAGATATCACATGCCTTTTAGGTGTGCTGCTTCACCAGAAGACATCATCTCCAGCAAAAGTGCAGTCCCTGAACAACGTCCCTGCCTCTTAAATCAAGCTTATAATAAACCTGCTAAAGCTGAAGGTCTCACATGCCTTTTAGGTGTGCTGCTTCACCAGAAAACATCATCTCCAGCAAATGTGCAGTCCCTGAACAACATCACTGCCTCTTAAATCAAGCTTATAATAAACCTGCTAAAGCTGAAGGACTCATACGCATTTTAGGTGTGCTGCTTCACCAGAAGACATCATCTCCAGCAAAAGTGCAGTCCCTGAACAATGTCCCTACCTCTTAAATCAAGCTTCGAATAAACCTGCTAAAGATTAAGGTCTCACACGCCTTTTAGATGTGCTGCTTCACCAGAAGACATCATCTCCAGCAAAAGTGCAGTTCATGAACAACGGCCCTGCCTCTTAAATCAAGCTTCTAATAAACCTGCTAAATCTGAAGGTCTCACGCGCCTTTTAGGTTTGCTGCTTCACCAGAAGATATCATCTTCAGCAAAAGTGCAGTCCCTGAACAATGTCCTTGCCTCTTAAATCAAGCCTCTAATAAACCTGCTAAAGCTGAAGGTCTCACACACCTTATAGGTGTGCTGCTTCACCAGAAGACATCATCTCCAGCAAAAGTGCAGTCCCTGAACAACGTTCCTGCCTCTTAAATCAAGCTGATAATAAACCTGCTAAAGTTGAAGAACTCACATGCCTTTTAGGTGTGCTGCTCCATCAGAAGACATAATCTCCAACAAAAGTGCAGTCCCTAAACAATGTCCCTGCCTCTTAAATCAAGCTTCCAATAAATCTGCTAAAGTTGAAGGTCTCACACGCCGTTTAGGTGTGCTGCTTCACCAGAAGACATCATCTCCAGCAAAAGTGCAGTCCCTGAACAACGTCCTTGCCTCTTAAATCAAGCTTCTAATAAACCTGCTAAAGGTGAAGGTCTTACATGCCTTTTCGGTGTGCTGCTTCACCAGAAGACATCATCTCCAGCAAAAGTGCAGTCCATGAACAATGTCCCTGCCTCTTAAATCAAGCTTCTAATAAACCTGCTAAAGCTGAAGGTCTCACATGCCTTTTAGGTGTGCTGCTTCACCAGAAGACATCATCTCCAGCAAAGGTGCAGTCCCTGAACAATGTCCCTGCTTCTTAAATCAAGAATCTAATAAACCTGCTAAAGTTGAAGGTCTCACAAGGCTTTTAGGTGTGCTGCTTCACCAGAAGACATCATCTCCATCAAAAGTGCAGTTCATGAACAATGTCCCTGCCTCTTAAATCAAGCCTCTAATAAACCTGCTAAAGCTGAAGGTCTCACACACCTTTTAGGTGTGCTGCTTCACCAGAAGACATCATCTTCAGCAAAAGTGCAGCCCCTGAACAACATTCCTGCCTCTTAAATCAAGCTGATAATAAACCTGCTAAAGTTGAAGATCTCACATGCCTTTTAGGTGTACTGCTCCATCAGAAGACATAATCTCCAAAAAAAGTGCAGTCCCTAAATAATGTCCCTGCCTCTTAAATCAAGCTTCCAATAAACCTGCTAAAGTTGAAGGTCTCACACGCCTTTTAGGTGTGCTGCTTCACCAGAAGACATCATCTCCAGCAAAAGTGCAGTCCCTGAACAACATCCTTGCCACTTAAATCAAGCTTCTAATAAACCTGCTAAAGCTGAAGGTCTCACACACCTTTTAGGTGTGCTGCTTCACCAGAAGACATAATCTCCAATAAAAGTGCAGTCCCTGAACAACGACCCTGCCTCTTAAATCAAGCTTCTAATAAACCTGCTAAAGCTGAAGGTCTCACATGCCTTTTAGGTGTGCTGCTTCACCAGAAGATATCATCTTCAGCAAAAGTGCAGTCCCTGAACAATGTCCCTGCCTCTTAAATCAAGCGTCTAATAAACCTGCTAAAGCTGAAGGTCTCACACACCTTTTAGGTGTACTGCTTCACCAGACGATATATCTCCAGCAAAAGTGCAGTCCCTGAACAACGTCCCTGCCTCTTAAATCAAGTTTCTAATAAACCTGCTAAAGCTGAAGGTCTCAAACGCCTTTTAGGTGTACTGCTTCACCAGAAGACATCATCTCCAGAAAAAGTGCAGTCCCTGAACAACGTATGTTATATAACAAGCATAAGTTACCCTGTCCTGTTTTTGACTTCTGTGAGCCTTGTTAAAGTATTACTCCTGGTCAGCGTCAACAACATCACTGTGACCCCCCCTTACCTTGGTTCTCCCTGGCCATTAAAACCCATCTCCTTCCATCTAAACCTCATACCTCAGCCTTTAAATAGCTCTACTGCAGCCATCTAGTCTTCCTCTTGGCTACCCCCTCCATTGCTCACCCATCTTCATTAATAACTGTCCCTCAAACCTCCACTGCTCCCTAGCCATTGCTTGAATCACCCTTCCTTCACTCACATGGCTCTCAAGTAGACTGTCCAGACCCTTTCACTCCTTTCCCTACCAGTTTCTCTATACCCACCCCTGTAGTCTAACTCCTAGCTTGGTCTCTTAATATCCCTCCCATAGATTTGTGCTACAAATCTCAAGCTGACCATTACTGTAACAGTAACCCAGTAAACACTATAGCTTAGAGCACTCTTCTATTGCATTCTGCTACTACTCCCACTGATTGCTTTCCTTGACTACTGCTGCTGATTCCTTAGACTGTGCTGCCCCACTCTGTTTGCTACACTCCGCTCCTCTACCCTACCCCCACTCCCACCCACCCCCATAACAATTACACTTATAGTTACTGGCCACACCCTCCACAAGTTACTAGTCAAGCCCACCCAACCATCTTCCATATACAATTCACCACACCCCAATCAGTCCACCCCTTACCTAATCTCTACCAGAATTGCTATATATACTACTACTACCCTCCCATACTCTCTACACCCACTTATACCCCTCTTTACATAAACCATAACCATGCAAACCCCACAGCACATCCAACCTCCAAAACTTGCAATATACCTACTAACATTCTTCACTCTTCCTCTGCTCTCCAGCCTAACCTCTTACCACACTGAGCTTTATATGAGAAGCACAACTCAGTGGCAAACAGATTCCACAACCACTTTCATCAAACTAAAACACTTCCCTATATCACCATCTAATTTCTCCTCCTTGCAACCTCCTTTATACTCTTATAACAAACCTGCTTATAAAACTAACCCCCACTCCTCCCAGAAAATAACAAGAATACTATACAAACATAATAGATTCTGCCCCCACCTTCTCCAAAATCTCACCTGCTGTGGAGATATACACCCTAATCCAGGTCCCAACTCATCATGCATAACAAACGTAAATCACACAGAAGCTATATTCAAAAGGCCTACCTCTTCTCTCCTACTGTTAAACTTAAATTCAAGAAGTATACTCAACAAAATACCAGCCATACATGCCCTCATAGCCTTATACAAACCAGACATAGCAGTGCTGACAGAAACTTGGCTTAAGCCACAACACCACAGCAATGAGATCATTCCACCTGGATATAATATCCTACGTAATGATAGAATACGGAAAAAAGGTGGAGTAGACATAGTCTTCCAAAATCATCTCACTTTGGAACAATTTGAATGTAACACCCATGAAACAAAAGATATTGAAGTAATATTTGCTAAACTAAAACTAAATTCCAGAAAAGATATAATTATTGCAGGTGGCTACATCCCACCAGGCAATAACATCGCTACACTGGAACATCTGCTATTCTGGATGTCTACCTCCCTCCCACAGAAACCATACTACTAGGAGACTTTAATATAGACTTGGCTGAATGCTCTAGTTACAACCCCTCCTCCCATATCAACCTACATGGCTTTACCCAAATCATTTCTCACCCCACAAGAATTGATAGACATAGGTTCATAGGTTCATAGGTTCATACTAGGCTATCTGCCCAAGGGCATTTATAAGCCTAGCCCATAGTTATGTGGCTTTTGCCACCCCTTTAGTTTGAATAAAAACTATGCCTATCATTTTGCTGTGCCTTTGTCAAGCAGTGACACTGAAGTAATCCCTGGGGTATATCTGCGATCTCCCATCCATTGGTCAAGATTCCTCTTGAACAAGGCCAGCGAGGTGCTCTGCCTCACATGTACCGGGATTTTGTTCCACAGCACAGGGAGTCTCTGAGTGATGAATCTGTCCCTCCAGCACGTTCTATTTATAACCGTGTCAAGGTTTAAGTCTCCCGCCCTTGTGGTTCTGAGGGATCTAGATTTTTTGAGGTGAAGCATATTCATCAAATCTGGGTTTGACATGGCCTTATATGTCAGGCACAGGTCACCTCTGAGCAAGCGGTATGAGACTGAATAGAGCTGGAGTTCTTTCAGTCGGGCAGCATAAGACATATTTTTGAGACCCTTTATCCTTTTGGTGAGGAACTTTTGGGGCCTTTCAAGCTGCAGCAGGTGTCTGGTCAGATACATTCGAGCGGGCATTGTACTCAATCATAGGTCTAATGAGTGATGAGTACAGGAGGGACGATGACCTCCCTTGATCTAGATGTGAATCCCTTCATGATCAGGTGGGCGATATAGAAGGTGTTCCTAACTACTTTAGCAACATGAGTGTCAAGCGAAGACTACTGTCAACCTGGGTCCCCAGATCCCTGATGACTTTTTCTGTGCTCAGTGGATTGCCACCTATATGGTAGCTAGGGGTAACCTTGTTTTTCCCGAAGGGTATGACTATGCATTTTTTGGCGTTTAACTTCAGACCATGGCTCTGGCACCAGTTATCCATTTCTGTGAGGCCCTTCTGGAGGATATCTGTGTCAGATGTGTTTTCGACTATGGCCCAGTTTGCAGTCATCTGCAAACTTTGTCAGCCATAACCCTCCTGTGTTTGCTTGTACTTCAGAAAAGTAGATGCCGAACAAGAGTGGACCCAGGACTGAGCCCTGTGGGACACCACTTGTGACAGGCTTTGAGTCTGACATGGCTCCAGCAACTCTGACCCTGTGGGTTCTGTCACTTAGCCAGTTTGCAACCCATCTTGTGATGTATGGGTTTACATTCAAGCTGATGAGTTTTTCGATGATACCTGAGTGGGGTATTGTGTCGAAGGCCTTTGCCAGGTCGAGGTAGGCTGTATGGACTATAGACCATCCCAATCCATCTTAAACTGGTATCAAACCCCAATTTCATACAACAAGCAGGCTGTCTCCCAGACAGTCTAAGTGACCCCCAAATAACTTACCTGATCAGGAATAGATCACACCATACCACTCCCCCCACTCTAAAAACAATATGGAACAAAAAGAACTTCATAGCTAATAACCAAATTAATGCTCTAACATTCATTAACTGGACTCCCCTTACTCACCTTCCTCTAGACAAAGCTGTGCAATACTTTAACACAGCCTTCCTCAAAGCCCTAAATGAACATGCACCACCCACAAGCATTAGAGTCAAAAGTAAATATGCCCCCTGACTAACAAAAGAGACAAAAATAATAATGAAAACTAGGGACAAAGCCTGGATTCAATTTCATAAACACAAAACCTCTTCCCTTAAACAACAATACCTAGAAATCCATAACAAAGCCAAAAAACACATTAAGCTAGACAAAGCCAATTGCTATAAAACCAGGCAAGACAAATTTGCTAATAACCCTTAGAAATTCTGGGCCACAATAAATAGTTTACTGTACCCTGGAAAAGCTACCACTCCTACCCCCGAACTACCAAACAACTACGGCAACATCCCAACATATTTCAGTAGATACTTTACTGAAACAATTCAAACTCTAGCCAACACCCAAAATAGCACCAGCAACCCCATACCAAATCCCACCCCCCTCCCACACCATAGAACTAATCAACTCCCCGAACTTTTCCCTACACCCTGTGTCCACTAAGACAATTACCAAACTCCTGAAAAAACTTAAGCCAACCACACTAGCTGCAGACAAACTCCCTGCTGACTTCCTTCAGACAACAGCTGATGTCATAGCCTATCCCATATCCATCCTGATAAATAGGTCCATTACAGAATCCACTGTGCCAGCTTTGTGGAAAGTATCACACATAATCCCTCTCCACAAGAGAGGCAAATCCCGAGAGCTGACCAACTACCAGCCAATAGCAATACTCTCACCTTTATCTAAAATATTGGAGAGAATAGTTCACTCTCAACTAATGCAATATCTCTTAACAAATAACCTGCTATCCCATTCTCAGCATGGCTTTGGACCTTCCCACAGCACCACCACAGCACTACTATCCTTTACCAACTTAGTCAATCACTACAGAATCAAGGGACTACTCATGTCCACCATATTTCTAGACTTATCTAAAGCCTTCAATATGGTTAACCATAGCAGGTTTCCAGAAATACTAGCTACCCTTAACATCCACTCTTCTACTATATCATGGATTAGTAACTACCTATCAGGTTGACAACAAGCAGTGCTATGGCAAAACCAACTGTCCTCTCTCTTACCAGTCTCCATTGGTGTCCCTCAAGGATCCATTCTCGGTCCTCTACTGTTCTTCCTATTCACAAACCAGATAGCAACATCCTCACTCTCTGCCAAAGAAATACAATATGCAGATGACACCACTATTATATGTGCCGCCCCAATATGAATGAACTACAAACCATAACTCAACAAAACTTAACCTCAGCAGAAACATGGTTCGCCAGCATAAAACTCCTTTTTAATCCCAAAAAAACAACATAGTCATATTTGGCCCTGGTAGACCACCTCAGCAATGCAATTATCTAACTATAGTCTCTAAAGATAACATCACAATCACTCCAACTACACACACAAAACTGCTAGGGTTAATTATTGACAACAACCTCAGATTTGACCTTCACATAGCCCAAACAATCAAGAAAGTAAACAAAAAATGGGGTCTCCTTTATAGAAGCAAACAATGCATGACCAAGGAGACCAAATCCACAATCACAAGGACTCATCTCTTATCCGTCCTACTGTATGCCACCCCTGTAATGACAAACCTTTGCCACTCTGAACTCACCAAAATGGAATCTTGTTACAACAAGATTGCCAAGTTTGCTACTGAGACCTCTCATAGATCCCATCACTATCTTGCCCTAAAGCAACTCAACTGGCTTGAGCTGCCCCAACAACTGATACTTCAGCAACTCTATACAACACACAAGCTGTACTACCTTCCCAACAAAACCCCATCACTACAGCAACTAATTCAACCCTATACAACCACCAGAACTTTAAGATCCAGTAGCCAAAACCTTTTAAATGTCATCAAACATAAAAATGAAGCAGGTAGGTCTCTCTTTGCATGCACCATAGCCAAAGTTTGGAATCAATTCCCAAATCACATCACTGCTACAATCTCTCCCCTCCAATTTAAAAACCTCCTCAAAAGCCACTTTACAAACAACTGGCTCTGCTCATGTGTCTCCCCAGGTTAAACCAACCCACTGCACTGTTGCTAAATGTAGGAATGCATCTGTTGATAATCACCTATCACTACCTCCAGTTATGCAAATTTGACCTGCTTACTCCAAGCACACAGACTTTTCTTAATGTACTCCTACTAAAACATTTTGTTCCTTCTCTCTCAGATACCATGTGACTTCTAATCCATCAATCTACTAGATACACAACATACATCCACCACTGCTACATAAAACTATTGTACTGTTTTTTCCAATTTTGTACTACTCTCAATCTCTCAATGTGCTGCAGACGTACGTACTGCCAGTAATTGTAAAATTCTGCCAACAATATACTGAAATGACTCTGAAACAAACTTGTATAGAGTCCTAATAACAAGAAGTTAATATTTGACATTGTACTGCTTATTAACCAAATACAAAAAATGTAAACGTCTGCCTACCACATGCTGAAATGAACTACCAAAATGTATATCTCTGCCACCACATGACAGAATGAGTCTATAATATACTTGAATATTGTACTGTTAAAATGAAGTTAATATTTGACTAATGGATGCTGGAATGTATTATATTACTATTGCATGCTGATTGCATTAGATGTAATAAAATCCTAACCTGTAATGTATCTGGAGCTTTTCTCCCCGGGCCTCCGCTGAAAAAGGACCTGTGTCCAGTCCGACTTTCCCGGTTAACAAAAGTAAAATAAAATAAATAAAAATAAATAAATAATATAACCAGAGAGCTGGCGAGGTCCCACACAGGCAGATTGAAGGAGAACTGCTGCCCATCCACATTCTGTTGCAGGTGTCACATCACGGTACACCCGTCGTATGTTTTGGGCTTTCATGGAGGCACAGACACATTCTGAATGCAATACCAGATTGATGCTTAGGGTTACGGATGCAGCACAGTCTGGCATCCATGACTGCCTCCCCCGCTGGATTATTTCACTGATGTAGTGGACAGACTGTGAGTTGTGACAGTGTCTGTGTTTGACCACATGTCTGTGCTGGAACATCTGGTTGGGGTTTGGGATCAGACATGTGGACGTAGGGCAGCAACACCATCTGCTGATAGTACATGTGGTCATGCACACTCAAGCTCCCATAGTGGCAGTACACCCAGCGCTACAGAGGGAAGTGTACTGCCCACACTATGATGTGGCAAGCCATGGACACATGGGCCTGGGTGGTCCTGTGGGGGGCACAGGCCCAGTAGACAGCAGTCACCGTCAGGTACTAGCTCCACATTTGACTTTTGGCATGGTGGTGCTTGTGCTACTCCTGGTGAAGCCAGTTCCCATGTTCATAGCCAGAGATGGTAAATTGTCCACTCTACTATGTATGGCCCACATCTGTCCACTATACACACATGTAGGGCTAGCACTGGGCTTGACTGCCTAAATGCACTAGCTCCAACACCACTGTCACATGCAGGTCACCAACAGACACACACAACACCTCTCCATGGCCCATCTAACCAGCACACCTTCCTGTCTCACACACATACTGTCAACTGTTTGGCACAGCCTAGGCCTCTGGCACCCTAACACCACACCCTGTGCATGTGATGATACTTGTGCCACATCTCTGCCATCTGTGCTTTCAATGCAGTAACCTGTAATTATGTGTCTGATGCACAGGGTGACTACATTACTTTACATGTGCTTGTGTAGTGCAGTAGTGTTATGCCATGACAATTGTTGTGGGCCATGACAGGTACTGTATGCTGGCATATGTCATGACTACACATCAAACATTGTATATCTTTGTTGCCTGATGGTACACTGACAGTAGTGTTACAGAATGGTAGGTGTGTCACTGACCTGTGTATGTTTTTGTCCCAGGAGTCTGAGTGGTTCAACTATGGACACATGGTGGCAATACAGCAGCACAAGATGGCAAGGCAGCACGTAGAAATATGACATCAGCAAGGTACACCAGTATATGTGCATGGCTTCCTAGGCGCATATGTGTAGAGCAGTGTATCAGGGGGAATGGGGACAGTCAGAGTCATCATGCTTTTATATCCTGTGACAAGGTCTGCTACTCTTGATACTTGTCACCTGGGTATTCTGCACGTACAAATCTAGATGGTGGCGGACATCAATTATGCTTATGCAGATGAGGGCAATTTAGGGCCAGAAGCTAGTCACAGGACAATAAAATGCATAACCATTGAACAGAGATAGGCATGTCTCTAATGCTACAAGGAGATGTATGTACATACACACACACACACACACACACACACACACACACACACACACACACACACACACACACACACACACACACACACACACACACACACACACACACACACACACACATTGGAAGCTGTGAGATTAGAATCTCTATCTATTTAGTAATGTACACTAGAGTTTATAGTACTTATCGCATGTGCCATGGAGTTCATCTGATGTCAGAGTGTCAGCCAGCACTCTTAAGGTGGATAATATCAGCAGGCCTTGTAAAGGAGGCCAAAGTTGAGGCCAGCAGCTAGTAACAGGGCCTTAAAATGCATAACCACTGCACAGAGATAAGCCAGATGGCCATGTCTGTAGTGCTGCAAGGGTATATATGTATATGCACATACAGAATTTGGATGATGTGAGATTAGAACTCATACCTATCTAGTGATACATACAATAGCTAGCAGTACTTACTGCATGTGACACAGAGTTTATCTGTTATCAGCTTCTTAGCCAGTGCTCTTAAGGTGGATGATATCAGCAGACCTTGTAGTGGTGGGAATTTAGAAGCTACCACCCAGTCACAGGGCCATACAATGCATACAATTGCACAGAGATAGCCCATATGGACATGTCCATAGTACTGTAGTGGATATATAAATATACCCACAAAGAGTTGGATGATATGAGATTAAAAGCCATACCTATCTGGGATTGCAAACTACAGCTCATAGTACTTATTGCATGTGCTACAGGTTATGTCTGTTCCATATGTGGATGCAGGCTCAGTATTTGTGAAGTATGCAAAGTGACCTTGTGTTAGACAGCATGTGTGGCCTGCAGAGTGATACTGCTTGGTATTGTTATTGTATCTAGTAATCTAGTGGTGGGATACCTGGTAATATCCCTGCTATGTGTGTACACTTGCCAGTCTGGGCATATGTGGCAGTTTACAGATTGATAGACTTATATGTGGCCAAGGACAATATGGCCTGTCCAAGGCATGCATTGCAGGCATTGTACATTACACCACCTGCGTACCTGTGTCTGTCTAAAGGGTGACAATCCATAGGCACAGGGGTCTGTGGTTGAGTGGTTTATGTACTGGTGGGGCCTTGGTCTGGTTCCATCGGATAACCGATTGTAATGTGTAAGTGCAGATAATCCCAGCATTCCAGGGTATGTGGGGACATTTGTACATCCCCACCCATAGCTATATAAATGTGTATAACAGGGATGTCTCCTTAAATGTTGCTGTTTAGGTACATTATGTAAATATGTTATGTAGATATATTTGGAGAGTCTATGTATCATTGTACTTTATATAGCTAGATATACATCTTGTTATCATATATATTTGGAGAGTCTATGTATCATTGTACTTTATATAGATAGATATACATCTTGTTATCATATATATGTGCCACATACTGATAGATACACTCATCAAGTGTGACAGGAATAGGGAGAGATATACCTATAAGTAGCTGTATGTATGAATAAACATATTTCCACATAGCAAATCTTTGGGCAGTAGAGGCAACAGACTTGGGCTCAAGTTAGCTAATTGTAGGAGCATACGCAGTGTGACTGTCAGTACTTACAAAGTGACTCCAGACCAGAGCTACCTGTAATCCAGTTCAGGATTATGTGTGCTGCAGGCCATTGGCTGCTGCACCTGTTAACATAGTACTGCACTTCCCTGATATTGTCCAAGGCATCCCCGCCTGATTGCTGACCTTAATATGTGACTCATACCTCACAACTGTACAGAGCTTCACAGACTGCCAAGCATTTTGCCTCATGTGTTTGGTATGTTTTACACAACATTGTAGTTTTCTGGAAAATTAGTGGCAAATAAGTGAAGACTGAAGGCAATAAATAATGACAGACATTTGAGTTTCAGACAACATAAACATCAGATTCATGCTAATACCATACCTGCTATTCTAATGACATTCTATATTTGGAAAAGCAAATATTTAAAACCTGTTCCTATTTGTGGGCTTTGGTCCCACTTTTATTCATGTATTTGGCCAAATTTCCTGTTCTAAGAAGTTGAGAGGTATGCTATGACTGGGATACATGATGTCACACCACACACAGGGTGACAGCCTGCATACCTCTCCCTGTACATGTTTTTGCAGAATTTCCGGCATTTCTCCCCATATGTCTGCTCTGTTCCTCATACATTTGTGGTTTTCCAGTACTATACTGTAAGCACCAGTTACTGAATTGTTGTAACTACTGACACATTTCAGTGATGGCCTTTACATCCTGCAGCTAATCTGACCTGTTGCAGCCTATTGTTATACTAGCCACCTGCTAGGTTACTCAGAGCATGCATAATATCTGTCTGTAGATATGGCTGTTTGTCTCCCCATTCATTCTGGCTTTGTCCAGCTTTGTTGCAGTAACAGACTGAGGTGTTATGACAGTCTGTGGGAATATCACAATATGAGTGCCTGACATGCAAAATATGTTGGAGGCTGCCAGATTCAATCCATCAACACTATCACCCATGCAACTGTCCCTGGCCAATTGAGCTACACTAGCCACTAGACAGAGAGGTTTCATTCCTCATACAATCAACAACATACAGGAATTGTCTGGTCTGCTGCTATTTCATTGCAGACTTACTGTTACAGGAGTTGTATGGGAACACCGATGTGTTTGGGGTGGGGGATGACCAGCCCATGCTCTACTGGCACAGACAGTCATGTGACTGTCCTGCGACCCCACTGTTTGGCATCTCCCTTGAATAATGTTGTGGAGTTTCTAGCCATGTGGCCTAGTGGATATCATGGGGCACATACTAGTGAACAGAGTACTTGTTTTCCCAAGTGGCTGCTAGATCTTTGCAAGTAACCCAGTAGCGCATTATAGATCTATGCAAGTATCCCAGTACCACACTATATATAGCCCACTATACTCCCTTGCATACATGTAGCAGGTCCATACACATGCTACCATACTGTAGTACCCCTTACAAGTGGTGCATAGGAGAGTGAGGTACCTTGAGAATGCAGCAGGTGACAGACCTGTAGTTTTGGGCTACCTCTGTCTAATGCACACAGTCCACAGCCAATACATCTGAGGTACAGGTTATGTGGTCTGGATGACATCATTTTTACTAATATGCATTTGAGTCAGATTATGGTGTCATTCCTTAGGGCCTTAGGTTGTCAGTGCATGTGCACATGACCTGGCAGTTGATGGAATGGTTCCCCCTGTGGTTGATGCAGACTCTGCCCTCCTCACCAAATAGTTCCTTGATGTGTACATGAGTGCAATCTATGGCATCTAGTACTTCAGGGTAGTGTGCTACACGGTGAAAGAGTCACATACTACTGGCCATCTCCTCAGGAGTGTCAGGGAAATAAATGTGCTCACCGGCATGTGGTAGCATGGCATCCAGGAACTGGAGGAGTACCCTGGAAGCAGATGCCAGTGAGACCTCCATCATGTCCCCAGTTTATCTTTGGAAAGTACCTGCAGCTAGTATCCTAAGGGCTACACATACCTTTGTTTCCACTGGAATGGGTTCCCCTCTGTTGGCTCTGGGTCTGAGTTGAGGTCTGCAGAGCTCAGTGAGTTCTTGTAGTATGCTCCTGTCCACCCTGTAGTGCTCTACAATCTCCAGCTCATGTAACTCCTGGTAGGTTACCCTGGGCCTGAACACTCTTCTCCTTCTCAGTCTAGGCCTATGGTCAGCATGAGCTGCATTAACCTCAGCATCTAGCACATACAGATGTAGCAGACCTGCAGCAGCCCCTAGCATTCTCTCAGTTAAAATTCTCAAGTATGTACTCCAATGGTGCAGAGTATGTGGAAAAAAAATCAGATTGTAGAGTGTATGCATACTTTATAGTGCTCTACTGTAGGTTAGCCTGTGTGATTGGCTATCTATGATGCATTCCACCTGCCAAGTACATCATTAAAGGGTTTTAATAACCCTAGTTTAAGTGAAACAATGCTCATCAATAATTAATATATCATTGGCTTTCTCAGCCAATTTTTCTTTTACAGCCTTCCTTGCTGAGCAGTGCAGCGGGCAGCACAAATCTACACCACAAAGATAAACAAAGCTTAGCAGTCCATAGACACACCCCCATGGAAGGTCACACTCAGCATGGTGGCGCGCCATGCAAATAAGTGCAAACATGATGAAACATGCACCTCAGAGGTAAATACACCTTAGCAGCCAGTGTACACACACACCCTGCTCAGCTCAGTGGTGTGCCATGCAAACAGGTGCTGCTGAGCTCCAATGAGCTTACATGCAATCTAACACACACCCCTTTGATGTCAGCTGCCTCTTTTGTGGACACCACCACAGTTCTGTGCCTACACGGATGGGATCAGCGGACACAGATACCCATTTGTGCTATTCAGTAACCCCAGCTCATTTGCATATAGATCCGTGCACAGAACCTGGAAACTACATGGTTTCAGGCCTTGCCTCATTAGCAACCACATTTGTGTGACATTGTACATACTTCACACAGGGTCCTATAATGCATTACTGTTGAATTGGCTGCATGTTGTTTAAACAGGTTCTCAGTGACCTTGAGTTTTAAACACTGATAAAGAGTTTTTACTTGAAAGATTTGTTATTTTATTAAAATTCTTTATTTGAGAGCATTAGACTTCATTAGACTTCTTTGTTTTACATTTTGGACTTTTACAAACTCACAAATTCTTTTTTACACTATTTTTTTCCATAAAGCCATGTTTGCGCACTGCAGCACTCTACACAAACATACCCAGGGTGTAAAAAAAAATAAAATTCTCTTACATTCTTTTCCATATGGTTTTGGACACAAAATGGATAGTTTTGCACATATCTGTGTCCACTATGCTATTTCTGACACTATAAGTACAGTACACTTTTACAGCCCCTGGTGTCATTTTAACATCCTATACACGGAATTTTTCCATGTACATTACAGACACCAACACGGGGTCTGCAGGACTGCCTATCTGCTTGCTGGATTGCTCCACCACCCTCATTTGCATGTATTTCACCTGCTTATGAGGTGATGTGCATGACATGTACACTTCCGTGCACACCCCTCAGGCTCCTTTACTGGATCATAGATCTGCTTGCTTTTCTGTAAGCAGTGTGGCACTATACAGAAAATAAGTCAGTGTAGGCTTTACTAAATTCCCCCTTGGCCTTTTTACTTTCAGTTATATCTTATTCTTCTTGTGGTCTTTTATTGTCTTTCAGATTTCACGTCACCTTTGTTAAACTAAATTCAGCAGTGCAGTAGCTATTCTAATGGAACTAGATTCTCTAGTTAAGCTTAGAGGAACCTTTGTACATACATCTGCATCATGGCTTTTAAATCATGAACTGCATTTTCACTGCACTTAAGATTACAAATAACTGTAAATGCTTCCAGAATGAGAAACATCTCTGTGATATATCTCATAGTAGCATGGTTAAAGTAACTTGACATTGTATGGATTGTTACTACAGGAATTTAAGTTGCATGGACTGTTACTACAGTAAAGCTTTAGATGTAATGTTCCATTTTTTTTTAAAAAGGAAGAGATGGAAAACACCTAGAAGAAAAACTTGAAACACTTTGATAACAGTACAATTGTACTATGTGAAATATTTTCATACTATATTCATTATTAGATGCTTAAATAAGTAAACTATAGACATCTATGTCTTTAATTTCAATAAGGTAGGTCTCTTTAAATACTAAAAACATCTTGATAATACATTATTTTTTATCATTTATCCAAATTTTGGACCCCATGTTAATGGCCATTAATTGAATGGATTTATAAATTTAGTGTTTGTGCAACTTAGAATCTTCTTCACAGAAGACAACAGCCAGCAAGTCAAAGATTCTGTTTAAGACTGTCAAGTGAAGGGTGTGGTACTCTGGACAGTCTTTTTGGTGTTTTCACAACTGGGCTATTTTATGTTTTTATCCAGCAGTATTAACTCCTGGCGTACTGTTAGTCAACGTTCATTGAGTAAGTTTTGAAATATGTTATTGTTCGGGTATAAAAGCTCCTGGCTATCTGATTACTGAGTAATATAAGAGTAATTACACAAAAATAATGAACCTTGTATCTATCTATTGGACTGTGACTGTTTTGCTATATACTTTAGATTAATATTTGGATGCCTCATTTTAACAGTGTTCAGTAATTAGGACCTTGGAATCCCTGAGTGGTCTGACTAGTAGCAGCGTCATACTGTAAGAGCAGGAAAGGGGGTGCAATGAAAATGTATTGTCAACCCCTCCAGGGAATATTTGTGTGGATATTAATATGGAATAGTATAAGCCAAGATTCACTTACATTAAGCTAATAATCACTTTCTGTAAGATAACACAGCAAGTCACAAACATAAGGCGAAGAGGGTAGAATATCTTCATTTTCTGAGTGTTTAGTGAAGCTTCTGGATGAAGAAAGTAATAATCCTATTCTAAGACAAAAGCCTGCATTAGCCAAATTCTTTTAAGGACATCTCTCTTAAGGAGATTATAGTATTCTCAAGTCCATGACCATGCACAAACAGGCAATGACTCGGTAAAAAGAGAATATGCAGGAGGGTGATAGTGAGGGGGGCATGGCTGGCAACCTAACATAAACAGTGAAAACCTCGAGCTCTAACAGTGCTTGGGTACATTTTATCATACCACCCATCAGTTTATTAAAATGGAGAGCAAATCAGTTGAAATTGAGAGTACCGGTGCCACTGCTAATAGTGACAATGCAAAGGATGTTTCCAACAAGCATTTGTTGAATTACATTCTGTACATGCTACAGGAGGTTTCAACTGAAACTGAAGGGTTGCAGCACTGGATATGTCATTAGCTGGATTACGTTGCAAGAAAATCTTCAGCAGTTGCAACAGGAAGTTAGAATTAAAACTAATAAGACAGAGAATCAGGAAAATCATACTTTTTGCTTGAGAATGAGTTATCCACTTTGCGTCATAATGTAGATGACTTAGAGAACAGACATGGGAGAGACAATATGCATCTTTCTGGCATACCAGAGTTAGTCCAGCTTACTTCTTTGTTGGGCTTTTTCTAAAATAAATGTTTGCCAGCTTTGAATCTGCTTACAAACCTGGACTGGTTGGTAGAGCACATTTATAGAGTAGGAGAACTTAACGGTCATAATAACAGACCTTGGCAGACTACTTCCAAGTTGCACGCCTACACTGCCAAAGAAACAGTTTCAAACAATGCATACTTTTGGATGCAGTGCAGATGGAAGGGTTAGTCATGTATGCTGATCAGGACTTCTCCAAGGCCCTGTCCCTGAAATGGTGGCTTTCAGTGAGTTGTGAAGGGAGTTGAAAAGCAGAGGCCTTATTTCTTGGTTGATTTACCCAGAAAACTTTGTAGTAATACTGGAAAACCAGAAAAGGAGATTCAACTTCCCCAAGGAGGTCCATATTTTTATGCAGAAGGTGAGAGTTTCAAACTTACTGTAGTACATGCCACTCAGTGTGTGAGTTTAGAAGAGCAGAAAAGGAAGTAGCTGTTGATCCTGTGCACAATGAATCCACATCGCTGCAAGAAATTGATTACTATGCTAATCATCAGAGTGGAAGATCCCCAAGCTCAGTAGATGATTCAGAAGAGATTAGTTCCCTCTCCAAAATTAGTAGGGAAGATTTATCCAATGTGTCATTTCATCTGGGTAGTCTCTGATGCAAATAGGGATTCACATCAATGAATGAGCAGCCAGGTGCTGGTAAGGGGGATGGTACTAGTTCTACAAAATAGTCACAGGAAGATGTGAACCGAGATGACCATGTAAAAGGCTGAAAAAAGTGATGGTAGAGTGGATAAGGATAATACAGCCGACTCTGATATCAGCAGGGAGGAGTCATCTCAGAAACAGAACTGGTCTGAAGCCACTGTGGATTGGGTTTGTGTAAGTTCACAACCTATGGGGAAACAGGTCAAGACACTAGAAAACTATGTATATCCAAGATAATAGAGGTAGATACACCAAGACAATCGAAGTCAACCACAATTGTATATCACAGCAACACAAATTTATTGAATAAAGTAAGCGCTTTCACGTCTGCCAGGACGCTTCATCAGACTTAATAATTACAACCATTATTTCATTCATTTAAATAGCCTACATCCTCCTATCACAAGGCATATATCTGCACCCATCAATAATACATTGGTGTGTGTATGAAGTAAAGCACTCTTGCATTAATAAGTATAGACATATGTAAGATACTAATATATGTAAAATACTGACATATGTAACAAATGTTATACACTTTAAAAACATTAATAAATCATGTACAAGCATATATAAAAATACATATAAAAGGCTTATATTAAAAAACTTATATTAAAACTAGCCAACATAAAAAATGCTAACCATCATAAAAAATGCTAAATATATTTCGCTTGCAATGTATATGTTAAACCTAGTGTTTCAATGGTCTATCTACAAGAAAAGTTCTCAATGAAATCTTATCATTGAGACCATGACCTCTATCTGCTGATAGTTTAGTAATCCATTTAATCTCTTCTTTTTCAGTTTTGTTACGTATACATCCCAATCTTTCTGTAGTGAAAATATGTTCTATTACCATAAAACTAAAGGAATGTGTACTATCATATTGCATAATATGATTAGCCAGGGCATTGGTCTCATTCTCTCTATTAATAGCATAGACATGTTCCCTTATACGTTCCCTAAGTGTTCTATTCGTCATGCCAACATAAAAACAGTGGCATTTCTTACATTGACCAAGATAGACCACATTTCTAGATTTACAGTCTGCATAATGTGAAAACTCATACTTCTTACCAGTATCAGGGTGTATAAACACATTTGAATTCTTTACAAAAACACATTGATTGCCACTACGGCAAGCATAGGTACCTTTCCTTTGTGAGATTACCTCTTCCCTCTTGTTCTTATCGTAGCATAACAATCTCTTAAGTGACTTGGTATTCTTATAGCTAAATGCCGGACTATTACCTACTACATTAGCAATCTTGTCATCTAACTGTAGAATATCCCAATGTCTTTTAATAATGTCTACAACTGAAGTATTGTTATTAGTGTATGGAATAACTATCCTTTTTCTATAGGGTGTATTCCTATTCCTTACAGTGTTGGTAAATGCATTTCCATGTATGTATGGCAAACCTATCCCTTCACGTTCCACTTCATGTAGCCCTTTAAGATCTCTTCTATGATACCCCCTAACTAAAAATTCTTTCTCTATTCCTATAATCGCTTCAGAGAACACTGAATCTTTACTAGTAATTCGTGAGTATCTGATAGCTTGGTTTTTAACTATATTCCTGTGTATATGTGGAGGGTGCATGCTATCCCTGTGTAGAATAGCGTTCTTCCTGCAGGATTTTCTGTATATCTCTGTACTAAGGATACCATTCTCCTTCTCCAATAACACATCTAGAAATTCAATCCTTTTCTGTGAAATAGTGCTAGTTAACTTCAAAAACATAGTAGTACTATTTATATATGTAATAAATTCATCTAAACTACTGAGGTCACCTCCCCAAATCAAAAAAACATCGTCCACAAATCTTTTATAGCATTTAATGTGTTTTGAATAAATCATACGTTCAAGTATATAAGTAGATTCCCAATATGGGTATATCCCAGTATAGGTAGATTCCCAATATGCCAATACTAAGTTGGCATATGAATTGGCGCATGATGTACCCATCGCCACGCCCATAACCTGAAGATAATATTCTTTCCCAAATGTAAATACATTATTCGATAGAACTAGATCTAACAGCATAGTCATCTTTATAACATCACTATTGCTCAAACCTCTATGTAAGAGATATAACCTTAAAAAGTCCACACCTATATCATTTGGTATGCTGGTAAACAGCGCTGTAACATCTAATGTTACCATGTAATCAGAATCTTGAAGCTTATTCCCTGGATTAAAGCATGCTAAAGTTTCTAAAAACTGTTGGGTGTCTCGTAAAATAGAAGGGGTAGAATCCACTATGGGTCTAAGTTGTTTTATTGGTCTGAGCAGAGGTCTGTCTATGGTCTTATGTATCTTGGGGAGACCTCTAAACATAGGTATAACAGGTTTTTCAACAAGAAAATACTTATATAATTTCTCATCTATTATCCCACACATTAACATATCATACAAATCCGCATGCATTCTCCTAATAAGTTTATCTAGATCAACAAAATTGAGTTTAGCATATGTCGTGTCATCTGATAACATCTCACTCATTGTATTTTCATAATAAATCTTATCTAATATAACTGTAGCACCCCCTTTATCTACTGGTCTTATTACTATCAGATTATTATTACATAAACTATTCAAAGCTAATTTCTCATTCATAGTCAAATTAATAAATTCAGGTTTCTTACCATTATTTTCAAACTGTACCAAAAAATCTTTCATACATGCTTTTTCAAAACTTTTTAGTAAAGGATGTTGAGGTGGTATATATACAGAAGGTTTACTAAAACATCGTTCATGGTTATAACTGTTACTGTCATTACCAAATTGTAGTGCTAAACCAACATTCCTTATAAAACATTTAATGTCCATTATTAAGTCACTCACATCCACATCTTGTGAGGGAATAAATGATAAACCTCTGTTTAAGACAGAGAGTTCATCTGATGTCAGTACATACCCAGATAGATTAACTACTAGGTCCGTTGAATTGGTCTCAGCGACTTGCGTTGGAATTCCAGTTGTCCTTCTGAGGTTTTCCTCTTCCTCCCTTTGTACTGGGGACTCCAAGCTTGTTTGTTCTCCATTCTGAATGGCAGGGGAAAATGGAGGTTATTCACTTCATTGTCTGCATTAGGTACTGAATGTCCTTCCAGATTTGTAGTTTTTCTATGTACTACTTGCTCATTCGTTTTCCCTGATACTGGTAAGAAGTATGAGTTTTCACATTATGCAGACTGTAAATCTAGAAATGTGGTCTATCTTAGTCAATGTAAGAAATGCCACTGTTTTTATGCTGGCATGATGAATAGAACACTTAGGGAACGTATAAGGGAACATGTCTATGCTATTAATAGAGAGAATGAGACCAATGCCCTGGCTAATCATATTATGCAATATGATAGTACACATTCCTTTAGTTTTATGGTAATAGAACATATTTTCACTACAGAAAGATTGGGATGTATATGTAACAAAACTGAAAAAGAAGAGATTAAATGGATTATTAAACTATCAGCAGATAGAGGTCATGGTCTCAATGATAAGATTTCATTGAGACCTTTTCTTGTAGATAGACCATTGAAACACTAGGTTTAACATATACATTGCAAGCGAAATATATTTAGCATTTTTTATGATGGTTAGCATTTTTTATGTTGGCTAGTTTCAATATAAGTTTTTTAATATAAGCCTTTTATATGTATTTTTCTATATGCTTGTACATAATTTATTAATGTTTTTAAAATGTATAACATTTGTTACATATGTCAGTATTTTACATATATTAGTATCTTACATATGTCTATACTTATTAATGCAAGAGTGCTTTACTTCATACACACACCAATGGTATTGTGTATTATTGATGGGTGAGATATATGCCTTGTGATAGGAGGATGTAGGCTATTTAAATGAATGAAATAATGGTTGTAATTATTAAGTCTGATGAAGCATCCTGGCAGACGTGAAAGCGCTTACTTTAATCAATAAATTCGTGTTGCTGTGATATACAATTGTGGTTGACTTCAATTGCCTTGGTGTATCTACCTCTTTTATCTTGGATATACATATTACTCTTTAGGAGGTGATACTTTACCCTGGATTGTGTTTTTTGTTTTTTACACTAGAAAACTACCTCATTGCTTAGTATACCTATTTTATGCTGTTGGCTTTTTCAAGAGATGACTGCTGGGTGTTTGTAATGCAGCTTTTCTTTTTTGTCATCTCATGAGCCTATGTATATGGACATTAACCAAGGACTATGCACTCAACAAGTTTGTTGAGTGTTATAACAATATTCGTAGACAATGATTTTATTCAAGATAATACTTGCATTTACTACTGAGATGTTTTTTTTCCTTTGTACAAATTTATTGTGGAATGTATAATCTGTGATGGAGAATGAAACACTTTTTTTTGTATTTATAGGTTTCCAGACTTTCTTATTGCATTGGAGTTATTTTCTATACTTAAAAGAAGGGAGTAGAATGCACTTTAAAAATGTATATATTTTATCTGTGACTAGAAATTGTTTACTGGACTGTATAGTGTCAATAAGATGGAAAAGGGCAGGAGTATAGTTTTGTGGGGAAGATATGAAGACTAAGGAGCAATCATGTATTCTGCATGCACTATTTCAAGCAAAGTTCCTAGTACTTTCTCAACACCTGAAGCTGAGCATACATCCACGTTGGATTCATGGGTCATGGGTGAACTAGCCTGAGAAAGGAAGAGGGAGGAGGAGTGAATGGTGGGAAACAAACAAAGGAATTGGGGGGTTGTTACTAAGGTTGGTCACTTGGAATGTTGGTGGAATTTGCCACCCTGTTAAAGGATGGAAAATTAGGAATAAATTTAAGAGATTAAATGCAGGCATTATATTGCTACAAGAGGTAAAACTGAAAATGAAGGAATAAATGAAATTAGGAAGGAAGGATTTTCAGGTTTTTAAAAGCAGTACAGTACAGTACCAAAGAGGCAAATGAGAAGAGATACTGTGTTAATTAGAAGGAGTTTGCAAATAAATAAGTTAGCTTTAAAAGAAGACAAGGAAGGTAGAAAGGGGACTGTAAGGTTAGTTATTACAGGACAATAATGGAAGGTAGGGGCAATATATGGTGCCAGTAACACGGGCTCTCCTGACTTTTTTAGTACCTTTTGTGCCTGTTGGATGGATAACCTTCCATATTATGATCAGGAAGTAATTGACAAAGACTTTAATTAAGCTGTGGATTGAAAACTAGATAGGAAATGTGGTTGCAAGAAAAGGCACCTTAGGGCAAGGGTTCTAGTAAGCAAATGGCATACAGAGGACAAGTGAGTAGATAACTAGAGTCAGCAGAATCTTATGTTGAGTAGCTTTACCATCTCGAGAAATGTATTTGTTATTTTATTTATTTATTTGACATTTGTTTATTGGGAAAGTCCAACTAGGCCAGAAATTGACCATTTTCAGCTGAGGCCAGGGAGAAAAGCTTCACAATCACAATATTTCAGAAATCAATACAGATATTTTCAATCACAAAGTCTCATGTTACATTACAAAACAGCAAATACAAATATTTTAAATCACAAAGATTCATGTTACACTGCAAAACACAAAAGAGAAAAAATGTTGTAATGAGAAAAACATAGAACATGTGTTTTACAGTAGAGTGTAATAAAAAACAATAACATGAGTTGAAGAGAATATGTGAGGAACAATTCAATAATCATATTATTTGTTACGTAAGTTAGTATATGGTAAATAAGACCCGAGACAATTGTAATAAGATAATTAAGGAGATATCAGAGATTACATGATTAGAGATAGTGAGTTGAAATTAAGTGATGTCTTAGTATAATAAAGGTGTTGATATTATGGTTATAAGAGGAGGAAGGATGGAGAGATGGAGATTATAAGAAGAGTGCAGGGTAGGGTGTCATCATGTAGCTAAGGTGAGTAGGGAGGAAAAAAATAGATTAAAGGTCCTCAGAGATAAATTAAATAAGGTAAGGTAGTTGGGAAAGCAAAAGTAGTGGAGTAGGAGGCTGGAAAGGAATGTGAGTATGATCTAGGTTCAATGGGGTGAGTGACGTATAGTGCGTAAGTTCAGCCAGGATTGGCACAAGAGCAGGTCCAAGATTTTGTAAAGTATTCTTTTAGGGAGCATTTAAAGGTGGATAAGTTAGAAATAGTTCTGGAGGTTAGAGGTAAGGAGTTCCAACTTTGCTACTAGGAGATTTATTCAATTTATTCATGGTGACAGTTTTTTGCCTTCCAATCTAAGAGTTCTTTTTGGAAAATTCATATTGATTAAAAGGGAAGAGCTGGACAAGCTAATGGTTTGTGTATGATTTATGTAATGTTATAATATTAATGTATAAGAGGTGGTAGGGGAGTTCCAGCCAGTTAAGGGTATGCAGAGCTTTGCAGTGGTGTGTAAATGAAGAATGAAGATGAATTAGTAGTAAACTTAGCAATTTAGTTGTAGCAGCTTTAAGTTTTTTTTTAATGGATGATTGGTTAAAATTGGTGCTACATACAGTAGGAAGGGCAAAAGGTAAGTTTTGGCTAGTGTAATTGTGTGTGTGTGCTCAAAAAATGACTGTTTATATATAGCATGTCTAGTTTTTCATAGGTTTTCTTTATATTGCTTTGGATGTAGAAGTCAAATTTAAGATTATCATCTATTATGACTCCTAATAGTTTGGTACAGTGGACTAACTCAATTTTAGTGCCATTTGCTGAAAGGATTTTGAAAGATGCTTTGTTAGGGGTGTGGGTTTTTGGAGTAAAGACAAAGAGTTTGTTTTTTGGAGGTTGAGTAGGAGCTGTGCCATTGAATGCCAGGTTTCAATGGAGATGACAGCTTGTTGAGTGATTTCGTGGAGGTGAGGTAAGGTGTTTGAAGAGCAGATGATGGTAGAGTCATCTGCAAATTGAATTAAGGTGCTTTACAAGAAGATGAATGTAGCTTATTAAGAAAAATATTGAACAAGGCCAAGGATGGATCCTTAAGGGACTCCTGTGTAAGTGGAAAGGTATGCAGAGATGGATCCTTGCCATTTTACAGCCTGTTGCCTGTTGGCATGATAGCTAGAGAACCATTAAATACATGGAGATGTTAGACCCAGGGAGGAAAACTGATTGAGAAGTTTACTGTGTGAGACCATGTCAAAGGCTTTTGATAGATCTAGAAATACTGCAGATACAAGTGTATTAGAGTTGCGAGCTTTATTGGCAGTTTCTGTAAATGATAATAATGCAGTAGAGGTGCTGCAATCTGGCTGAAACCCATGATTCGTATTGGTGATTAATTTATTTTGTAAGAGACAGTGGAAAAATTGTTGATGAATTCCTGATTTCCTGAATTCCTAGATTCCTGTAACAGAGACTTCCCATACTCTGGAACAGACTACCTATCTATATCAAATAAAGCTCCTCATTAGTACTCTTCTGGAAAAATCTTGATGATTGGATGGGAGATAGGAAATTCACCCTGGGATCACTTCTGTGGCTCTGCTCGACATGGGCACAGGAAAATAATTTTCTTGGGTGGCGAAAGCCAGGGTACCTTTTTGTCTAGGCTTATATAGGCCCTAGGGCCAAAAGCCTAGTACCTACCTATGAACCTATGAACACATCTTTCAAGGATTTTAGAGATGGCAGACAGAATGGCTATTGAACAGAAATTTAGAACATCAGTGGAATTACCTCCTTTATGTATGAGGTAATGCGTGCCATTTTCCACAAGTTAGGGACACAGGATTTTGTTAGTGATATGTTAATAAGAATGCTGATTGGATATGCTATTGCATCTGCAACTAGATTTAAGTATTCCAGTGGAAGGCTGCTGGCTGAGGAGGAACAAGGTTTTAGTTTATGTTAATGCCTTTTTTATGAGTTATAGAAACTGGTTGAAAGGTAGAGTGGATGGAGTTTTCTGCATGTGTATTGGAGACATTGCAGATAGATAAGATTTGTGAAGTAAATGTGCTAGGGTCTAAAGTAGGGGAAGTTGGTTGTGTGGATGGGAGGCTGTTAGGAGAGTCTGAGGTTAAATTTGCTTTGCATTCTATGAAGTATATATTGAAACAGGTAGCTGTTTGAAGTGGGGGGATATCTGCATATGAGTTGGGATTCCTTTTTGTACCTGGACTGATGAGAGGGGATATGGAGGACCAGAATTTTTAGGGTTGTTTTTATGGCTATCTTGTAGCTGAATATAATAAAACTTTTTATTTCTATTGACTTGTTTCTTGACTTGGTTTTATAGCTGTCTGAATACTTGCCAATTTTTTGTCAGTTTCATTTTTTTTAAAGTTAACTCATTACAGCTGTGTGCACCTCCAGGCATTTCTGCAGTTACCTCCTACTGCGCCTCTAGGCATTGAATATCGCTTGCTCATATTTGCATTAATAATTCCAAAACTGTGCTACATGCAAGGTATCAGAATAATTTATCTTGAAGCATAAACGATGGCAAACACAACTATATTGATATTTTACCTCAGTCAATGAGTATTTGTTACAACTGGTTGTAACTTCATCTTTTAAAGGCTTAAGCCACACCCACTGGGAGTTAAAGGTACACACTCATAACAGCTGTACTGAAGGGAATGAGTTAGTCCATGTTTTGTCTCAGGCTTTCATAAGGAGTTCACATTGCTTGGTGAGCAATGGGTGTGGCTGTTTTTAATTCTTTTTGTACACTGTGGGGCTAAGGTGTTAAGAATATTTCGAAATTCTGCATTGAAGTATTCATCTGCATCATTTAAGGAGTTTCTTTTTTAGAATGGACCAGTTAACTACCTTCAGATATTCAATGAAAGACTCCTTGCAGAATCTGGAGAGATTACAGGTAGCTTTGAGCTTATGTTCCTTTGTTAGTTATGTAATACTCCTCTGAGTATAAGCTGGAAGGTGATCATTTAGTGTAAAATTAGAAGGGTTGGTAACCAGAATGCAATCCAGGAGAGATTGTTGGAAGTTATTTTAGCCATGCCTTGTTGGTATATTAATAAATTGAGTGAGTCCAAAAAGTTTCAAGCTGTTGATCACTGAATTTGTGGATAAGGACTGCTGTTAACATACACCTAAGTTAACTGCAAAAGGCAGTACTGCAGTGACATTGGCTTGAAATAATGATCTAGTAGCTGCAGAAACAATTGCGATGAGGGGAGAACCAATCAAGTACTTCAGTGGAATGCAGTCACTCCCCCACATATGGTTTATCACCAAAAAAAAAACAATCAGTGAGGAAGAATATTTATGGATATAACAATGTTTTTGATCTTTATAAATACTTGAGAGTCACAACATCTAATTTTATGGTAATGGGCTTTTATTGCCTTTAAAGGGATGTTTTACACTGCTAGAGTACAATATGCTACAGTGTCAGTTTAGTTTCACCTTCAGCAGTAAAAGGCTTGTGTGAGGGTGGGAGTGTCCCTCCAGCAGATTCAGCACTAGAATACAGAACACACAAATGCATAAATGAGGGAAAACAATTTTTAGTTAGAATCTTGGAAATTGTCTTACATAGATTTTAATTTAAGGTATTATTTCTTTTGAACTTTTACAACTGGAGGTGAAACTCAGCTGTACAAGTTCCTTTGGTTGTATGATTATGTTAACTTTCCAGTAGGAGTTGTCACACTTACTGTGTGCTTGGTACACTGTGAGAGAGAGTGACAGAAATTAAAAGAATTAAGATTGTTTGATGGATGAACTAGGTAGATAATACAGCAGAGTATAGACAACGAGTACCGTAAGTAGTATTTGGTAAACGTGAGTAGTGCACTATATTTCACAGTTTTGCATTTCTGCTTTATAGCCTTTTAAAAAGGAAAATAAAAAAAGCTAACAGGAGATATGTCTAGGTATGCAAGTTTGGATTACTAAGAACAAAAATGGAGGCTTCCACCATTTAGAAGGACAGAAGAAAAATTAACTAACAAGAGATATGTGTTAGTATGCAAGTGCGGGATTACTTAGATGGAGGTTCACAGATTTTAGAAGGAACTGTACAATGCCTATATCAGTTAGCTTTCATTCTTTGTTACACAACATACGGCCTGTAAATGTGGCTCTTTGAACTCTGTAAATACTTGACATGAGTTACAGCATTTAATTTTATGGTAATGGGCTTTTATTGCCTTTCTGGGGATGTTTTATGCTGTTAGAGTAAAATATGCTAAAGTGTCAATTTAACTTTACCTTCAGCAGTACGAGGCCCATGGGTGTGGATAGGGGTGTCCCTCCACAGATTCAACACTACAGTACAGAGCACACTAATGCATACATGAGGGAAAACAATTCAGTTTAGTTTGAGTCTTGGAAATTGCTTTACACAGATTTTAACTTAAGCTATTGTTTCTTTCAAACTTTTGCAACTGGAGGTGAAATTCATCTCTACAAGTTACTTTGGTTTTGTGATTATGTTAACTTTTCACAGCAGTTGTTAGAGTTACTGTGGGCTTGGTACATGTGTGCTTGTTACACTTACTGTAGAGTGAGCAGCTGGATAGAGAGTAATGCACTTGAGTCATGGGGTACAGAAATGAAGATAGGCAAGCAAGTAGACTAGACAGGTTCATAATGAGAGGAGCGGGATTCACCCAAGTGCAACATGTGCAAATTAGTGAACACTGCTCATCTGACCATGCCCATGTGATTTTAACTTTAAAAATTCCTCAAGGGTTGATGAGGAACAGAAGGTTGAAGTGGAAATCTTAATTTTGATTTAACACACAATGAAGATTAGAAGGAAACCATTAAGTAGAAGATATTTTTATAATAGAATAGGGTGAGGGAAAATCAAACTTTGCACCCTCACACAGTTGGATATGATCAAGTGTGTTTGAGGAACATTTTATGAGTTATAAAGGATTTGAGGGGGTAGGGAAAATAACAGGCAAATCAGAGGATGGGTAAAGAATTAAGTTTTGTACAGAGGACACTGGATGAGTATGGTCCACAAGAAAAGAAGGCAGAGGCATAGGGCAGTAGTCATAGTCTTTGTACAAGTGCAGTAGGGGAATCAATGATATTTGCAAGTGAACATAGCACAATGCCTTTATTTTAATGAAGACATTTTGTAAAGCAGCATATGGTAATTAAATGTTCTTGTACTTCAAAGTCCAATATCTGTGCCATACATTCATCTATTGTTAAATTAACTTGTCCCTAGCAACCCCATCAGTAGTTTGTCCAAGTAGGCACAAACACTTCACTGACACAAAAAATAATCTTTTCCCTTAACAGCAGCTTCAGTAGTTTGTGCATGTATGCACAGGCTCTTCACTAACATCAAGTGAATCATTTCCCCCAACAATCCTTTCAGTAGTTTGACCATTTATGCACAAACACTTTAATGACACCAAAATGAATGATTCCCCAAAGATCCCATCAGTAGCTTGACAACATATGTATAAGCACTAAAATATAATAAAACAAATATTTCATGAAGTGAAGTCAATAATCACACCTCCTTTTAAAAAATATGGTAGTAAATATTAAATTTTTCACTTCCAGTCAGCTAATTATTTTGTTACCTAACTTGCATACTTCCTGGTAAATTGGTGCTTATTAGCAGAATTTCAGGGAACATTTACACATTTTGAATGCAAATGAGGTTCTTTTACATTCTTCTCTATGAATCATAGTAATATCCAAAAGTGTAATACCTCTTATCCTTGTAACAGCTCTCCCGCTTCTCTTATGCCTTAAGTATGTTATGCTTTTGAAGTTTTGCCGTAGAGAAATGTGTTTAATAACATACTTCTATACTTCCATAGTCAGCTTGAATTACCTTATTTGCATAAGGGTGTAGCACTGCTCTTTGGGGATTACCTCCATAAAATCATGTTTATATTCCCCCAACCATAACTCAGGATGCCAATTCTATATATCTGGACTTACTTGAATCCATCAAGATTCATTCCTCTATTCTGATCCTGGGTGACTTTAACTACCAAACTATTGAGTGGAAAACCTATTATAGCCCAAACATGAATGCTCAGAGATTCCTCAGCTTCATTAGTACCAATGCATTGGCTCAGCTGGTCAACACACACACAAGAGGTGAAAATATCCTGGACTTGGTACTAACCAATGTGAGTAGCACCCCTACATTGTCATCCTCCTTGGTAAGATCCGACCTTAAAGCGATCACTTTCAAAGTCACCTTCAACCCTGTCCCCCCCTTATCAGGGTCAAACAAAAAAGCTTTTTCAAAGCTGACTACTGTCTCCTAACAGCAGGTATAAGCAGCTTCTCAGCCACCTTCCCTTCAGTTGGAATTAGCACTAATGTCCAAGCCTACACCAAAAAACTATATGAGCACCTACATAGATGTATGGACTTAGAAATATCTGACAGGACCAAATCATCTTCCTCAAGGAAGAGTAAACCTATCTGGTGGACAGCAGCAATAAGCAAACTCTGTAATTAAAGGAAAAAAATTGCTGTCCAGGACAAAGAAGTAGCAGGTAACAAGATGGAAACAATATCTCCTTTTCCTGAACAAGCAAATAAGGTCACGGGTGAAATCCTCTAAGGCCACATCCACTAAGGACAACCACAAGGCCTTCTTCACATATATCCGCAATCTCAAAGGTAACACCCAAATCTGCTCTGAACTGGTGGTCCAGAGCACCATATACACAAAAGCCGTAGATATAGCCAACCTGCTGGCAAACAGGTTCAGCAAAAACTTCATTCCTCCGTCCCCTTATCAGTAAACCAGGACATCCCCAGCACCTGTCCCTCTCCCCTTATCACCAGGGAGCATGTATTTAATGCCCTCTCAAAGGCAATAAATACAGTCTCCATGGGACCAGACAACATCCCTGGATTTATCCTACATGAACTCAGACATGAGCTCTCAGCTCCATTAGGCATCCTATTCAACCAAAGCCTGAGCACCGGCTTCATCCGAGCTGAATGGAGGAGAGCCACTGTCATCCCTCTACAAAAAGGTGGAGCGTCCACTGACCCAGGCAATTATAGGCCCATCAGCCTAACTAGCCTGATCTGCAAAGCCATAGAATCCATTATCATGGACCTTATAAACAAGGACTTGGCAACCTCCAAACTCTGACCCCACACAGTTTGGTTTTGTCAAAGGGAGATCATGCCTGTTAAACTTGGTTGACTTCTTCGAAACAGTCACCAAAGCCATGGATGAGGGGAAGATGGTGCAGCACCTATCTTTACCTAGCCAAAGATTTTGACACTGTTCCCCACTTGGGCATAATAGATAAACTCTCCCAGCTAGGCATCAAACAGTATGTTACCAGATGGGTAGCTAACTGGCTCACTGATAAAACCCACTCAGTCAAAGTAGGGAAAGCCACTTCTAACAGTAGACCCATAATGAGCAGTGTACCCCAAAGATCGTTCTTGGGGCCTCTACCATTTGGGATATACCTTTCTGAGGCTCAAGTCAAAACCAGTGGTCTGTGGCTGACCAGGTTTGCAGATGACTGAAAGCTGGGCACTGTCATAAATTCCCTTAGTGATGTGAACATCCTCCAAGAGGGCATAATGCAAACTAATGACTGGTGCCAGAAGCACGGCCTCAAAGTGAATGCCAAGAAATGCATTATTATCCTCTTTGGGGAAAATGGTATCCCCACTAATTATCACATTAATAACACTGTACTAAGCATGCAATCAGTTGTGAGGGACTTGGGCACTCATGTTGATAGCAACCTGACTTTTGACCACCACGTTGTCTCTGTTGTATGGAAGGCTTTCTACATGGCCCACCTCATAAATAAGGGTATTTCATGCAGGAACAAGGAGCTCAAAACATCCCTGTACTCCTCCCTTATCAGACACATTATCTAGTACAGTGCCCCCTTCAGCATGCACCTTGCCAAACACATTCAGCAGCTGGAGAGACCACAGAGGTTCCTGACCAGGAAAATCCAGGGTCTCAAACACCTGTCCTGTACAGATAGGCTAAAAGCCCTGCTCCTCTACTCAGTTTCATACAGACTGCTCAGAGGTGACCTGTGTCTGGCATACAAGGCCATCTGAGACCCAGCCTTGATGTAGTTGCTGCATATCCATAAGTCAAACTCCACTTGCGCAACCGGCATGCAAGGCCTCAACCTGGTCTATGACAGTAATAGAACCATAGCTTAGTTTACGCATTGTTTGTCCCTTGCTGTTGGCATAGGCATGTATGTCAGTTATTTGTTACTTACAAAAATTTGTTAAGAATGTGACATGACACTGTGGAACATTTTCTATGCCCATTTGTCAAGTTTTTGCAGAAGAGTGTTATATCACTTTTGAGCAAGGTCATGGGTTTGACGTTTGTAGCCCCCAAATGTGTTAATCCTGTTATGTATAACTGACCACCCTCCACACAAATGGACATCTAAGAACACTTTTAGACATCTGTGCTGGAAAAGTACACATTGCTTTGATTAATGCTTCAATGTACTACCCCATCACACAGCCATTGTCATCTTTGCAGGACCTGTGCACTTGCTTTTCATTTCCTTTACGTTTTTTTGGAAGAAGGCTGTACTCATGTCTGTGTACTAATATGGAACTTTAATGTTTTACTTATTTTGTAAGTTGATGCTGGTTCTGACATGAGAGACAACATCAGTAATTATACAGCAGAACTTTCAAGTAGGCAACGCAATTCAATAATTCGCACTCTGTTCTTTGGTGTTAGGCTTTCTGCATGTATTCTCCCCAGCTACCACCCTGTTCAAATAATGGATGATTGTGCATTGGTCATTGCACACTTTTAATGTAGTTACTGTTCCATATATGTGTGGGAAAGTAAAATACTTGATACACATTTTAGGCAAAGTCCATAGGTGGGTATTGCTGACTTCGGAGTCGTACAGTATTACTGGCATTACTGTATGCAGGACAGATGTGTCATCATAGGAACATATAATTACTTGTATATGGAACTAAGCAGTTATTTATTTATTTATTTATTTTTTGAACAGATTCCACACTTAACATTGGCCTCAGATGATGGCAGAAGAGGTTACATATTTACAATACTGTTTCCCTGTCTACCAGTTTTTTCTGTACAATTTTTTGTGTCACACGGTCCATACTAAGTCAAACAGGGTATGAAAACCATTCTACTTCTTGACAGAGATCAGACAACAGCATAAGAAGAAGCAACTTTAATTAAAGCTTGCTGCACATGCAACTTTTTAGTGGCAGTAGCAAATGCTAACATGTTTATTTTTTCTATGTTCAGTCGTGACTGTAAACCAAAGAGTTTTGGATTTCAGGGCAAATGGCTACCCTGATGTATACAATTTCTTAACAGCATCATGGATAGCTTGGTTACTTAGCATGTAATTTAGCTACTTATATTTTCATTACCATATTCTGACATTTTTGTTTGTTTTGAGGCTCCATTTAATGAATACCAAATAGCACTCTATTGTGTGCATGGCATGTGATGCTGTGTGAATACAATACCAAGCGGTCAGTGTAGCCAGTAATGAATCCTGCCGCTAGTCTTGAAAGATTGGGGATGTTTTCCAAGTTGCCAGATACTTTGGAGTTTTTGCTGAGCCCCCTATATTTATTTATAAAAGGTGTCAGATCTTAAAGGAAATTTAAGGAAGAAGAGGAGGGTGCTGGAAAGTTCTGAATGGATGCTGTTGGGACAAACAAGTGTGGAGCATGTAAGGAATGTATACACATTGCAAATGCAGAATAAATTTGTTTAACAAGCAGTATCAAAATGTTATCTAATATTGAATTTCATAATTGCCCTAGCAGAGGAGTGGTATGTATAGCATGCTGTGTGCAATGTGCCTTATTTTATGTGGGTAAAATAGAGAGGGCATTAAGAGATCGTGCTTATGAGCATGTTTATGACATATCCATGGGGAATTAAAATTAATGCATTCTTAAATATACCAAATTATGCAAGATCAACTCCTTTAAGTTTTTTTTTTGTTTTTTGTTCTTTGTTTTGGAGGAAGTGGCTGTTGATCAAAAGGGTGGTTCCTGGGAGACAAAAATTGAAAACCAGGAGCTGTTCTGGCAGCTTACTTTAAATTCATGTAATCCCCCTGATTTAAATGACAGTCCCCAGATTTACTAATCTTCCATGTAGGACTAGCTTAGTCCTGCATGCAAGTGACCGTTTAGGAGCAGGATGGCAGCACACCATGCATATTAATGATGTGTGCTGCCTAATCTGCTAGGCTTACATGGAGCATGTGAGAGTGCAGGGGGCATGTCTGAGAGCAGAGCTCTCAGAATAAACATGCCCCCGCAATATAGAACAGCAGAAAGGGATATGCAATGAGCGAGACTGCTCACAGGTGACCGCATATCCCCACCAACAGTCCCCCTTGTGTATAACAGCAACAGAATGTAGAAATAAAATGAAGAAACCCTTTTTATTATTTAAAAATCTGATTACAGCTAACCGTAGCTACGTGGGTGTGCCCATCACTTAGCTACAGTTAAAGCAGCTTAAAAGGCTGAAGAGGAAAATAAGGAAGATATATGCCAGTGAAGCAGCATAGCAATATTGTAGTGGGCAGAGCATTTGCCCTACGAGCAGGCATTCCTGGTTCAAGTCCCACTGCAGCACATTCCATTTTACATAGCAAAGCATGTTATGACCAATATTTTTGTTGCATAACCCACTAAATAACATATATTTATGAACTGCCGTACTGCAGTAAATGCACATGTGAGGTGTCAGTGCTATAATGAATAACGCACTAGTAAGCAGCCTTAAGCCCATTTGCACGGCAGTAAGCAATGCCTTCACTGGCTAAGCAATTCTAAAGCTAACTCTCTGTAAGGAGATGTAATGGCAGGTTAGCGGTGCTTACCGTCACATAAACCCACTTAAAACTGCCTTAATCACTCTGTATTCAATGGCCCTTTTTCTGCCCATCAACAACCAAACAGGTCTCGAACCCAGGACCCTATACACTAGGGTCGCAATAGTCATCTATCAAGCCATCACAGAAGTACATAAGAATGAGGTAGTAGCAAACAAGTGCTCACCATAGTATAGCCAAACTGAACCTGTGAAAGGCTTCAGTATACAGTCATATGTGCCATAACCCACTACATAACATAAATATGTGAACTAGAGTACAGCAGTAAGCCCAAAATTGAGGTATAATTGTAACAGAGCGTTGAAGTCCCCAATAAAGCACAATGATCCCACAGAGTGTATGTACACATCAATCAGGGATACAAAGTATACATATAAGGTGTAATGAATAATAACACAATGCTAAAAATTCATTATAATGAAGGTCTAATGTAAGCAATGCTAAGCATTGCACAGGCAAGCTTAGGAAGTGTGAGCAACGTGTAGACCAGATAACTCTTTGTGCCCAGTGGTATACCCCTTTAAACAATGCCAACCTTAGGTAAGCAAGTTTACCCATTGCTTAGCCTTTTCAAAACTGGCCAATCACGGAAAAGTGCGGGAAATCAGCCCTACTTAAACACAAGATGCAGGAATACATCTCATAACTGGTTGTAGCTTTTTCTTGCAGGCACTATGTCAGTAAGGAGAGAAGAAGTGCCCTTCCGGGTGCAGTGCTGGTGCATCCAGGGGTCCAAGGTCATGGCAGGACTCCTAGTTAAAGACCTTGCACAGAGACTGCTGCAGGGCCAGTACCATGGCTCCCAATATAAGGCGGAGGACTGTGACTGTCTCACCCGTGACTTCACCAGTGCTACTGGCATACCTCAAACTGGTGAGCAGGTCAGGCACCACTATGCCAACCTGAAGTGGCAGAAGGGGGACCTCTTGGAGGAGTGGTTCCAAGAGGCTAGAGCATCAAGGGTTGTTCCAGATGTGTGTAAGTATCACAATAGTATGTTTGTAATAATTGCCAGCTCAGGTATATCATGGATAGGTATGGCTCAATATTCCTCTTATGTCCCCCACAACTGCAACGGAGTGGGCCACGAACTAGGAGGCCCACATCAGCTGCCTGGTGAGGTTGCAATGCGAGGCAGGTCAGTAATACTCATGCTTTTACTGTCATAGGAAATAAAAATAAAAGTAGTAGTAAATTAATTGCTAGTTTAAAACCTGTATTGTTCAAGGCAAGTACTGCATACACTAGAGAATATGGCAGGAAGAGTCTCATATTGTTTGTATGTCAATAAAAGTGTAATATTCTGACAAAACAGGCCTAGCTGCTGGACTGCATGTGTATATTCTGGTATCATATGATAATGTAGATTTGCAATCATGTAATAGTACTGTTGTATTAAGTACTGTTACCAACACCATGCGCCATAAATTGAATGTGTAGGAATGCCTGTGATGGACAGGTTGACAGACAAGTTCAGACAGGAGTCACCATGGACTATGATGTTTGCAGATGACATTGTGATCTGTAGTGAGAGTAGAGAACAGGTGGAGGAGACCCTAGAGAGGTGGAGATATGCTCTAGAGAGAAGAGGAATGACGGTCAGCAGGACTAAGACAGAATATATGTGTGTGAATGAGAGGGAGGATAGAAGAATGGTGAAGATGAAGGGAGTAGAGGTGGCGAAGGTGGATGAGTTTAAATACTTGGGATCAACAGTTCAGAGTAATGGTGAGTGTGGAAGAGAGGTGAAGAAGAGAGTACAGGCAGGATAGAGTGGGGGAAGAAGAGTGTCAGGAGTGATTTGTGACAGATGAGTACCGGTAAGAGTGAAAGGAAAGGTCTACAAGATGGTAGTGAGACCAGCTATGTTATATGGGTTGGAGACAGTGGCATTAACAAAAAGGCAGGAGTCAGAGCCTGGCATGGCAAGATGTTAAGATTTGCACTGGGTGTGACAAGGATGGACAGGATTAGGAATAAGTATATTAGAGTGTCAGCCCATGTTGGAAGGTTTGGAGACAAAGCCAGAGAGGCAATATTACATTGGTTTGGATATGTGCTGAGGAGGGATGCAGAGTATATTGGGAAAAAGATGCTAAGGATGAAGCTACCAGGTAACAGGAAAAGAGGAAGGCCTAAGATAAGTTTATGGATGTGATGAGAGAGGACATGCAGGTGGTTAGTGTGGCAAAGCAAGATGCAGAGGACAGGAAGAAATGGAAACAGTTAATCCGCTGTGGCGACCCCTAACAGGAGCAGCTGAAAGAAGAAGAAGAAGAAATGCCTGTATATGACAGGTGTAATCCCCCAAGGCAATTTAGTACAACTGTGAGATGCATAGACAGCAAACAGGGAAAATGCAAACAACAAAAACCAAATGGCACATGCAACTGAGATGTGAACTGTGTTTTTAGCACACACAGTCACGGTTAGAATCCTGCCAGTGGTAGTTGTCTGCATACAGAATCATACCCACAACTGTACAGATATGTCCAGAATGTCTATTAAAGTGGACATATCTGTTGCCTATCAACCTGTCCCCCTGAGAAATCAGTGGGATGATCCCAGATGTATAGGCAGCAAACAGGAAATACAACTGATTGACACACATTTATGACAACAAACCTGGCACACTAGCAACTCCCCAATACCTTATGTGACTAAGAAGACACATATGTCCCATTTACACCCCAACTTGTTAAGCTGTGGTCAGAGTGTGTACAGTAACAGAGTGAGATGTATGTGCATAATAGTAATGTGGAACCCTGGTACTGTGTGCGGGAACATTCAGGTAGTGATAATAAACATTCCTCCGACAGGTCTGTCATATACCAACACTGTGCCCAGAAATACAAGAATGATATGCAGCTGCTCTGAATAATGAGGTATTACACATCACTGTCACCCACACTGTCCTACAACATATAACTGTCTAGGAAATCTGTATAAGAGTGTTGTTATACAAGGTCAGAATGCATAAGCACAGTGGATTAATAAGACAGAAAGCAGATTGAAGATATACAGCAATATCAATATAGCAGACACAACTGTGATGGACAGTGTTTAAATTGTAGCATTGATCTGAATCCTGGGAGTGAAATTAGACTGCATACAGATTCATACCCCACAACTGTACACATGAGGCCAGAATGTCCAGTATATGTGCCCATATCTGCTGCCTGTCCCCTTGGTAAGTCTGTGAGATGATCCCAGATGTGTAGCCAGCAAACAAGGAATATAAGTGATTGTCAACCATCATGAAAATGCACCTGTCACTGTAGCAACCCCCAAAACTGTTAGGAGAGTGATATTTCAAGTATGTCCTATCTACATTCCCATGTTGTCAAGCTGTGACCAGAGTGTGTACAGTAACATAGTGAAATGTATCTGCATAATACTAATGTGTAATCTGGAACCTTGTGTGGCAACAGTCAGGTAGTGCTAACAAACACTGCTCCCACAGGTACATTGGATACAAACACTGTGCTGAGAAATACAGACCAATATAACTTGTACTGGTACTGTCCACCCTGGTATTGTAGGGGATTGTGAGTGTTGCAGTTTCTCTGAATAATAAAGTATCACTGGTCACTGTCACCCACACTGTGCTACATAATATAACTGTGTAGGAAAGCATGTATATGTGTGTGTCACATCACTAAAGGTGGAAGAGGGCAATATTCTAGATATGTCCAGGCACACCAGCATGTGGTCAACACATGGCCAGAGTCTGTGCAGAAAGAGTTGGATAGCATAGTGCAAAACATCAACCTGGAATCAGGGCGTATGTGTACAAACAGTTAGTCAGTGTTAAACATTCCCTCCACAGGTATACCAGGTAAGAGGTGTATACTACAGATAAAACTGGTTCATGTGTAATGATGACAACAGCCATATCTCTGTTTAAAATAAGGCTATAGGGTAGGGTAGTAAGACTTGTAAGGTACAGATAACAGCACTGATTAGGAAAGTAATGTGGACTACAGGAATATACTACTTCTTAATTGACATCTTTCTCTCCCCCACCTTATCTCCAACAATAATCAACATACCCACCCCAACTGGTATGTAATGACTCTGACAATGTCCAACTGTTTGATAAATATTTTAATGGTCCTCATGCATGCGCCATATTGAATTATTCCAACATTGTTGGCATGATGCCATCAACGTACCTGCATGCTGTTCTTATTACCACTGTGGTCCCATATATGTATGTGTTTTGTTTGCTGTGCAACTGTTCCATATCTGGTGTCTGGGTTAATGGGAATATCTATGCATGCTGTTATACCTAACCCTGGAATGTGTTGACTATTACTAACCCATATATGATGATGAAATCTAAACACTATAGCACGCTTGGGAAGGCCGGTCCCAGCGGACCCACCTTTCCCACCTCAGGTGGCCGTGGCACTGGGCACCAGCATGTCTGGGGCCCAATCCCAGACCTCCCTGTCCATTGGACCTGCACCACCTTTGGGTGGAACTGCCTCAGTGGATGGGGCTCACCCCCCTGGGAGAGGGCACGGACAGGCACCTGTCACCCATCGCCAGATCTGGGTCGTGGTGCATAGAGCGATCAGCGAGCAGTTCGGTGATCTTCTACGCCAGCTTGAGGGTCATGTGTCACAATTAGAGAGTCAGCCTGGCTCTGCCTCTCAGCCTTCAAAACAGCCACCTTTAGGGCTGTGAAGGTGCAGTGGTGACTGCCCATGGGTGAAGACCTCAGTCCCACTGTTACCACTAGGGGGCTTGTGGGCTTCCAATATCCCAACACACCTCCACATCAAGGTGTTTACCCCCACGTGTCATATACCGCCCCTGTATGCATCTTGTGTATCCTGTCTGCTAACCTACCAACCTACCTCCCCAAATATACCTACTACCCCTCCTCAACATCACGCCCTCACATGAAAAAAAGAAAAACAGGGTAATCTGTTCCCACAAAAAAATCTTGCCCCATACATAGCTGTCCATTTCGCGCATGTGTTCCACTGGATACATGTAATCTGGTCTAATTGGCATCACAACTTATTATTGTTGTCCTCATCCCTCTCCCAGGGGTTTGAGTGTCCAAATCTACCTCCAAAGTCAGTGTATATGCACAGCTGTTGCTGTAGAAGAAATTGGCAGCTATGGACCTTCCCTACACCCTTCCTGTACATTCCTAGCTATTTTACCTACTGTCTTTCCCTCTTTGTGCCCCTTTATCGTCACTTTCCTATTAACCTTTTTTTCTTTACTTTTAAAGAAATTAGCATGGGGGTAAGTGAGAGTAAGCACTTTTAAGCAGCAGTAAGCTGGTGTAAGCCTGTTTGCATGGGGGATAAGCAATGCCTACACTGTTTAAGCAATTTGGAAGCTAACTGAGTATAAGAAACTGTAACCAGAAGTTAGCAGTACTTACCTCTGCAAAACCCACTTACAACTGCTTCAAAGTACCTTAATCTCTCTGTATCCAATGGCCCATGTTCTGACCAGCAACAAAATAAACAGCCTCTGCAAGGCTCAAACCCAGGACCCCTGCACACCATAGACAAAGTGACTTTCTACTAAGCCAAGCCTGACATACACAACCCTGATGATTTCAAAAACATATCATCCAGCCCAGTCATTAAACAGTACAGAGAATGTAGTCCAACATGTAAATATAATAATATCTAAACAGCTACAACATATCTATCTATCTATATATATATATATATATATATATATATATATATATATATATATATATATATATATATATATATCAACATATATTTCTACGAATGCCTACATCACCACATATATACGTCTACACCTATATCTCTACATATACAGAGCAAGTTACATATATGTAAGCAGATATATATCTATGTAGGTATATACGGATATAGTTTTATATATATATATATATATATATATATATATATATATATATATATATGTAAGCAGATATATAATATATATACACATATATATATATATATATATATATCCATATAGGTATATATGGACAAACATGTGTAGATATCAAAGGGAGATTAACTAAATTATATGTGTCCACATGCACCGTTAATGGGGTTGTCCAAATAGGTATACCCACCCCCCCACAGTCAAACACGTCCACCCTGCAATACACTACCAAGTGTTGCAGATACCATAACCAGGTCCTGACATGACATGGGCACAAGATGTTAACAGCACTATGTCCCACCTGTATGAGGTCAGTCTGGTATTGGTAACATCATGCAGTACCGTCTGGCTTCCATAGGAAATGTGAAATGTGGAAGCTGTCAACATCCCCAGGATACATATATACAGACACATATATGCAGATACAGATATACATATCTATATATATCTATCTATATATCTATCTATAGATATATATATATATATATATATATATATATATATATATATATATATATACATATATATATATATATATATATATATATATATATATATATATATATATATATATATATATATTTATATATATAGATAGATAGATATACATGTGACTACACACGCAGAGATATGTACAGTAAGATGCTTATGTAGTAGGTGCACACAGTATGGAACAGCTACTATGACTACAGTTAACACCCTGACAACTGGAGACTGGATAAGCCACCCATACAAATGACATTCGGTGCCTGCAACATATACCCACAGACAGGTCATAGGATAAAACACCACACACAGGTTTGCAGAAATGGAAATTTGTGTACTATTACAGTTTTATATGCCATGTCATATAGCTGTTCAGACACTGACAGCCATATAAACAGAGTAATGCAACTGTGAAACAGTTATACTAATACAGTAGTCTGGAAAGGTTCACAACTGTTGCTGTCCAGGCCAAGCCCTCCAAATCGTACAATATTGAAGACAGACTGGGCCACTGGATACCACACAATCAACAGTAAGTGATGCAGGTGTATAGTCCAGCAGCCTCTATCTACACTCTGTACGCAATGATTAGGTGGTAAAGACTTCAGTTGATCAAATGGGATGTAACTGTTACATAAGAAGGCATAACTGACACCATCACAGGCACACCGGCAAACAAAACTGTCTGCATGGCAGGAGGCAGTAGGCCTGCAGTAACCCACTTTATGTAAGTAATGTCAAGATAGGTGAAATGTATGGTACTGTACATCCAGATACCTTAAGGCAGCTCACCCCTGATACCACCACATTTTGTAATAGCCTAGGTTATGTATGATGCATCCCCCCAGACTCAATAATACAGGACCATATGCCACTGTTACATACACTGGCCTCTGGAGTACATATGGGCACACATGTATTGTGTAGGTGAAGCCCACACATATATGGCCCCAGCCCCACCGTATGTGTGGGGGATACAACAGCAGTGGACTGCTGGCAGGAATGGTAGCGTGGTATATGTATATGCGCATATTAGTCACTATCTGTATATGTGTAGACATATAATGCTCTGTATATGTATATATCTCTGGGTGTGTATATGCTTATCTATGTACATATACACACCCATCTATATATGCTGATATGTACATGTGTAATTATCTATATAGATATCTGGATAATCATATGTATATATATATTCACCATATGTCCTGAACATGGGGTGTAGCCCTACATACCGCCAGCAGTACATCTGGCAAGTATCTGGACATGACATCTCACTGGGTAAGTACATTAAGCTGCTAGGCATGTAACAAAGCACTGTGCAGGCTACAGGCATACATCTCCTATGGGGGAATACACATATACCTGCATATATAGCAGGTTGTACAGACATGTCACAGCACAGGGTAAGATACATCTGTGTGAAAGTTCATAACCACAACCAATGTGAACACAGCCACATATGGTAAACTAGCATAATATTACAGTATATGGACTATCTGTTCAACACCATCCTCATATGTGCCACTCACACACTAACCCCACATATACTGGGCCACTACACAGTGTGGCCTGATGCCTGTCTGTGGTATGGGACATGTGTGTGTATGGCCCTACAAACATGTAAGCCTATACGGTAACATACAGTGGAGCAGCATGTAACATCAGATAGGATGGGACCTAGAACGATGACATCTTTCACAGTCTGTACACAGGCCAAAATACATATTAACAATACACATACTGTCGACATTCACCATAAGTACACAGACCTCAGTACTGTACAAACAATCACAGAATGCCCAGGTTATGTCATCAAATATAACCCCTACTGTACATAACTCAGACCTAATAGCAAGCACTAATTTTCCCCGACACTTGATTGCCAAGCAGGACAAGGCTCATTATCCACTCCTCACCAACCAAGTGACTAAGCAGCTCACCCTACTATTCAGAAATGACCAAAGGGAATTTCAGGTATACTCTCCAGTCCAGCCGGTGAACCTGGGTATCCTGAGGCAATGTTACAACTGCCTCTTGTACACAGATAACCCTCTTCTCCCACCACAAAACATTAACATATGCGAGAGATGTAATTATATAGCTAAATTGGAGGCTAAGCTCTCTACACCCAAGACTGGAACAGGCAGTCATGAGGAGAAGGTTAATACTTGCACTACACCTCAAGCCTCACATAGACATACTAAACCAGCACTGGCAAAAAATACACATAAATACACAAAATCATACTCTGAGGCTCTAAATAAAAACCTGTAAAAGCATCACAGACCTCCAAAACAGACACCCAAAAATCCTGCACCTCCCGTCACAAACCAGACAGCACATAAAACACAAATCAGTGTGCTGCACAATCACAGCCCTTAAGGCGAAATAACATACCTAACACACTAGTAATAGGTGACTCTATAGTCAGGCACACTGATGTCCCACTCACTAGGCTGGACAAGGAGAAGGCTACTGTTAGCTGTCTGTCGGGAGCCAGAATCCGCCACATAACACAAGCACTCAGGTCACTCCAGAACAAGTACAAATATGACTCTGTCATTGTTCATGTTGGTGTAAATGACCTGAGACGTACCTCCCTTGGCTACATGAAAAGAGACATGGACCCCTACTGTTCGGCATATACTTCTCAAAAGTACAGGCAAACACAGGAGGACTATGGCTAACCAAGTTCGCCGATGACTGCAAACTGGGAGACATAATTGACTCTCCAGCTGACACGGACATTCTCCAAAGGGGCCTTACTGAGACGGATACCTGATATCAAAGTCATGGCCTCAAGCTAAATGCAAAAAAATGCATAGTCATCCTGTTTGGGGAAACAAAACACCCATGATTTACTACATAGTTGGCGGCCTCTCTGATCATGTAGCCCAGGCGGGTATAACCCTGACCCTGAGTAGCATCCTGCCCTCACCAAGAATGATACCACAGTATAAAGAAAAAATTATCAATTTCAACAATTGGCTAAGCTTCTAGTGTCATTCAAAGATCCAGTGTCTGTCAGCCTGGGACGACATGCTCGGCAAGCCTCATTGCTTTGCAAGAGACGGCTTGCACCTGTCACGCCTAGGCTTTCAAATACTGGCCAAGGCTCTTGCTGGCCCCATAGTGCCTTTTTTAGGCAAGGCTCAAAAGTCAAACCCACCTCTGTAAACAGCACAAATAAAAAAATGAGGGTTATGCTACTCAATGCCAGGAGTTTAAATCTCAAAATGCACACACTCAAAGCACTCCTCAGTATGGAGAACATCGACATCTGTGCAGTAACTGAAACCTGGTTCAAGGCTCCACAGAGCACCTCAGCACTACTGGGCTACAACTCATACCACACATTTTGGCCACAGAACATGGACCGAAACACAAAAATATGGGGTGTATCAATATTCATCAATGATACCTACACCTCTTGGTTAGTGGCGCAGCATGATACCTCCGAGATCATCCATGTGCAACTAACATCAGGCAAATCTGCAATGCAAATTGTGGCCTGCTACAGATTACCCTCCTTGACCCAGGACCACAACTCCACCTTTCTGGAGAAACTGGAAAACATCAAGGTCCTACCGAACACCCTGTTATTGGGCAATTTCAATTACCCTACCATTAACTGGAAAAACTACTCAAGTACAAACTTCCAGGTCCAGCGCTTCCTGGAATTTATCAACTCAAATGCCCTGGATCAGCTGGTAAACTCCCCTACCAGAGGTGAAAACATATTGGACCTGGTCATCACCAACATGGGTGACAGGTGTTTCACATCGGAGGTCAACCCGTCACTGGTTAGATCAGACCATAAACAAATCACTCTGGATGTCCACACCATACCACCACTTCCAACCAAGGAAAAACAGTGAAAAACTTTTCTATAGCAAACTTCACCTTACTTAAGACAGAGGTGGTAAGTTTCACAGCCCCCACGCTAAAGGATAACAGTGTCCAAGATGCAGGAACCTTTACAAATGCACTCTATGAGCACCTACAAGGATGCATGGATCATGCCATCCCTAGCAAAACCAAGACTCTCTCCCCTAAAAGAAGGAAACCAGTCTGGTGGACCCCTGCCATAAACAGGCTATACAATAGAAGGAGGAAACTAGTTCAGAAAAAAAGCAAATCCCAAGAAGGAAAGACATCCCTGATCAGTATCAGTAAGAAACTAAGGTCCCTCATAAAATCCTCCAAGGTTAACTTCAAAAGAAAAATAGCCAAGGATTTGAAAGATAACCACAAAGCCTTTTTTAGCTATGTCAAGAATCTAAGTGGCAACTCGCAGATATGCTCTGAGCTAGTGCAAAATAGCACAAAATATACTGAAACCACTGATATTGTCAACATCCTGGCAGATAGATTCAGTGCAAACTTCACCCCCTCTCTCTCCCCCAAAAGGGCCCACAATACCAGAAAAGTGTAGTTTCCAGGAAATCACAGACGCACAGGTGAAAACAGCCCTTTCAAAAGCCAAAAGCACAGCGTCAATGGGGCCAGATGGTGTCCCAGTCTGCGTCTTGCACGAACTACAGAACAAACTAACCCCCCACCTAAACACACTGTTCAAACTCTGCCTCTCCACAGGCTACGTGCCCATAGAATGGCACACAGCAATGGTTATTCTGCTCCACAAAGGAGGGGCCACAACTGACCCTGGTAACTATCACTCCATAAGTCTGACTAGCCTGGTCTGCAAGGCTATGGAGCGCATCATCATGGAACTCATTAACAAAGACAATGGGAACCTCCAAACACTTGACCTAACCCAGTTTGGCTTTTTTAAGGACAAATTATGCCTACTAAACCTGGTTGACTTCTTCAAGACAGTCACCAAGGCCATAGATGAGGGGAAGGTAGTTCACTCAGCCTACCTTGACCTCATCAAGGCTTTTGGCACCATTCCCCACTCAGGAATTATAGAAAAACTCACCAGCCTGAACATAAACCCCTACATCATGAAATGGGTTGCCAACTGGCTTACAGACAAAACTCACACAGTAAGAATAGCGGGCTCCAGGTCTAACTCTAAACCAGTCACAAGTGGTGTCCCTCAAGGCTCGGTCCTGAGGCCCCTACTGTTCGGCATATACTTCTCAAAAGTGCAGGCAAACACAGGAGGACTATGGTTAACCAAGTTTGCCGATGACTGCAAACTGGGAGCCATAATTGACTCTCCGGCTGACATGGACATTCTCCAAAAGGGCCTTACTGAGACGGACACCTGGTGTCAAAGTCATGATCTCAAGCTAAATGCCAAAAAATGCATAGTCATCCCATTTGGGAAAAACAAAACACCCATGAATTACCACATAGGTGGCAGCCCCCTTAATACAGAAGAGGTAATAAGAGATCTGGGGACCCAGGAAGATAGTAATCTCTCCTTTGACAATCATATTGCTAAAGTAGTTAGGAAATCCTTCTATGTAGTCCCTCTAATTACTAAAGGGTTCACATCTAGAAATAAAGAGGTTATAGTGCCCCTCTACTCATCACTCATCAGACCCATCATAGAGTGCAATTCCCCATTTGGGATGTACCTCACAAGACACTTCCAACAGCTGGAAAGACCACAAAAGTACCTCACCAAGAGGATTACTGGCCTCAAACATATGTTCTATGCAGCCCGGCTGGAAAAACTCCAGCTGTACTTAGTCTCATATTGCTTACTCAGAGGTGATCTCTGCCTGACTTACAAAGCCATGTCAAACTCAGAATTGATGGACATGCTCCACCTAAAGAAATCCAAGTCACTGCGAGCCACTTGCTCTAGTGAGCAAAACCTCACCACAGCATAAATAGAACATGCTGGAGGGATAGATTCCTGTCACAGAGACTCCCCATGCTTTTGAACAAAATTCCTATCTACATTAAGCAGAGCCCCTCGCTAACACTCTTCAAGAGAAACCTTGACGAGTGGATGGGTAACAGAAAATACACCCCTGGGATCACTTCATTGGCTCTTCTTGACAGAGGCTCAGTTAATTAATCAATGGGGAGGTGAAAGCTGACACACTCTGGCTAGGATTATAAATGCTCTCTGGCAGATAGCCTAGTACCTACTTATAATCCTATGAACCTATAATATGTACAGCAGTCTGATATCTCACTGGCTTGTTATCAGATATGATGACACTAATCATGGTGTACAGCACATATGCACCTCTTAATGCATGATATATGTACAAAGGTTGACAGAGGTGTGGCTGGAAGCACATTCACAGGGCCAATATTGACATGTTGCTGTGATAACATCATGCATTTACTGTTGTAACAGGGTTTGTCGCAACATATGTCCTATGAGGGATATGAAGTCAGTAACTGTCACGGCTTTCAACATCTACAGACTGCAATCCTCACACTACCTTCTGCTGTTCACAGATACATGCTCTGTGAGTAACACATGACACCAAAGGCACCACACAGTGCCCAGTCTGCAGATGACCCTACAGATGGGGATTCCTCATAAACATAGAACTGACATGGCAGATATTAATATATGTAGGATAGCCATATCCGCACACACCCTGTTAAACCAACATTACTCCAAATGCAGTATAGCAGAACTTATAGTCTGTAGTTAGGTCAGGCACATCCCCCTCCTGCGTGTTGGCCTATTTCCACAGTGTATGTTGTCAAAGGTAAATCCCCAATTCATCTGAGATGCTGTTTGCCAAACAACAAATTGAGTTCCTGCTCACAGTGAATGAAAAGGCCCAACACCAACATGATGTTCCTAGATATTGGAGTGTGTTTCTATGCAATTGGCTACGGGAATGTTACAACAGCTGTTTCACATGCAATCAGCCAGGGGAGGGCTGCAATTCATGCAGAAGCCATCAGCTGATCATGAGCATTACCTAAAATGCACATGCTGCTGCCCAAGCAAAGCAGGTGTAGGTCTCCACATCCAGCAGTGAGGGAGTGAGAGAGGTAGACAGAGGCAAAGACAAGTCAGTGAGGGGTGGGAGAGTAAAACTTAAGCATGTTTGTGTCACACACGGACCACTACAGGGTATCAAACCCCATGACAACTATGTAGTATTATCACAGTTCTATGCAGTTATTGGATGCACCACATAGGTTACCTGTTGTGAAGCCCTTAGAACATATATATGATGGTGAGTGACATCTGCAACAGGGATATGGTAGCTATATAGTAGGTGAAGTACATGTGCCTGTCCACATGAACAGGTGCCAGTGTCAACACAACTACACTCTCACAGGGATGCACACACATTGACACACTTGGCAGGGCCAGGATTACAACTCATCACTAGTCAGATTGCCACAGCACATTACTGTGCAGGTATCACATGCACCACATGGGTCATATGGAGGTTATATGGGCAAAGGGTATGGGGAGGTGTCTGACATCAGACAGCATGCTTCAGTATGCCAATGGGGGATGTAGTGAGTGTGGATGTGATCATATGCATCATACAACACAAACATAAGCAAACAGGGTGCCAGTACTGACATGCATGGGTGCATTTCTGCACGGGTGTGTGGTGGTCGGCTGTGCCAGATGGCTATACAAGGCTAGGTGATGGGCATACCTTGGCACCAGGCCACATGACAATGGTCTGCATTGTGGCTCAGGGCTGTAGTTTCTGCATTTTCCCGCACAGGTGGGTATTGTATCCCCATCCAGTCACCTGGGTGACTATTGTGTGTGGCCAATGCTGTGCATCGCTGGCCATGTATGTGTTGCTTAGTCCATGACATGGACAGTGTCTGGGATGTGCACACCTCCCACATGCATGTACAGTGACATATGGAACTGTACCTGGGGTGTCTGGCCCATGTTTTGTACACAGATTATCATCAGATGTGCCAATCTTGGCCACCTGTGGTGAGAACTGGTAATGGACAGCAGGTTTACCCTGCACCTACATTGATAGCATGCTAATGGCATTCCCTGGTGTCAGTGGCATCTGTCCATATAGGCCATGTTTTCAGGCATGGTACATCCTTTGTGGGTCACATGTGATGGCACCACAGGTGTTGCAGGTGTCCAGTGGGGAACAATGGGAAGGTGCACTGTCTGCATGTACATGCCTATTGGACAGATGGACAGGGTGCCATGCCCTCTGTAGCCCACTGCAATCACTCCATAGTTACTATCAGTGGCCAATATGCAGTGTACTACCCACATATTGGCTGTTGCCTAGGCGTGTGTGTGTGTGTGTGTGTGTGTGTGTGTGTGTGTGTGTGTGTGTGTGTGTGTGTGTGTGTGTGTGTGTGTGTGTGTGTTTGTGTGTGTGTGTGTGTTTGTGACATAGGTTGAGAATGTGCTTTGGGCAATACTGGGATTACTAACTGTGATTGCCTGGCCTTGATTTCACATGTATGGGTATGGATTTGCACCCCAGCCTCTTGGCTATTTCATATCTGTTATCCCTGTATGGTGAACATTGTGATATATACTAGTGCCACCATATAAGAAATTTGCAAAACCCACTCTACGTTGGGCTGAGATGTCACACACTCACACCCCAAGGATATGGGTTACAAACATACACCTGTCATGTCTGGGAGTAGAACTCCTACCTAACTAGTTTATTACACTATAGCACTATGCAGTTATAGTATGCACCACGGGGATTACTGGAGTACTCCTTCCCCAAAGGTGTATATCACATTGGATGACATCAGCAGGCTTGACAAAGTAGGACATTCAAATTGTAGTGAGTGTGGTTAAGTTAAAATGCATTGCTCCCTACACAGACATTGAAACACACACAACTAACATGTGTGGGTATAGAACCCATAACAGAGGTCTATATCACACTACAGCATGGGGCTGTTATAAGACACACCACAGGGATTACTTGTAAATTCCTTCCCAAAGGTGTATGTCACAATGAATGACATCATCAGCATTGCCAAAGTAGGGCATTTGAAATGTACTGAGTGTGACTAGCCTAAAATGCATTGCTCCCTACACAGACATTGAAACACACACAAAAGATCCAGAACTGCCATGGGTGGGAATAGAACCCTACCAGAGTTCTATATCGCAGTACAGCAGTACGCAATTATGGCATGTGCTATGGAGATTACTAGGCTGCAAAGTTCCCAGAGGTGTATTTCTAGGTGGATGACATCAGCAGCCTTGCCAAAGTTGGGCATTTGAATTGCAGGGAGTGAGACCACCCTAAAAGCATTGCTCTCCACACAGAGATAGATAGACACACACATTTGCCAAGTCTGGGATTAGAACACCTATCTAACTAATGCATCACACTACAGCAGTACGCAGTTATATGATGTGCTATGGAGATTACTGGGCTACATCCTTCACAGAGGTGTATTTCAAGGTGATGACATCAGCAGCCTTGCCAAAGTTGAGCATTTGAATTGTAGCGAGTGTGACTACCCTAAAAAGCATTCCTCTCTACACAGACAGACATGCACACACACTTGCCAAGTTTGGGATTAGAACACCTACCTAACTAATGTTTTACACTACAGCAGTAAGCAGTTATAGGACATGCTACAGAAATTAATGAGCTACAGCCTTCACAGAGATGTATTTCTAGGTGGATGACATCAGCAGCCTAGCCAAAGTTGAGCATTTGAATTGTAGGCAGTATGACTATCCTAAAAAGCATTGGTCACTACACAGAGAGACACACAAACTCTTGCCAAGTCTGGGATTAGAACACCTACCTAACTAATGTATTACACCACAGCAATACACAGTTAGAGGACCTGCTACGGAGATTATGGGGCTTTAACTTTCACAGAGGTGTATTTCTAGGTGGATGACATCAGCAGCCTTGCCAAAGTTGAGCATTTGAAATGTAGGGAGTGGGATGACCCTAAAAAGCATTGCACTCTCCATAGGCAGAGTCAGTCAGACACACATACACTTGCCAAATCTGGGATTAGAACACCTATCTAATTAATTTATTACACTACAGCAGTACACAGTTACAGGATGCGCTACAGAGATTATTGGGCTGGAACCTTCCCAGAGGTATATTTCTAGGTGGATGACATCAGCAGCCTTACCAAAGTAGTGCATTTCAATTGTAGGAAGTGTGACTACCCTAAAAAGCATTGCTTTTGACACAGACAGACACACAAACTTGCCAAGTCTGGGATTAGAACTTTTACCTAACTAGTTTATCATGCTACAGCAGTAGCCAGTTATGGGACACGCCATGGAGATTACCGGGCTACAACTCTCCCAAAGGTATATTTCACAGCGAATGACCTCAGCAGGCTTGTCATAGTAGGGCTATGGGGAAGGCAGTGTGTGTGTGCATGGCCCATAAACCATTCATCTAGAGGTTGACACACCGCATGTGGGCACATACAGGGTCATATTTCTCAGGTACGTGTATACAGATGTTAGATGACAACTTACTTGTACAGTCATGTTGCACAGCTAGCACGTGCATTTCTGATGGGTGTCATCAGCCTTGTCTCCAGTGCGTATCCAGCATCCCCCACTAAGTGACTGTCAGGGGTATCCCATTGACAAATTTCTGGTACAACTGCATCATATGCCAGATGTGAGAATCATGATAGCTTCCAGGGCAACCAGCACACACATTTATTATTATGCCTCTAGCAGTTGATGGAGGTGAAGCGGTTGATGTATACCCTACCCCACTCACTGGGTGGTGCTTTGATGCATATGTGCATGCAGTCTGTAGCACCCACTACCTCAGGGTATTCTGCTATTTGGTGGAACAGTTGCATATTGCTGGCCAATGCCTCACGGGTGATGGGGAAATATACATGCTCACTGACATGTGCTGACATGGCATCCATGAACTGGTGGAGTACCCTGGATGCTGATGCCTGTGAAATCCCCATCATGTCTCCAGTTGGCCTTTGGAAGGTACCTGTAGCTAGTATTCTTAGGCCTACACATACCTTGGTATCCACTGTGATGGTTTGCCCTCTGTTAGTTCTGTGTGTGAGGCATGGCAAGCACAGCTCAACAATTTGCTGTAGGAGGTCCCTGTCCACCCTATAGCGCTCCACTATCTCCAGCTCATGTAGCCCCTGGTAGGTTACCCTGGGTCTGTACACTCTTCTCCATCTCCTCACTGTGGGTTGGTCGACAGTATTCACATCCTCATCACCCTCAGCTTCTTCCACAAGTTGTATGATAGCTATTGCAGCCCCTATCATTTTGCTGCTGTGAGTGTTAAAAGTTCCCCACTTGTTTACACAGGTGGTGTAGAGTGTGGGAAAAACCAGAGGGGAAGGTGCTTGCATAGTTTGTAGTAGTGTTCTGGGCTGGGCTGGTCTGCTGCCTGTTTAATTGGCTGATTCTGATGCATTTCACCTGCCAGCTATGCTAGTTCTCCTTGGTTACCTTCCTACTGATGTTTTCCCTTCCCATTGGCTTCCTGTTTAAGCCCAGGGGTGTGCTGCACAAACAGAGTGCATAAATGTGCACACTGCTGGTATTTCCTGGATTAACTTTTATTTTCTGCCTTTAAAACCCAGTGCCCGGTGCACACACCTGCTTAGGCATTGTAAAGAGTGCTAGGCAGGTTTAGACACGCCCCCCCCCAGCTTAGTTGTGCTAAGCTAGGAGCAAACCCGTGCCACAGGGCTCCAATCCGGTCACAGTATGTCTGACACACACCCACATGATGTCACCTAACTCCTAGGCTTGCACCAAGCTATTCTTACTCTTACACTGATGGGACCTGACTCACATACTGGAGAAAACTGGGATTCACTATCCTTTCCCTCATTTGCGTAGGATTGCCTGCTAATGCATAGTTACATGTCTCACACTGAGCCTCGCCCCTTAGCAATCATTACTCACTGGCCATGGTGTCTTCTGCCTGCCATTGACTTGCATGGCAGAATTCTGATTTTAGTTAGAATGCTTAATTTAGATTTATTTTGTTATTTTCCCCCCGATCCCATTTGCTGGCCGCTGCCCTATGCTTAAACAGCTAAAATCAGCTAAAAAAAGTTGATTATTTTATTTTTTCCACTGTTTGCAATGCCAATGGCCTTATACTTGGTCATTGTCATGCTTACTACATGATATGCAGCCTTTATTTGGAGCTGTCACAGCTCCATTTTGGATTTTTCAGAAATGTACTCGTTTACTAACAGAGTACATTTCTGCAGATTGCACTAGTCCTGCACGGCCGGTTGCAAGCTTCCTGGATTGCTAAATCACCTCATTTGCAAAGATTTCTCCTGCAAATGGGGTGATTTGTATACATGGGCTTAGTCTATGCAGGATTAGTGCAGGAGCGCTCGTACATGCCCCGGCAGGCTGTTCCTGGATCGCATGGCAGACATATTGCCTGTTGGAGCTCCTGCCATGCAAGCTATAGAGAATCCAGGGGAATGTTTCAGTTATGGCTGTGTTTAAAATGATTGCAGCAAGACTCTGAAATCAAAAGAGGGTATATTAAGGGTATATTACATAAAAGTTATATAACTATATAATATGTTTGGAAAAACTTTCCCCGGGATTCATGAAGCTCGGCGCAAGGCCGGCGTAAGGTCTGCGCCGATGGTGCAGTGAATAGCCGGCGCAGTAGCGCCATATGCATATTAATGAGAGTGCACCGCAACCTCAGACACGTGCATAGTGTACGTGAGCGAGCCCAGGTAGGATGCGTCTGGAGGCGTGTCTAAGCCGGCATGAGGTGAGCAACCTAATGTGCTGACAGCCACGGTCCGCCCATAATAGTAATGGCAGCAGCCAGGTCCCGTGCATAATGAAACGCACGTAGAGTATGCAACATAGTACCCGTCCCAAATAAACGGAGAAGCAAATACAAGCCACGAAGGCTTAAGTGTACCCATCCAAGGAGCAAAGGATACGCATAAGACCGCGTTTGTCCCGCAATGCACCGTCAGTGGTTACACTCAGAGAAGGTGTACAGGAGCATGTCAGCGCGCCGCACCGACATAGGGGCAGCGACTAAGGTCACCACCTATTCCACTCTGGGTGGGGCAGTCTCTCTATGGGCAGTTGTGTCCCGAAAAAACGTATTAAAAATGGCAAATGTGCTAAGATTGTAGGACATAATGATATCCCGCATGTAATGTAATGGTAGCATGAATTGGTTACTTCTGTAACTGAAATACCTAAATGTCACAAGAAACAGAATAAGCAAGCAAACTGCCACAACAATAAGCTTTTATTTAGGCAAACAAGTGAAGTCCTATGCTATATAGTGACCGTGTGTATGTGTCGGCCTGTAAAGTCAGATGTGAGTCCCGGAAATATCCCAGCTTGGAAACTGGAAAAGGTGGCAACCCCAGTAGCGACATGGGCATGGTCACCAGGGTTACCAGCTGTCCCAATGTGCCATGGACAGTCCCTGATTGGACAGTTGTGTCCCTGCAACAATCGGAAAAATGGAAAATGACCTCAGATCCCCTGCCAAAAATATTCCGCAATATACATGTAATAGTAGTATAAAACATAATACATTTGTATATGAAACACATACATGGCAGAAGAAAATGAATAAGGAACCTAAATGCTTACAGAATAAGCTTATAGTATGGCAAACAAGTGAAGTTCTGTCAACTGCACTTGCCGTGGGTATGTGTAGTCCTGCAAATTCGAAGTTTCCACATAACATGCCCCACTATGGGCATTGGAAAAGGTGCCAACCATAATGGTCACAAGCAGTAGTGAGAGTACATAGCCGGGTAGCTGTGTTGACATAACAACAGTAAGGAATCAAGATACCTTAAACACAGGCAAACATGTGCATAGCAACATATCCCACACCCAGCAACGTCTCTGTCGCATACACTGGATGGCGTATGTTGAAGTGTAATATCCAGAAGCAGAACCCATGCATTCAGATGTAATACACAATAGCCTCATTGTACATGTCAGTCCCACCCATGTACACCTGTGCACCCTAACGCGCTAGCATCCGTGTGCAGCTATACACCCACACACAATGTGCATACCTGAAATGTGGTAAGATGTTTGTGTTAGGCAATGCCACGCTGGCAACACGCACCCCACATGTCACCAACCCACCTCAGGTACAGATATGTAAATGGCTGCATGTGAATGTGTCTGCAGAATGTGTACATCCTGCATGTGGTATGTACCGTCAAAACCATATAGGTTTGCATACGACACGGTGCACATAACTGTACACATGTGGACAAGTCGGGTTGTTGAACCACCGCATCGATGATTAGCTATGCAGTGAAGTCGATCACATATAGCGGAACACGTGCCCACCAAACAGGACTTCCTAACAGGGTGCTACAGGCAAAGAAGGGGAAGGTGGGACATCACATGTGTAGAGTAGCGTTGCCGGACGGCCAAATACACACGGTCAAGGTAAAGGACGGAACAACATGCATATGGCCGGATGGATGTTGTTCGAAAAATATATATAGAAACACATATGAAGTGCCAGATTAGACTCGAAATACTAGATAATGCATTGAATTGTACCGTACAATATGGCAGTAGAACTAAGCCTGCATGTAATTGGTGAAGCTAAGCTGTAGTGTGATGGAATTCTGATCCTAGCAGTAACCAGTACAGCAGGCTTATGTCTGTCAGCATTAATTATCTGCTGGGTTACAGAACAATAAATGTATGTACATGCATAACATCACCCCTTCCCCTGAGGAGGATGGCCTTGTGAGCTCTATCGAAGATAACAGTACAACTCCTTACCAGAGACAAAGCAACGTATTAAGAAATTAACCGACTACAGTATCGGAACAGTCTAGGGTCCTTGAAACAGCTACAATCACAGAAGGACACTGTAATTGACAAGGTGCCTTGCAAGGCTATGTTATTCTCATGGGAAAACATTTAATAAGCATTACCTGAGCACTGTTGTAGGAATACAACGTTGTGGACTCTAGCGATGTAAATGCCTTGTGACTGACCACATCATTAATGTGTGCAAAAGATGATAGTATACCCAATGCTCATACAGCTGTAACATGTATAGAGTAAAACAAATGTCTAAACATTTACTGCATAGTTCTTTGCCTCCTGCTGCACAGTAGTAAAACGTTATTAATCTCAGCTTCCTGTGCTATTGACTGTCAGTTTGAAAATACGAATGAGTGTTACAGTTTGATTTAAACAACTTAATTGACAGATGTGTACGGTCTAGCATGGGAATAGGTCAAGCCAACCATCACAATGTCCATGTGTACCACATACGAACAGCCAGTAACACGCAGTAGTAGTGCATGAAGGCATACACGACTGTGGGAATAGTACAGGACATATGGCACGTGCCAAGTGCAGATGCATGACACAAACCCCAGGATCGGTGTCCCTGCAAAGAGGAACATGTGCCAACCACACCTCCCACAGATGTACCGGCAATAAAAACACATGGCAAACACACAGAAACACTACTGTCCAACACACGACTGCAACGGAACCTGGTCAAACACCAACATGAAGCATGCACAAACAGGGACTTGTGTAATGTTTGCCTTAACACCCCCCCATAGGCCAAAGAAGAATAGAATGGACATATGCATGTAATGTTGTGAAGGATGTGTGGTAGTCCTCGGTATCGCAGTGTTAGGGACACAGATACACTGTCATCAACTGTGACGTATGTGCACTGTACACAGCATACCTGCATGTAATACAGAGGACAATCATGTGCCACAGAAATATACACTGGAGAAAGAGTATAGGGGATAGACAATTGTAAATGTGACAAACTATGAATATAGGTTCATACGTCCATAGGTACAGGGTAGGCCATCGTCCCAGGTTCAGCCATAACACTACACCATAGTTAGGATGACTTTGCCAACCTTCTGTGCTTCAGATAAAATACCCATGATAGTGCTGTACCTCCGTCAAGCAGGGATAATGATGGAATCCCTGGCCTATACCTGCAATTCTCCATCCAATGGACAACACACCCGCGAACAAAGCTAGGAAGGATCTCTGTCTCACATGTACTGTGATGTAGATCCACAGCATTATGAGTGTCTGGGTGATATATGTGTCACTCCAACACATCCCATTAATGACCGTGACAAGGTAAATGTCACCTGCCCTAGTGGTTCTGAGGGATGCAGATACAGTAGGTGAAGCATACACATGACATATGGGTTGACATGGCCTTGTATGTCAGGCACAGGTCAACACTAAACAGCAGGTATGTGACGTAATGTGGCAGGGGTCCTACAAGTGGGGCAGCATTACACAAAATGATGTCATCCTGCATCTGTACAACAATTAACCTATGAGGGTTTCCCAGCTGCTGTAGGTGTATGGTCAGATACAGTCTGAATGGGGCAATGTAGTAAATCATAGGTGTAACACGTAATGGGTACAAGGAGACAATGACCTAGCCTGATGTAGATGTGAATCCCTGCACAAACAGGTGGGCAATGTAGAGTCCCACACAACCACGATAGCAACGTGTGTGTTGAATGAATGGTGACTGGCAAACTTTGTCCCCTGATCCCTGGTAATCACCCCTGTGCTGAGTGGACAGCCACCTATATGCTGGACAGGGGTGACCTAGTAGTTCTCCACAGGTATGATGTCGCATTACTTAGCATTTAGCTGTGGGACATGTCCCTGACAGCAGATATGCATATCTGGGAGGCCCCTTTGAAGGATATCTGTGTCAGATGTCCGTCCCACTATGGCACCTGTTTTGCAGTCATCTACAAACAATGTTGCCCACAAAACCCCTGTGTGTGCCTGTACCGTGGAAATGTAGATGTATGACAGGAGTGGACCCACGGAAGGGCCCCATGGGACACCATGTGTGACAGGCAGTAGGTCTGACACGCTGCCAGCAACTATGACCGTGTGGGTTGTGTCACATAGACAGTTTCCAACACATTCTGTGATGTACGTGTTCACATCCCAGCCAATGGGTTTATCAACGATACCTGAGGGGGGTAATGTGATGAAGGCCTTTGCCAGGTCAAGGTAGGCTGTATGGACTGCAACACCCCCATCAATGGCCTCGGTGACTGTCCCGAAAATGTCACCCATGCTTTAAAGGCATGAACCGCCCCTGAACAAGACAAACCGTGTTGGATGCAAAGTATGTATGTCCCCTATGCAGTCATATACGAGCCACAGTATGATCCCTCCCCATGTCTTTGCAGATAGGTCTCCTCATGGTAATGGGACAATAATAACCAGGCTCAGTGGAGGCATTGGCCCTGTGACGTGGGACTACAGTTGCCATGCGACACAACCTGGGTACCTTACCTGAGGTGAGGCTACAAAGAAATAGCTGTCCTAACTGTGGGTCTAATACCTCAATGAGATAGTGGAGTACACAGTGGGGTCACCAGCTGGTCTCATGGATGCTATGTCCACTACCCTGGAGAGAGCATGCCCCACCTGTGTGTCACAGAACATTTGGTGACCACAAACCGCTGGTACAGACATCTCCTCATGTGTGGGGGAGGGTGTGGAGATGTCCTTACTGGACTTGTCAGCCTGTTTGTTGGCAATGTGTGTATGTTGAGTAAACTCCACCTCTTTGTGAACCCAGTCAGAGCATATGTGGGAGTGACCTCCCAGGTGTTGAGCATAGCAACTGAAGGTGGTATGATTGTCAGCCAGGTCCATGTAGGTATATCTGTGGAATGTGCCCTGGACCATGGCACGACAGTGTGTAACTCTACACATATGATGACCAAGGGTGTCATACCTCACAAGGTGTCTGCTCCACCTTGTAGTAGCCACCTCCTCGTGTTGTGCATCCTGTGTATGGCTGGGGTACACCACACTGGATGCTTGGCATTGGTACAATGAACCACAGTTGGGTAAGTGAATGCCTGGTTCATGCAGTCCTGTAGGTACTGGTAGATGGCAAATGTGATTGATGCAGTGGCTGCAGTACTGTCGACCACTGGCTCAGGGTCCTTAAAGGAGACCACAGTAGTGTGCAGAATTGTGTAGTCTGCCTCTGAGCAAGCAATGTGTATGGTAACTGGCAACACTCACAGCAACGGATGCCAATAGCAGAAGCCAATGTCCAAATAACATAGATTAACTTCTGCATGACAATATGTCTTATCATACATGTATTGACACGTGTGTGCTAATTACAATTGCAAATGGCCGGTAAGACTGGCCTAAAGTTCCCGTGATGTACACAGTCTGGAGGTGTTGTTCCGATAATAAAGTGGCAATACCTCCCAATCATGACCCCTGGGTATGAAAGTGGTTGTTAACCTGCAACATTGGATGTACACCATTGGGTTCTGGTGTCGGAAGACATGGTTCCTGTAGCACTACACAGTATGGGTAGTCAAGCAGACATCCGCGATTGCTGAACACACAGCATCAGTGAAACCCACTGCTCACAAGGACACAGTCCGACAAGCTCTACACTTTACATATGCACAGTGGTGTCCATTGTAGGACCCAAAAATTGACTAACGAAAAGAATGATGTCTTATTTCAATGCGTACCTGAACTCATTGTCATCACAGGTACACATATGCAAGCGTGTTTAATGTTGCTGATAGCTGTCCATGTAATGCAGCACAGATGCACAGAAATACCCAGGGTACCGGGTCCATAGAACTGCTTCCACATCACAGTCCCGCACACATGAATAATGTGTAATGGGTACTGTCGATTGTTGCAGTCAAGGGATTCTGGGTATGTAGACTCTGGGCTCGGTGTTGTTTCGCAGGCAATCCTTTGTCCCGCCCCGTGGGAGGGATGTGTGCGTAGCACCTGCCTTACTCTCCGCTAATAATGCAAACCATCCACCGGAGAATGCTAAATGCAGGTGTGAAATGTGTACAGCCCTATACTAGTGTCCAGTAGGCAATTGTCATGGATGGACAACCGTATGGCCAAGATGGCACCCACAACTGCAAACCCGGGTAAATTACACAGCCGCTGTAAGGCATAACACAGGAAATACACATAGGGACTACAGTTGACATTCCACATACAAAGCCGGACCGTCGTGCCAACACCGGCGTACACAGCACTCAATCTGCCAGCAACAGAATGAGGAGCACCCGCTACCACACAGCGGAACAGATGTGCGACCTGTGGAACACATACTAATGGCACACACACAACGTCAAGTAGGATATGTAAACTATGGCATTCCCACCTATGAAGACAACATGGTTAAATGAAAACATAGGTAATCAACATGTTCCGGTGGTGTTATAATGGAAATACGGTGACGGATATGTCCCATTGGGATGTCTGAGGTTTATATGAAGCAGTTGCTAACCAGCATCATTGGATGTATGTCATTTGTTCACAGTACTAAATCACCTGGTTATGTAGCACCATGTAGAATGGGTAGTGAAACAGACATCCGCGATTGGGGAACATACACCAGCAGTGAAAAGCACTGGGCAGGTGGACACAGTCCAGCAACATCTAACTTGACATATGCACATCGGTGTCCATTGTAGGACCCAAAAATTCCATTCATGGAATGCCTGCTAGCTTCCTGCATTACTCACGTGATCTCATTGTCGTCACCACGTCACAGGTACACATATACACACAAGCGTGTTCAAAGTTGATGATAGCTGTCCATGAAATGCAGCACACATGCACAGAAATACCCAGGGTGCCGGGTCCATAGAACTGCGTCCACATCACAGTCCCGCACACATGAAGGATGTGTAATGGGTACTGTCGACTGTTGCAGTCAAGGGAGTCTGGGTATGTAGAATCTGGCCTCGGTGTTGTTTCGCAGGCAATCCTTTGTCCCGCCCCGTGGGAGGGATGTGTGTGTAGCACCTGCCTTACTCTCTGCTAATAATGCAAACCATCTACTGGAGACTGCAAAATGCAGGTGTGAAATGTGTACAGCCGTATACCAGTGTCCAGTAGGCAATTCACATGGATGGACAAGCGTATGACTAAGATGGCACCCATAACTGCAAACCCGGTGGAATTACACTGCCGTAGTAAGGCATTACACAAGTAATACACATAGGGACTACACTTGACATTCCCCATACAACAAACACAGACAACCAGCCGATGAAGTCCAAAGCAAAGACGAGGTACTGTAGACACCGTCAGTGACCACTCAGAGCACACCAGGAATTAAATGCAGTCACCATAGTTTATTGAAGCTCTTTTCGTCTGCTTCATAAGCAGACTTATTCAGAATACATACAATGCAGTCCAACCTACTACATGTAAAACCCTTAATTGGTCAGTAAATTAGATGTGCTAGGTATTAATTACATGCCTTAAAGGCAAACAAGCAAACAAACTTTACTTGGGTTACAGATTCCACACAGTGAGGACATCAGACATTGCTTGAAGGTACATTCTTCATAGAGAAATAGAAATATATGTATATATATGAAAGATGAACCAACATAATGTTTTCCAAATGTCTGACTGTGTAAGCTACATATATATGTTCTACGGATTGTGCCAATATATTAAAAAGAACTGCAGACACCTAGTAATATAAATGAACCATAATATACACAGATAAACCGTATGATTATGACTAATGTAAAATAGACCAACGAAATGTAAAGATTCACAATGTGGTAATGTAAATATTCATTTAGAAGGTTACTTAAATAAATCAATTCAGACATCCATGTCAAAATACTAACACATGGCCAGCGAGGTGCCTGCCCTCACATGTACTGGGATGTTGTTACACAGCATAGTGAGTGTCTGGGTGATGAATCTGTCCCACCAACACGTTCTATTAATGACAGTGTCAAGGTGTACGTCACCTGCCCTTGTGGTTCTGAGGGATCTAACTTCTTTAGGTGAAGCATACTCATCAGATCTGGGTTCGACATGGCCTTGTATACCAGGCACAGGTCACCTCTGGGCAAGTGGTATGCAACTGTATACATCTGGAATTCTTTCAGTTGGTCAGTATAACACATATTCCTGAGACCCTGCATCTGTTTGTCGATGAACTGTTGGTGCCTTTCCAGCTGCTGCAGGTGTCTGGTCAGATACATTCTGAACGGGGCATTGTACCCAATCATAGGTCTAATGAGTGATGAGTACAAGGAGACAATGACCTCCCCTGATCTAGATGTGAATCCCTTCATGATGATGTGGGCAATGTGGAAGGTCTACCTAACTACGTTAGCAGCGTGTGTGTCTAACGAACGGTTAACAACAACCCGGGTCCCCAGATCCCTGGTAACTCCCTCTGTGCTCAGTGGATTGCCACCTATATGGTAGCTAGGGTAACCTTGTTCTTCCCGAAGGGTATGACTATGCATTTCCTGGCATTTAGCTGTAGGCCATGTCTCTGGCACCACTTATCCACATCTGTGAGGCACTCCTGAAGGATATCTGTGTCAGATGTGTGTCTGACTATGGCACCCAGTTTGCAGTCATCTGCAAACATTGTCACCCATACCCCCCTGTGTTTGCTTGTACTTTGGAAACGTAGATGCTGAAAAATAGTGGACCCAGGACTGAGCCCCATGGGACACCGCTTGTGACTGGCTGTGAGTATGACATGGCGCCAGCAACTATGACCATGTGTGTTCTGTGACTTAGCCAGTTTGCAACCCATATGGCGATGTATGGATATACGTTCAAGATGACGGGTTTATCACTGATACCCGAGGGGGGTATTGTGTCGAAGGCCTTTGCCAGGTTGAGGTAGGCTGTATGGACTGCTTTACCTCATCAATGGCCTTGGTGACTGATCCTACAAAGTCAAACACGTGTAAAAGGCATGATCTGACTTTGACCAAGCTAAACTGGGTTGTATCCAAAGTATGCGAGTCCCCTATGTCTTTATCTATGAGTTCCATTATGATCCCTCTCCATGGCTTTGCAGATAAGGCTTGTCAAGCTAATGGGATGGTAATAACCAGGGTCAGTGGAGGCACCATCTATGTGAAGTGTGACTACAGTCGCCTTGTGCTACTACTCGATGCGTATCCTGAGGTGAGGCTAAGATTAAACAGCTGTCCTAAGTGTGGGTTTAATTCCCCATAGAGTTCATGGAGTACACAGCTGGGACACCATCTGGTCCCATGGATGCTGTGTTGACTGCCTTGGAGACAGCATTTCCCACCTGTGCGTTACAGATGTTCCAGGATCTACAAGTCTCAGGTATAGATAACTCTCCATGTGGGGGGGGGGGGATGTTAGCACTGAACATGTCAGCCAGTATGCTGGCAATGTGTGTAGGTTCAGTCATCTTCACATCATTGTGAACCCGGTTTGAGCATATCTGGGAGTGTCCTCCCAGGTGTCCAACATAGCTAAAGAAGGACTCATGAATGTCTGTTGAGTCCTTGTTAATTTCTCTGTTGAATTTCCCCTGGATGATTTCATGACAGCTTGTAGTTCTTCACATATAATGAGCAAGGGTGTGTTACCTTACAAGTATTCCGCTTTAACTTGTAGTATCTACCTCCTGTCGTTGTAGAGCTTGTTCATGGCTGGGGTCCACCAGACTGCATGCTTGTCTGTGGTACAAAGAGTCTCAGTTTTGTATGGGATTGCCTGATCCATGCAGTCCTGTAGGTGCTGGTGGAAGGCATATGCGTGATTCAGCGGTTTGAGTGATGTTCACCACTGGCTCAGGGGCCTTAAAGGAGACCACAGTAGTGTTCAGAAGTGTGAAATCGGCTTTTGAGAAAGGCATATGTATGGTAACCGCACCACTGTACACATGGAACATCATGGCAATACACCACGGCTGGATGTGGGTAATGCTGGACATACCCACGGCAGGCGTGGCGCGTTCGAGTCCGATGCCGAGGATCACACACATAGCCGGCCTTAGGCATAGGCCAAGTAGGCAGCTGTCTAGGGCGTTGCTCTACGGGTACCTTTCCAGACTTTGTTTGGTGTAGGTAGACCAGGAGGGTAGCGGGTGATGTTGCGGTGGCAACTTCTGCCTAGGGCACCACTTAACCTAAGGCCACTCTTCCGTGGGTAATACAGCAGTACCCACACCCAGGCGGGTCATTGCTAGTATGGCATATCATCTATGGCAAGAAACCATATATTCCCAGACATAATGGCACAGCATAATGCCTGTCCGCCACCCAAAGCAGACATACGTCACCAGCGGTGCGGACATACTGCGAGATGTCCGTTACCAATGTCGACATTGTCTCGCTTTGTGAAACAAACTCCACATAGCGATTCAATACTAAACAGCGACGGAGAACCCGATGTCCCGTGGCTGAGCTGTTCAACCTGTTCCGCCATGTTAAATGTGTGTAGCACAGCGGAACCGCCCAAACCAAACAACGGACATGTCTGTGGCTCAGTGAAAGCCACGCAATGGTAAACCCATGTAATATTGCGACACAGGTCATACATACCGAGGGTTAGTAATGGAAATAGGTCCGTTCGACCAGACCGTGTGCAGTTAGTATAACAAGATCTACAACGGGTACACCGCCAATCGGCGTACGGTTATGAATAATTGGGGTGACATGGTACCATAGACACGGACAAACGTGCCCATGTGACTCATCTAACATTCGTACATGGTCAGGGCAGTTCCGTACACTGGGCGGACAAGACCAAACCCAAAGCACCACAGCAACACCCTGACAATGAAGGCCTGTATGCGGGATATAAGCACCTGTCATCTGAACATCCCTGCGGTCCGCGACATATGCATCCTGGGCCATGAGCGAGGGAATAAGGAATGTTTAACATGCAGTCACGCACCTTTCCCAGCAGGAGAATGGATGCCTGTGACGTGCGTGAGTGCGGGGGGGGATATGTAAATGTACTTAAGTACCATGGGTATGCATATTAATGACACCGAACAGCTAACGTGTAGTGGTCACAGTAACTGGCAAACGTGAATGCAGTCACGTTTGAATTACGACTATGGAACATATAGATGTGAGCGATGTACGTAATGCGTCCATGCTGCAAAGACTGTTACATGTATAAAGTTGTAAGTGCGTTCTGCACACATCCGTCAACTGGATCAGACATATGTTACCGGAATAGTCACAACTAACACAAAACACGTAACCACACAGACCCAGTAAACATATATAAACAGAATACGGATATGCATGTGCGCCTGCGCGTAACCCACAATTAGGAAATGCGGGTGTGCGTGTGCGTGTGTGATCCACTGGAAGCAGGGAAGGTTAAGGATGTGTCCTCCACTCATTTACATTCATAATTGTAAAATATATGCTTAAATAGTACTTACTGATTCCATGCTTTGGAATCGTAATGCTACAATTATACACATTGATATAAAATATCCTGATCAACACACTACATTCTAAGGTTTACTCACAACAATTATCAACTATGTTTCAAGATACTGATTGTATTGACCAATATTGTATTTATATTAACACATTGTTGTCGTATTATTGTTTCCATGAAGTAATGTATGCAACACTGATTTGTATATGTCACGTTATAATCAAGACTTGTAGCACTGTCCACTTAACTATGAGCAGGTTTATTGATTATTTGACTTTAAACTGACTCTGAAGGAAGTGTATAAGGGACAACTATGTAATGCATTTCGTGCTCCGACGATGCCCCATGTTAGTAGGTGAAAGAGCTCAGTATCGTTTGACTGTGGAGTCTATCGTTTTTGTCATTGTCTGTTTTGGCCGATATATGTTCAATAATGTCGTTTATGAAGATGGGCAGGACGCAAGGTTTGCTGTATTTCCTCTTACTGGCACGTGGATATAGATAGGCCAAGTAATACATAATATGGGTAGTCAAGCAGACATCCACGATTGGGGAACATACAGCAGCAGTCAAAACCACTGGCCAGATGGTGACAGTCCAACAACTTCTACACTCTACACATGCACATCGGTGCCCATTGTAGGACTCCAAAATAGTTCCATTCATGGAATGCCTTACCCACGTGATCGGCCAGACAGAGTGTCAGCCGTGACCACGTCACAGGTACACATGCACCACCAGCGTGTTCAATGTTGATGATAGCTGTCCATGAAATGCAGGACATATGAACAGAAATACCCAGATTGCGGGTCCATAGAAGTGCGTCCACATCACAGTCCGCACACATGAAGGATGTGTAATGGGTACTGTCGGGTTGCAGCCAAGGGATCCTGGGTATGCAGAATGGGGCTCGGTGTTGTTTGGCAGATAATCCGTTGTCCCGCCCGTGGGAGGCTGTGGGTATAGCACCTGCCTTACTCTCTGCTAATAATGCAAACCATCTACTGGAGACTGCAAAATGCAGGTGTGAAATGTGTACAGCCCTATATCAGTGTCCAGTAGGCAAATCACATGGATGGAGAAGCGTACGAACAAGATGGCATCTATAACTGCAAACCTGGTGGAATTACACTGCCGTAGTAAGGCATTACACAAGTAATACACATAGGGACTACACTTGACATTCCCCATACAACAAACACAGACAACCAGCCGATGAAGTCCAAAGCAAAGACGAGGTACTGTAGACACCGTCAGTGACCACTCAGAGCACACCAGGAATTAAATGCAGTCACCATAGTTTATTGAAGCTCTTTTCGCCTGCTTCATAAGCAGACTTATTCAGAATACATACAATGCAGTCCAACCTACTACATGTAAAACCCTTAATTGGTCAGTAAATTAGATGTGCTAGGTATTAATTACATGCCTTAAAGGCAAACAAGCAAACAAACTTTACTTGGGTTACAGATTCCACACAGTGAGGACATCAGACATTGCTTGAAGGTACATTCTTCATAGAGAAATAGAAATATATGTATATATATGAAAGATGAACCAACATAATGTTTTCCAAATGTCTGACTGTGTAAGCTACATATATATGTTCTACGGATTGTGCCAATATATTAAAAGAACTGCAGACACCTAGTAATATAAATGAACCATAATATACACAGATAAACCGTATGATTATGACTAATGTAAAATAGACCAACGAAATGTAAAGATTCACAATGTGGTAATGTAAATATTCATTTAGAAGGTTACTTAAATAAATCAATTCAGACATCCATGTCAAAATACTAACACATGGCCAGCGAGGTGCCTGCCCTCACATGTACTGGGATGTTGTTACACAGCATAGTGAGTGTCTGGGTGATGAATCTGTCCCACCAACACGTTCTATTAATGACAGTGTCAAGGTGTACGCACCTGCCCTTGTGGTTCTGAGGGATCTAACTTCTTTAGGTGAAGCATACTCATCAGATCTGGGTTCGACATGGCCTTGTATACCAGGCACAGGTCACCTCTGGGCAAGTGGTATGCAACTGTATACATCTGGAATTCTTTCAGTTGGTCAGTATAACACATATTCCTGAGACCCTGCATCTGTTTGTCGATGAACTGTTGGTGCCTTTCCAGCTGCTGCAGGTGTCTGGTCAGATACATTCTGAACGGGGCATTGTACCCAATCATAGGTCTAATGAGTGATGAGTACAAGGAGACAATGACCTCCCCTGATCTAGATGTGAATCCCTCATGATGATGTGGGCAATGTGGAAGGTCTACCTTACTTCGTTAGCAACGTGTGTGTCTAACGAACGGTTAACAACAACCCGTGTCCCCAGATCCCTGGTAACTCCCTCTGTGCTCAGTGGATTGCCACCTATATGGTAGCTAGGGGTAACCTTGTTCTTCCCGAAGGGTATGACTATGCATTTCCTGGCATTTAGCTGTAGGCCATGTCTCTGGCACCACTTATCCACATCTGTGAGGCACTCCTGAAGGATATCTGTGTCAGATGTGTGTCTGACTATGGCACCCAGTTTGCAGTCATCTGCAAACATTGTCACCCATAACCCCCCTGTGTTTGCTTGTACTTTGGAAACGTAGATGCTGAAAAATAGTGGACCCAGGACTGAGCCCCATGGGACACCGCTTGTGACTGGCTGTGAGTATGACATGGCGCCAGCAACTATGACCATGTGTGTTCTGTGACTTAGCCAGTTTGCAACCCATATGGCGATGTATGGATATACGTTCAAGATGACGGGTTTATCACTGATACCCGAGGGGGTATTGTGTCGAAGGCCTTGCCAGGTTGAGGTAGGCTGTATGGACTGCTTTACCCTCATCAATGGCCTTGGTGACTGATCCTACAAAGTCAAACACGTGTAAAAGGCATGATCTGACTTTGACCAAGCTAAACTGGGTTGTATCCAAAGTATGCGAGTCCCCTATGTCTTTATCTATGAGTTCCATTATGATCCCTCTCCATGGCTTTGCAGATAAGGCTTGTCAAGCTAATGGGATGGTAATAACCAGGGTCAGTGGAGGCACCATCTATGTGAAGTGTGACTACAGTCGCCTTGTGCTACTACTCGGTTACGTATCCTGAGGTGAGGCTAAGATTAAACAGCTGTCCTAAGTGTGGGTTTAATTCCCCATAGAGTTCATGGAGTACACAGCTGGGACACCATCTGGTCCCATGGATGCTGTGTTGACTGCCTTGGAGACAGCATTTCCCACCTGTGCGTTACAGATGTTCCAGGATCTACAAGTCTCAGGTATAGATAACTCTCCATGTGGGGGGGGGGATGTTAGCACTGAACATGTCAGCCAGTATGCTGGCAATGTGTGTAGGTTCAGTCATCTTCACATCATTGTGAACCCGGTTTGAGCATATCTGGGAGTGTCCTCCCAGGTGTCCAACATAGCTAAAGAAGGACTCATGAATGTCTGTTGAGTCCTTGTTAATTTCTCTGTTGAATTTCCCTTGGATGATTTCATGACAGCTTGTAGTTCTTCACATATAATGAGCAAGGGTGTGTTACCTTACAAGTATTCCGCTTTAACTTGTAGTATCTACCTCCTGTCGTTGTAGAGCTTGTTCATGGCTGGGGTCCACCAGACTGCATGCTTGTCTGTGGTACAAAGAGTCTCAGTTTTGTATGGGATTGCCTGATCCATGCAGTCCTGTAGGTGCTGGTGGAAGGCATATGTACGTGATTCAGCGGTTTGAGTGATGTTCACCACTGGCTCAGGGGCCTTAAAGGAGACCACAGTAGTGTTCAGAAGTGTGAAATCGGCTTTTGAGAAAGGCATATGTATGGTAACCGGCACCACTGTACACATGGAACATCATGGCAATACACCACGGCTGGATGTGGGTAATGCTGGACATACCCACGCCAGGCGTGGCGCTGTTCAGTCCGATGCCCGAGGGATCACACACATAGCCGGCCTTAGGCATAGGCCAAGTAGGCAGCTGTCTAGGGCGTTGCTCTACTCGGGGTACCTTTCCAGACTTTGTTTGGTGTAGGTAGACCAGGGGGGTAGCGGGTGATGTGCGGTGGCAACTTCTGCCTAGGGCACCACTTAACCTAAGGCCACTCTTTCCGTGGGTAATACAGCAGTACCCACACCCAGGCGCTGGTCATTGCTAGTATGGCATATCATCTATGGCAAGAAACCATATATTCCCAGACATAATGGCACAGCATAATGCCTGTCCGCCCAAACGCAGACATACGTCACCCGCGGCGGTGCGGACATACTGCGCGAGATGTCCGTTACCAATGTCGACATTGTCTCGCTTTGTGAAACAAACTCCACATAGCGATTCAATACTAAACAGCGACGGAGAACCCGATGTCCCGTGGCTGAGCTGTTCAACCTGTTCCGCCATGTTAAATGTGTAGCACAGCGGAACCGGCCCAAACCAAACAACGGACATGTCTGTGGCTCAGTGAAAGCCGTCACGCAATGGTAAACCCATGTAATATTGCGACACAGGTCATACATACCGAGGGTTAGTAATGGAAATAGGTCCGTTCGACCAGACCGTGTGCAGTTAGTATAACAAGATCTACAACGGGTACACCGGCCAATCGGCGTACACGGTTATGAATAATTGGGGGGGGTGACATGGTACCATAGACACGGACAAAACGTGCCCATGTGACTCATCTAACATTCGTACATGGTCAGGGCAGTTCCGTACACTGGGCGGACAAGACCAAACCCAAAGCACCACAGCAATACCCTGACAATCGAAGGCCTGTATGCGTAGGGGATATAAGCACCTGTCATCTGAACATCCCTGCGGTCACGACATATGCATCCTGGGCCATGAGCGAGGGGGAATAAGGAATGTTTAACATGCAGTACCGCACCTTTCCCAGCAGGAGAATGGATGCCTGTGACGTGCGTGAGTGCGGGGGGGGATATGTAAATGTACTTAAGTACCATGGGTATGCATATTAATGACACCGAACAGCTAACGTAGTGGTCACAGTAACTGGCAAACGTGAATGCAGTCACGCTTTGAATTACGACTATGGAACATATAGATGTGAACGATATGCGTAATGCGTCCATGCTGCAAAGACTGTTACATGTATAAAGTTGTAAGTGCGTTCTGCACACATCCGTCAACCGGATCAGACATATGTTACCGGAATAGTCACAACTAACACAAAACACGTAACCACACAGACCCAGTAAACATATATAAACAGAATACGGATATGCGTAATGCCTGCGCGTAACCCACAATTAGGAAATGCGAGTGTGAGTGTGCGTGTGTGATCCACTGGAAGCAGGGAAGGTTAAGGATGTGTCCTCCACTCATTTACATTCATAATTGTAAAATATATGCTTAAATAGTACTTACTGATTCCATGCTTTGGAATCGTAATGCTACAATTATACACATTGATATAAAATATCCTGATCAACACACTACATTCTAAGGTTTACTCACAACAATTATCAACTATGTTTCAAGATACTGATTGTATTGACCAATATTGTATTTATATTAACACATTGTTGTCGTATTATTGTTTCCATGAAGTAATGTATGCAACACTGATTTGTATATGTCACGTTATAATCAAGACTTGTAGCACTGTCCACTTAACTATGAGCAGGTTTATTGATTATTTGACTTTAAACTGACTCTGAAGGAAGTGTATAAGGGACAACTATGTAATGCATTTCGTGCTCGACGATGCCCCATATTAGTAGGTCAAACTGCTCCGTACCGTTTGAGTGTGGACTCTATCGTTTTTGTCCTTGTCTCTTTTGGCCCGTATATGTTCAATAATGTCGCTTATGAAGATGGGCAGGCAAGGTTTGCTGTATTTCCTCTTACTGGCACGTGGATATAGATAGGCCAAGTAATACATAATATGGGTAGTCAAGCAGACATCCACGATTGGGGAACATACAGCGGCAGTCAAAACCACTGGCCAGATGGTGACAGTCCAACACGTTCTACACTTTACATATGCACATCGGTGTCCATTGTAGGACTCCAAAAATAGTTGCGTTTACACCTTCGACCCGTTGTGATCGGCCAGACAGAGTGTCAGCCGTGACTACGGCACAGCTAGACATGCACCACCAGCGTGTTTAAGGTTGATGATACCTGTCCATGAAATGCAGGACATATGAACAGAAATCCCCAGATTGTCGTGTCCATAGAAGTGCGTCCACATCCCAGTCCCGCACACATGAAGGATGTGTAATGCGTACCGTGGGGGGTTGCAGCCATGGGATCCTGGGTATGCAAAATGGGGCTCGGTGTTGTTTGGCAGATAATCCGTTGTCCCGCCCGTGGGAGGGCTGTGGGTATAGCAAGTGCCTTAATCCCCACTAAGGATGCAAAGCATCCACTGGGTAATGCTAAAAGCAGGTGTAAAATGTGTTCAGCCCTACATCAGTGTCCAGTAGGCAATTCCCATGGATGGACAAGTGTACGACCAAGATGGCACCTATAACTGGACACCTGGTGGAATTACACAGCTGCGGTAAGGCATAACACAGGAAATACATTAGGGACTACAGTAGACACTCCCCATACAAAGTCAGACCGCCCGGCGATACCGCATACAGCACTCGATCTGCCAGCAACAACATGAGGATCACTCGCTTCCATACTGCGGAACAAATGGGCGACCTGTGGAACACATACTAATGGCATACTAACAACCTCAACTACGAAGGTCATACGATGTTTCAACACTAGCGTTCCCTCATATAACGAACATGCTTCAATGAATAAATAGGGTATGCATGTTCTGTCTGTTTTATATTGACAATACAGTGGCGTATATGTCCTACTGGGCCTTCTGAGGATTACTTAAAGCACTTGCCAACCTGCAGCATTACATCAATACCATTTGGGTTAATCGTAGTAGAACATGGGTTTTGTAGCACAACATAATATGTGTAGTCAAACAGACATCCGCGAGTGGGGAACATACAGCAGCGGTCACAACCACTGGCCAGATGGACACAGCCCAACATGTTCTACATTTTACATATGCACATTTGTGTCCATTGTAGGACCCAAAAATTTCTCCTTTTGCAACGCCAACTGGGTGCAAGCGGAAGACCAAGATGAACTACAGCCATGACTACGGCACAGCTACATATATGCACCACCAGCATGTTCAAGGTTGATGACAACTGTCCATGAAATGCGGGACATATGCACAGAAATCCACAGATTGTCGAGTCCACAGATGTGCGTCCACATCCCATTCCAGCACACATGGAGGATTTGCTATGGGTGCTGTCGAGGGTTGCAGCCATGGGATCGTGGGTATGCAGAAATGGGTGTTGGAGATGATTGGCAGATGATCCATTGTCCCGCCCCGTGGGAGGGATGTGGGTACAGAACATGCCTTACCACCCACCAATACTGACAATCATCCACCAGAGAATGCTACATGCAGCTGTGAAATGGGTACAGCCCTACACCAGTGTCCAGTAGGCATTTCCCAAGGATGGACAAACGTACGGACAAGATGGCACCCATAATAGCAAACCTGGTGCAATCACACAGCCGTAGTAAGGCATAACACAGGAAATACAGATGGAAACAACAGTAGACACACCCCGTAGACATCCATCCTGCCGTGCGAATCCGCGTACAGCAGCCAAGGTGCTAGCAAGTATGTGGGGATCACCCGCTTCCACTCGCGGAACATGGGCGACCTGTGGAACACATAGTAATGGCACACCAACACAGTCAAGTAGGAAGGACATACTATGGTTAAAATATGGCGTTCCCACATAAATAACATACTGTCATGAATAAATAGGTTCTACATGTACCGGCTGTGTTATAATGACAATACAGTGGCGGATAGTTCACAATGGTACCTCTGAGGATTACTTAAAGCAGTTGCCAACCTGCAGTACTACAATAACACCATATGAGTAAATTGTGGAAGGACACGGGTTCCGTAGCACTACATAATATGGGTAGGCAGACAGACATCCGGGACTGGGGAACATACGGCGGCAGTCAAACCCACTGGCCGAATGGACACAGTCCAACATGTTCTACACTTTACATATGCACATCGGTGTCCATTGCAGGACCCAAAAATTTCTCCTTAAGTAAGTGTGGGCAGCATAGTGTGAACCAGAAGAGGTGACAGCCGTGACTACGGCACAGGTAGATATATGCACCACAAGCGTCTTCAAGGGTGATGACAACCGTCCATGAAATGCAGGACATATGAATAGGACTCCCCAGGCTGCTGCGTCCATACACGTGCGTTCACATCCCATTTCCGCACACATGAAGGGTGTGCAAGGGGTACTGTCGAGGGTTGCAGACATGGGATCGTGGGTATGCAAAATGGGTGTCGGTGTGGATTGGCAGATGATTCGTTGTCCCGCCCCATGTGTGGGACGTGGCCATGGCATATGCGTTACTCCGCAATAATAATGCCGATCATCCACCGGAAATGGAGAATGCAGCTGTGAAATGTTTACAGCCCTATACTAGTGTCCAGTAGGCAGTTCCCATGGATGGACAAACGTACGGCCAAGATGGCACCCATAGCTGCAAACCTGGGGGAATCCCACAGCTGTTGCAAGGCATAACCCAGGAAATACAGATAGGGACTACAGTAGACACTCCCCATACAAAGCCAGACCGCTGGGCAGATACCAGCGTACACAGCACTCAATCTGCCAGCACATCAATGGGGATCACACGCTTCCATACAGTGGAACAGATGGGTGACCTGTGTAAACATACCAATGGCACAATCTCAACGTCTGCTGGGAATGACATACGATGGTCAAACTATGGCGTTCCCACCAATGAAAGACATCCTTCGGTGAATTAATAGGATTGATGTCAATAGACCATGGCAAACACCCAATGAACAGGAAAGACTTGCTGGCACCCTATGGCCACAAACCATGTCACACATAGGTAGATGGAACAGTCAACTTAAACATTTCGTCCACGACCGTGCATATGGTATCCAAAGGTACTTCATAGACATGTATGCGCTATCACCCGTAGGCCCCGTGAGACTTACACATAACATGGAAGTATCCAAGCTTTAAATGTCCACCCTTACACTTCCATTTGTCACTTTCTATGCGAGCAATGAACATGCAGCCACAGCATAGAAAGCACAGACGCACTGCTAACGAAACACACACATGTCAACATCACAGAAAGCATACTATGAACACACGTATTACATGATATTGTACTATGAAACACAAACAAACCAGCAACCTGCGGCAAGAATAGTCCCCGTAGTTCGACACAACACAAGTCTTCGTAACATTTAAACAGTTTATTAAAACATGCAACGTTTCCGTTGTTTCCACAATGTCTGCAGAAAAAAGCAAAGTCTAAGAATGTTCACAATCAACAATGTGAGTCTTAACAAGATTTTAAATATCACATTGTTGATTGTGAACAGTTAAATTTGCTTTTCAGAAGAAGTTGTGAAAGCAACGGAAAAACACACACATGGAAGGGACGGAGACGAACCTACCTATCTACATGAACTCACTACAGTATGAAGCATTTACAGAACGTGCTACCGAGTTTACTGAACAGAGCGCTGTCAGAGGCATACTTGTAGGCTGGTGACATCACCCACAAGACAATAGTTGGCAATAGCCAAGGTATGTGTTGCGGAGCGTCTAAAAGCATGTTCATTCGCAGAGGCAGCTGGAAACACACACACACACACACACACACACACGGAAGGGACGGGAGACGAACCTATGCCTATCTACATGAACTCACTACAGTATGAAGCATTTACAGAACGCTACCGAGTTTACTGAAGAGAGCTGTCAGAGGCATACTTGTAGGCTGGTGACATCACCCAAGACAATAGTTGGCAATAGCCAAGGTATGTGTTGCGCAGCGTCTAAAAGCATGTTCATTCGCAGAGGCAGCTGGAAACACACACACACACACACACACACACACACGGAAGGGACGGGAGACGAACCTACGCCTATCTACATGAACTTACTACAGTATGAAGCATTTACAGAACGTGCCAAGTTTACTGAAGTGGCTGTCAGAGGCATACTTGTAGGCTGGTGACATCACCCACAAGACAATAGTTGGCAATAGCCAAGATTTGTGTTGCGGAGCACCTAAAAGCATGTTAATTCGCAGAGGCAGCTGGAAACACACACACACACACACACACACACACACACGGAAGGGACGGGAGACGAACCTACGCCTATCTACATGAACACACTACAGTATGAAGCATTTACAGAACGCGCTACCGAGTTTACTGAAGTGAGCGCTGTCAGAGGCATACTTGTAGGCTGGTGACATCACCCGCAAGACAATAGTTGGCAATAGCCAAGATTTGTGTTGCGGAGCGCCTAAAAGCATGTTAATTCACAGAGGCAGCTGGAAACACACACACACAGAGACACACACACACACACACACACACACACACACACACACACACACACGGAAGGGACGGGAGACGAACCTACGCCTATCTACATGAACACACTACAGTATGAAGCATTTACAGAATGCGCTACCGAGTTTACTGAGCAGAGCGCTGTCAGGAGGCATACCCCTACGTGGGTGGTATCATTTGCAGAGGCAATGCGCCCGATTGGGAGTTAGGTCAGAGTGCGCAGTCACGCAGCCTGTTACCATCCCAAGGTCGCCGTACAGTAACACGTTAGTGCTGCAGTCGGGAATACCAAGTAACTACTGATCAGTACATCACTGCCTACTGGGCATGCTCAGACACTTAGACTCGGCACAGAGCAGACATGCATACACATGGTGCGATGGCATGGGTGGCGGAATGTGGACCGTCGTGTGTGTCCAGCCACACAACAGAAACCTGGCCATGCCACAGACGTGGCCGTTCTGAAGCCGATACAGGCATGCACCCGGGTATAACTGCAGTCGGCCGCGGTGTGCACTGTGCTGTGTGTCTATCTACACAGCTGCCTACTGGGCATGCTCAGACACTTAGAGTCGGCACAGAGCAGACATGCATACACATGGTGCGACGGAATGGGTTGCGGAATGTGGACCGTCGTGTGTGTCCAGCCACACAACAGCAACCCGGCCATGCCACAGACATGGCCGTTGCAGCGGGGAATATCTAGGTGCAATTAACCATGTGTAGGACTGGCCTACAGTTTGTTGCATGCTACAGACAACCCTCCCAAACACAGGCTACCTGCACAGATGTCCTGAGGACACTGGTGAGTGGGCATGCTCTCACAACAGCACCGTATTGGGTGACATGAACCACCCATACATAGACTGGGAACATCAGCCATGGCACAACACACTACGCCACCAGTCACAGGTGTTCTCACACCTGGCCACTGTTAAACAGCCATGCATCATACATACTAGGGGAGGATGTCTGACAGTTCTGCCCATCACACATGGTGAGGATATGCCCCACACAGGATGTACAGCCCTCAATGGTGATGCCAGACCATATAGTGGATCCACTGGTCATCCACATCCTGTAACCAACACCGGCATGGGGGACCTAAGTGATGACCTCTCCACAACAAACCACACACATCATACGACCGGTGTGGTACCCTACAAGTCCTCCATGCCAGTGTTGAACCCAGGCCAGACTGGCAACCGCCAAACGAATGCATTCTCTGAGCACCCACATGCATGTCTGCAACAGGCAAACATGATAACATCAGGACCTTGTCCACCACAGGTAGGCACATGGTGTGGTGGACCCCAGCCACTGACTAGCTGTACATCAACAGTTGGAGCTAATACATGACAGAGCAATGTCAATACCAGGGAAACCATCTCCCATTCATACCGGTGTCACCATACGGCCACACATACAATCATCCACGGCCGCTTGTGGGAGTGGTACTGCAGAGGGCACATGAGACAACCATAGGGCCTTCCTTAACTGTGGTAAGGACATGGTTGGGGCACACAGACTTGGCTGGAAATGGTCCAGAATGGTACAACGGTCACTGCACCCACAGACATTGTCTGCAAACCAGCGGACATGTTCCATGCATACATCCACCCCCAAGAGGGACATATCCATCCCACCAGAGTGTAGCCTCCCAAACATCTCATATGGCCTGGAGTGATCCCATATCTCTATGGCGGTTGACACAGCACCAATGGGCACCAATGGTGTCCCTGGCTGTGTGCTACCCATCCTCATTGAGGGCCTCGGCCCACACATGCGGCCACTGTGTCATGTTAGCCTTACTATGGGCTATGTCCCCAATGGATGGCATATGGCATCTGTGGTCCCACTATGCCAGGGTAGTGCTCTTATGGACTGTAGACAGCCACACCCTATCCGCTTGACAAGCCTTGTCTGCAAAGCTGTGGGGAGGTCCATACAGGTGCCCATGGATACAGACAGTGGTGTACAGCCAATACCAGAACATACCCACAACAACATAGTCAAGGGCGGATCCTGCCTCCCGAACCTGCTCGTCCTGTCTGGAGTGGTCACCAAGGCCATTGATGGGGATACGTGGGTTTGCACACAGTACCATGACCTGGTGGGATGGCCATGCCTCGGTCGAGGATACCAGCCATCTCACCCAATCTCCTATCCAGAACATCGGCAAGATGCTGTTGGGCATTCGCCAATGCCTGGATGTTGTCATTCAAAGAACGGATTGCAGACCTCTGCAGCCTCTGCCCTTCCTGGTTCTGCCATTCGGCACGTGCCTGCGCCGCCATTACAGTCTGGAACATGCGTCTGGTTATACCAGCTGCTGCACCCTGTACGGCAGGTGTATGTCTAGCGGTGCTCCCCCTACGAGCAGCACCTGCCACATGCCTGCGTGGCACTGCACCAGTCATTACACTGGCAACATTGTGTGTACCCACACCTTCTGCAGCCACCACACATTCCTGCTCGGTGCCAACAGACGCTGACTGACTGTCATCTATGGGCAACGGTGTTGGGGTATGTGTCGGCATCTGAACCGTGTTCAGGGATGAAGGGGAAGTAAGTGTGATGTTCTCCAATGGCACAGTGTGTGCCTGTGACGACCCTGCCTGTGCCTCATGCACATGGTCATCACCACTAGTATCTGTGGGGACACTAGCATCAGCTGGACCGCAGGAGGGAACTCACCTACAGCACCTGTCAATACAAAGGCATACCGTCAGTTACAATACACACACACACACACACACACACACACACACACACACACACACACACACACACACACACACACAGACATCATGCATGTGATAATGCAGGTGGCATGCAGCATTCACACACCACAGACCAGTGAATGTAGACCAGACATTCCTAGTGGCAGTATGCACACTGCCCTGGTGGGAACAGTACAACAAGCAGGTGTCTTTTAGTAGGCATGCAGTACACACATTCATGGTAGTTTGCATGCATCACCGTGATACACCGTGTGGCCACGGGTGTGTTGACAGTACACATGTCTGCCGACACTATGTCATGTACACCGCATACATGTGTGGTATCATGTGGACATGTGACGATGGTGTCCCACTGCATGCAGCACATCACAATGGCTGTCATGGTGCAGTGTTATGTGTACAGTCTACAGATACAATGTATGGGTAACAGGAATGTCTGTGCAGGTGCGGTTGGTGTGAGCTGTGTACATAGCTGTACAGTGTGGAGTGCGGGCACTGTGCCACTGCACAGTAGCAGGACACAGTTATGTTTCTGTGTGATGCGTGACCTGGACGCATTACATTGCCATGTCTGTAAGTCGGTTCATCCGCTCAGCATCACGTATGTGGTGGATATTGGAGGCACCTGTAGTAGCTGTGGAGAGGCATTCCATGTCAGTGGTGTACTACATCGGATGTCCAGGGGGGCCACTACAGTGATGAGCCCACTATGTGTGTACAGGGTGCAACGGTGACTACCCACTGTGGATGTATTGTGTGGTAACATGCCTGTAGGTATCGACCATGGCCTTGTCTGTCTGGGTCATTGACAATTGTGTGTGGTGGACATCGTGCACATGGCCCTGTGGTGGCCCATGTGACATACAACCATACTAGTGTAAGGTGTCACATTCCCTACAGATATGCAGACAGTGTGGATGTCTGCTATGTCATGCATAGGTCATGTCATGGTGTGAAACTGTTGCAGCCAGACATCCACGTGCATGGGACATGGCATGTGCCATGTCACAACGTGTGCACCTGATGCAGGGGCATAGGTCACATTGGTAACACCTGTGCTCTGGCAAGATCACAGCTCACTATGTGGTACTGTGTGCATACTGCAGAGGCATACCGATGCATACTACACATGCAGCCATTGTGGAACACCTACACCATTGTATGCATAGCTGAATGCACGTAACACACCAATAGGTCGTGTGGTGTCATGCCACTCTACGCTAACGGTCGTATCTACTGTACATGGGTGGTGTGTGTGTCGGGTGGTGCAACCTGTATACCATGACTGGGGCACACACAGGTGTGCATGTCATGCCTGGACACATGGGGAATATCAATACACCATATCATGCCTTTGACTAGCAACAGACTTACCTGCAACAGACCCTTGTGTTTGCGGCACGCCAGACGTACCTGTAAAGGGATGACACAAAGGTATACACATTATCCATTACTATCGCCACAGTCAGCAGTGTGCATGTCACATCATGCATCTGTGAGTTAGCATGTGCTATGCACATGTCTGCTAACACAACATAGCATACTGTAGTATGCGTCCTGTGTGGCCATATACCTGGCATGTATTGCTATATTATGTGTTGTACTATGACACCCACCCCCACATCACTTATCATACAAACATGCATCCCTGACTTACCATGCAGCCCCAAGCTCATAGTTCGGGAGACACCCACCTCCATGATGGACGCATGGGTTTCTGCGTGTTGTTCCATGGGTGTCCCCAGACTGGCCAGGAGCTCCTCCGTGGCTGTGAGTGGGGGCTGGGTTGGTGGCCCACCACCTGTCCCACGTTGTTGTCTGGCGATTGCAGCGGCACGCTGTCTTGCATGCCGGATCAGGTCTGTGCAGTGCCTGCGGATCTGCTGATAAGTGCGGTTGTATCCGCCCAGGCTGTTCACCCTCCTGCACATCTCCTCCCACATCTCCTGTCGTTCCTGTGCCTGCTGTGGCACATGACTGAATAAGGCGTCATGATTAGTATGGAGGTATGGGATGATCACCTCCTCCTCCTGTCGACTGAAAGCGGGAAGCCGGGAACGTGGCATTATCTGTAAGACATAATGATGGTGGCAGGTCACATTTACACTGCTGTGCTGGCATACTGTTGGAAATACATTGCTATGACAAGTACGACATCTGCACAGTAATCTGTGAAAGGCATCATGGCAGTGACACAGCTGATGTGTTGGCTTCACACCATTGAGCAGTGGGTGTCACATCATATCTGTTTGCCACCCCATCACACTGTACACGCACCATGTAGATGTTAGCCAGCTGTGGACATGTGTACCTGGCTGCACCTGTGTCCATATCACTGGCATAGGTCCCCATGTGACGTCGGTGCTGCTGTTCACCTAGACGCTGTGTATATGTCAGTACACATCACATCTGTAGCCATTGTGAACGTCAGCAGTGGCACTGTACACATACACATGGACACCTGCACATGCATGTGTTGTGCCATGTACATCCACACAGCACTGTACGGGTGTTGGACAACTTGCCACAGCTCACCTGTGTTGCACATGTGATAGACATAGGGCAATGTGTAACCATGACACATTAGCAGGACAGGCCATGCATAGCATGTACACACACACATTGTCCAGAGCATCACACAGCACCTGTGACACCACAGGGTGCATCACCGCCACATTACTGCTGTGTATGGTTGATAGTGAGAGTGCCTTTTGTCCATTGCACCATGTAGGACTGTGATAGCTCATGCAGCCTTGCTGGGCAGGTCTGCATGGTATGGCAGGGTATGCCACATACATGGCACTGGGTTGTGATCCACCTGGGGGTTTACGATATTGGCAGGGTGGCTGTCCATTCCATATGTCATTGCTATGTGTATATGGACATTCAACATGTCTATCGCCATGGTGTGGACACTGGCCTCAAGCAAGGTATGCTGCACACTGCTTGCTGAGGGTGTGTCTGGTGCATGCAGGTATCACACATCCATGCATACACTGTAACCCAGGCAGGTGCTATGTGCTGGGATATTGATCAACACAGTGCTGTATGTGGACACACACCACTATCTCGTGCACATGGATGGTTGCCTGCACTGATGTGGGTACCACATATGTGTACATCCAGTGCCTGCTGCCACCCCCATGTCTGCTGCTGCACTACACACCGCCATCCCTCCCTCTGTGAATGTGGTGTTGGGCACAGCATAGGTATCCATGTATGGGGACAGGGATGTTCACATAGCAGGGTCACTGATGGTATCGTCGATCAAACCATACGCGTATGACGCACCCCTCACACATATAACCCATTCATATTGTTGTTCACAACGGTGACACAGCTATATTGCTATGCCAGAGACATTCACAGCCATACATACACAGATGCATGCACGTCCATCTGTGGCATGGCCTGGACTATTGGTGTGGTTCAGCACATTACATGTTTGACTGCAGCTGGCGCAGACCTACTGTGCACATGTCTACATGGTAAGCCTGTTCTACAGTAGGCATCTGTGATGTGCTGTGCACATCTCATATCTGCACATTTGGTTGGTGTCCATCGGTCCACGGGCCAGTGGTGGGAGACACAGGGATGTTGCTGAACATATATGCATGCAACCCTGTACAGCTGTAACACTAGCCTCTCAGATGCTCATGTGTCGTGGACGTGAACACCGTACACACACATGTGGTTGTGGGCTGCCGTCCATACCCATCTCCTCCTGTGGGTTGCTATCATCCCACACACTCCTTGTATTGTATGTTCAGGCTATGCACCTATGTGGGGCTTGTGGGCATACAATACAATACTATATGCCTTTGCACCCATCACAGACAATGTCACACTGGTACACCGGCAGCCGTACACATCACAGCTTGTTGTCGGCACGTCACATGTGGTACACACATAACACATCTCCTGTGGGACATGGTCATTTGTACGGGCATGTCCAGCAGTCACATACCACAGCTACCCCTACATGATGGCTATGCAGGACATGTGTCTGTACAGCTACTGTGACATGTACACGAGCAATGCCCCCCTACCTACATCACATGGTACTACCTGTGGAGTATGTGTGTCTGCATCCATGCTATGGACATAGATGACAATTGTACATCAATATGTGCAACATAACTCATTGGGGGTTGTCATGTGCACATGTTCCATGTGTCAATGCATTGTTTGTCTCTGTTGGGCGGTCATTGTTGTGCATGGTTTACATGGCTGACATAGTGTACTGTGTCTGATTCCAGGTATTTCATTGGGCTACCAGCATTGTACATTTCTACAGCACATTCCAGCCATCATGTAGCCAGCTTACATGACAGTGGGAGGTGTTCCGCCATGTGCACATATGTCACACAGTATGAGGGTGACTGACACACATTGTCAGGACTGGGTTCTGACTGCTGTGGATGTGTGTACTGGTGTTGACAACCATGACTGCACCAGATGGTGTCTTCTGGATGTGTAAAATTCACAACACACACCTACATTCACATAGCAGCACATCGTCCACGACAATGGACATTCCTGCATGACCACTGTGTACGGTATGTCTGTATGACCACTGCATATATCACTGGTAGCCACCAGCATGGCTGCCTACAACAGCGGTGTGTATCCTGTGCAAACATGGGTTACACCTGTCACAACACACCTGTGTCAGATGGCCCTGTAGTGGGTGACAGTGCAGTTCCATACATCATGTAACAGTATACATCGTGCACCAGTATGTTGCAGACATGTGAACGGCTGTGCTAGTCGACATATGCACACATGACACATCACCTGGTACACCGTGTCTGCCTTGCCACCTGCTATTGTGACCACCCTGTGATGACATTGTACGGCCCACATGGACTGGGACATGTGATGGCTCAATGGTGAATTAACCCTCCAGGTGTGTGTCTAGCCAGGTGTCCAGTAGCCAGTGGTCTGCACGCAGGGATAGTGTACATTGGCCTACTCTGTCACTGGGACTGTTGACTATGGTCATACTGTAGTTATGCAGGCATGTAGTGTTTGTCCAGTCTGATAGCCGTGTTCAACCACACTACCGTGGCACACATGACCTGTGGACATCTGCCTAAGGTGTGCAGCCCACATGTACATCTTCACATGCTATGCTGCCTGTGCAGCGGTGTCACATGTCTGTCTCCGGCAGGGCTGTCACAGGTAGGCACAGCATGCAGTGATGTGTGACAATGCTTACACCCTCCACTGTGCTGTACACAAGCACTGCACACACAGTACAGCACACATGTCATTTATCTGCAGTGCCTGGGACCTGCCTCCATGCCCTACACGGCACACCTGCCAGTCCAGATTGTACACAGATCATACCTCCCAGGCACATACCTAGACCACAACACACACGGGTGGGTGGTTCCCACACCACACAGTGATTTACACACATACTGTATATTCCCAAGACACATTGCATCATAGGTAATCCATGTTCAGATACCCATGTTCGTGACCACTACGCACATTGTGACACGCGACAGTGAATACACTGTACACCACAGGTTACATGCTGGTCGTGTTGGCATACTGTACATTGCACCTAGGACAGTTGCTACTGCTATGTATTGACAGCAACACGCCCTTCCCTAGTATGGACTCCCATGTACCCACACATGCTTAGCCATGCAGTACGCATAGCTGGGTGACACATTACACGACACATACCATACCTACACTACCCTCGGCATGCACCAAACCTCCATGTGTCTGTGTGCTATGCCTACACACATCCCCCCTCTGTTTGCTGAACATCCATGCTTCTCATCCCTGCTAGCCACACCCTAAACACACAACCATAGCAGCATGCATGGTACATACACTCTACAGCCAGTATTACTGACATCCACTGACAGAGGTAGTTGATGGCATGGCACCCCGTACGATGGACAGTCTACGTGCCTATGCCAACACTGATCACAGTGCACTTCTGCTACATTTACACACTGGTAGGGACCATGCTATTCCACACAGAGACATGGTGGTACTGGCCTTTTCACAGACGCCACAGTGGTATTCCTGTTCCATGCACACATGCTGTATGAGCACATGTGCAGGCTGTTGCACGGTAGTTATGTTCACCTGTGTGTGGTGTGTCACTTGACAGTCATGGTGTGTCCTCATGGTGCATCACATACTCTACAGCTAGCTACCTACACATGACTGCCAGACATTGCAGTGTGGGCCCTCACACAGTGTGGTGGTATGTCTCTGCTGTTTGACTACATCCACATTCAATGCAGCATACCACAGTCATGCAGGCATTGCCAACACAGATGTTGCTGGCATCGTGCCTGCCAATGGGGTACCTACCAACAATACACACTCTCACTCACTACAGGGTTCCAATCCTTGGCTGGACATTGTATTAACCCTGTGGACACATACATAGTACTGCCATACACATGTTATGTCCGGGAACACAGTCCCAATGTCACCTCCAATCGCCGTAGTTGTTGTATCCCGCCAACCTGGCTGTTACATGTCTCTGCAGCAGCACACTGCATTGACTGCTAGCCCATTCATGTACGTTGTGTACCCTGACCACCACACTACCACATCTATCACACTACACATGGGTGGTACTGCATTGCACGTATGGGGCTGCATTTTTACACCCATGACTGGGCCATTCAGTATGGCACTGGGCCACATCTTGACATACATGCTTCACACACTCATTGACTACCTGCATGCCTTTACTGGCACCCTTGTTGGGCTTACGTGCGCCACAGCACACCACATCCCATGCTGGCCACCTGTCATACTATTGCATGGGTGGTTGGGGTGGTACAGAGGGTATCACATCAGACATGATCTGCTCTTTGCCCTTCAGCGCCATTCCACTTTATGCTATTGCCAATGTACACATCCAGCATCACATCGTACCCTATGTCTCGGGATGTTACGCCATGTGCCTCCTGTACAGGTCACACAGTGGTGCAGGCATATCATGCTAACTACAACAAGTCAGGGACGTGTGACATTGCACAGTCCTCAGACATGTGGCCCCTCATGCTCAGTATTTGCATACGTACACTACCTGCTGTCACACAGTATTGTCCATGCCTACATATACCACATCTACATACCTGGCAGCATTCTAGCTCAACCTACTCATATTGCTAACAACCATACAGGTGTCAGTGTGGCAGATATATCATGTAGATATCATTGCATCAGTTACATCACACATAGTGCATACACATCACCTTTGCATAGTGACAGTCATGCAGTGTGTATCCCATGGATACTGTCCCTATACATGCATATCACGTTGTACATGGTTGATGTACACACACATGCCCCACATGGTGCTGTGGTTGCCATATTCCACCATGGCGTGGGTACACATGTGCAGGACCACGCATTTCTGGACCGTATGTCTAGCTGATACCTTGGGTGCCCTTGTACCTGTGCCATACACACATGTACACGCGGGCAGTGTTACAATAACACATGTGTGGTGTACCTTACACAATGGATACAACGTTACATGTCTCAGTATAGTCATGCTGTGATCTCTACCCGGCTCAGACAGTTTACATATGCAACTGACAGTCATGTAACACATCTGTACTCACCTGCATACCACTAACACAGGGGTGTAATCTACTCTGCCATGGGCCATGTTCTCCGCAGTACTGATGCATGTAGTACTCCTACATGGCGTTTGCAGTGGGCAGGATGGGAGGAGTGGTCCTGCATGTGTGCACACATGCCACATTGCTCAGCCCGGGCGTCTGTGTGACATCCACAGACTGGACACACACCGTGCTGTGGGACATAGGTCCTGTGCACATCCCACAGGGGCACACTGTGTCACTAGTCATGTGATAACTCCCTTGCTGGTAGGGTGACACAGACCCATGGTACCACCACAGCGGAAGTACTGTATAGACATACAGTTGACATCCACTTCTGCCGTTCAGTGGACACTACCATGGGGGGGTGACACTACTGTGTACATTGCACATGTGTTTACACACGGCCCTGTCGGACATCATTGTGGCACACATTGCACCTGCTACGGAACGTTTGGACATGGTTACTTGCTGTTCCCTCCATTTCGGGTACCTATTCTGCTACTACATTGTCCCATATGTGCAGGCCATACATATCTTGTTTATGTACATAACATTAGGCCATCCCTCCATCATGCATGCTATGCCTGTGATACTGTCTATGATTTCTGAACATATCCATCATGACAGCTTTGCATTACACATAATTGACATAGTCACCCCTACTGCGTGGGATACGTGCACGTCGTGCGCACATTCCGTATGACATCGACGGTATATGCCCATGCACATGTGTGCTGTGACACTATACATACATGGCCTATCTCCTGCTGTGGGGCTTCATTGTTCGATATCCACTGACAGCATCAGCGTGGGTGGTGGCATTGTTCTGTGTTTGGAATCCCTATGGCGGACCTTGGGTTATCACGTCTGTGTACATGTTGTCCCACTGCTGTGCACACGTTGTCCGCAGTCGTTGGTATGCTCCGCGGCTTAGCATTACATGACCACCTTTCACCACTCTCTGCCTAATGGACAGGTATCTTTACTTACACACATCGTTCACATACAGTGCAGATTAGTCATACGTATCATGCGTTACACATCAGTACATCTCGTGGGTTCGACATACCTTTCCGGCCTTCGCTTCTGTATTCGTCAATATCTTCCTCTCAGTATTTTCTTCGATAGCGTTTGTGTTCGCTGTGAACATACGGTTTGAATATCCAGGAGTCTTCCTTTATTCGTCGTCACCTGAGGCATGTGGGTTCATCACGCCAATAGCTGTTCCTCGGTGTGTACTTATGCACATATCACTGGTGATCCTCCTCCATTCGTACGTTACCCGGGAAACTAGGCCATGGTTCATTCCTCGTGTGGCTGTTAGTTATTTGCACTACCTTCGTGGGGATGGTATGTATTGTATAATGTTTGTGTGACTGCATACGCTATGTGTGGTGTCAGGTACATTACGCTGTGGTGTTAGCCGTGGATTGTGTGTGTTGGGTATGGTATTCTGTTTGACATGTGGGTGTCCGTGTCCTGGCGGCGTCTGTCGATGACATTGTGCATTCAGATGTGTAACATAGCTGTTATATTCCTGTACACAACGGATGCAAGGATGCATCAGCTGCTGCTAGTGTTTCCCACGGGGCTTGTTGCGGGTATGCCGCTGTCATTGACTGCCTGTATGTTTTTGCTACGGTTGTAGCTGTTATCCCTTTGATATGTGCGATGGGGTATATCTGCGGATGTGGGTGACGGGTACGGGGTGTGGGTCTTGCATTTATACATACAAGATATGCTTGTGTGTGTGCTCCATCCCTGCTTGGGGAGCTGCAGGTTACCTGTCTGTTGTTCTGGGAATGTTTGTTTTGTTGATGTCGTGTGGTGTCGGTATCGCCTGCATGTGTGCTTCCTGCACGTATTCCTCCTTCACATTGGTTATATATCTGCGGATGTTCGTCCGTGCCTACTATCCATTGGCATTTTGTCACTGATAGTTACGGTGATTGTGGTCCTATACTTGGGACGGCCTGTATGCTACCGGTAGCCTCCTATTCGTGTGCCGCTTGCTTACTTAACGGTCGTGGAACACACAGCGGTATTTACGGGACCGTAAGTGTTCACGATCGGTGCCTGGATAGCACATTCGTATTTTCGCCGTACATGCCTGATGCTGTGTAACGTTGCCGACGTATCGTGTTGAGTCTACCTTATGGCCGCCATACATACGGTCATGATTTGTACATGCGTCCTTTGCATCTCCTGTTGGCTATGACCCTGTGGTACATTCTGGGACATTTCCGCTTTGCATCGTTTTACGTCGCCACGCGCATAGCCACTGAGGAGATGTCAGTACTACTTTGTGGGTATTGCTGTACATACGCCTATGGTTCCTGTACTGTATGCCTACGCATGTTATTACACTCCGCCTGTGACATGTCACCTACATACACATTTTACAGTGGCACACACATTACACACACACAGCGGAACACACGACAACCTCACCTCACACATACACATATTGCCGCCATGGCTCTCAACCTTCTATTTCTGAAATGAGGAACACACACATTAGTAATGTGGAACAAATGGGCATAATGTGGAACACATACTAATGGCATAGTAACAACTTCAGCTAAGTAGGTCATAGGATGGTTAAAATATGCTGATTTACTTACAATGAAGAACCTTTAATGAATTACTATGATTAATTTCTATTTACCAGGATGTCATTTAAATACATTCCTAACAATGGATGTTTGACAGACATTTTCAATGTGGAACTTTGAGGAACTGCGAGGAACATGAACTGTTTTAGACCCCAAATGAGGTACGTTCCCCATAATGACGTACACTTCACTGGTATGCTTGCCGCTTTCGCACCGACGGTTGCACACAATACCTACGTTGGCGCGCCGGCGGCGGCGTGTATCTCCGCACTCATATCCTATGGATATGACACGCACATATCCCGTTACTGTACCGTGGACTGGTGATCATCCCGACACGCGGATATGTATTGATGCAGGTTGACATATCCATGGCTGGCGTTACCTGCTCTGCCCACCCTCCCGGATGATCGAGTTGTCGGTCACTATGTTTACTATGTGGAGATTTCGCGTCTTACTTATCTGTGAACTTGCATCCGTGGGTTCCATATTAACCTGTTGTACTTTATATCTGTGTATGCGTACATATATTTCTACATGTGTACTGATATCTATTTCCGTATCTGTGTATGCACATAAGTACATATGTGGTCGACTTGCGGCGATAGTGGCAGCATACGGCTATGCCGTGTGCTGTAGAACTGGCGTGCGGTGAGGTGTTGGCATTCCATGCTCTGCTGGCTATTGGGTGTGCAGTGTTTGGGCGGTGCCTTTGTTGGAGTCACACATAGGTCCGGCCATACGGTACACATTACGGGCGGACATGTTTGTGTGGCGTCCATTTCACTGTGTGTGCAGGTAAGGAGGTGTCAGTCCATGGGGCCTACACTGTCAAAGTATGTGCTATGCGTTCCCTCTTTGCCAGGGTGTAGGCATATTGGGTATGCCTCTGTCTACCTACTGGGGCTGGCACAGAGTGTTCATGGCACTGAACGCCCTGTGCCTGTGCTTGCCTTGGCAGTTGTGGCGGGCTTGGTGGCCCTACACCATTATGTCCCTGCAGCAGCTGTTTCCGCAGAATCATATTCTGTAGCATACAACATACTATGAATATGTGGGCACATGTGCCTGGAGAGTACTGCAAGGCTCCACCGGATGTATCCAAGCACCGGAACCGTGATTTCAACATCCCAAACACACGCTCTATGATTATTCTGGTTTGTGCGTGTGCCTCATTATGGCGTTCTTGCATGTGTGTGTGTGCATTTCTGATGGGTGTCATCAGCCACAGCTCCAGTGCATAGCCAGCATCCCCCACAAGGTGACCTTGTGTGATGTCCCCCCTGGCGAATACCTGATACAGCTGTGAGGCATGCCAGATATGGGAGTCGTGGAAGCTTCCAGGGCTGCCAGCACACACATCCATGATAATACCCTGCGCATTGCACACAACCTGGCAATTGATGGAGGGGTATCCCTTGCGGTTTATGTAGCGTCTACCCTGCTCCCCGGGCAGTGACTTGATTTCTATGTGCGTACAGTCAATCGCACCCAGTACCTCCGGGTATTGTGCCACACGGTGGAAGCGGCGCATATTGCTAGCCAACTCCTCCTGAGATCTGGGGAAGTTTATATACTCATGGGCATGTCGTAACATGGCATCCAGGAACTGGTGTAGTACCCTAGATGCTGATGCCTGTGAGATACCCATTATATCCCCGGTTAGCCTTTGAAAGGTACCTGTAGCCAGTATTCGCAAGCTCACACATACCTTTGTGTCCACTGGGATGGGCTCCCCTCTGTTGTCTCTTGTTCTCAGGCGCGGCACAGCTCCACTATTTGCTGTAACGTGTCCCTGTCCACCCTGTAGCGCTCTACTATCTCCAGGTCTTGCAGCCCCTGGTAGGTCACCCTTGGTCTGAACACTCTCCTTCTTCTGTGAGGCCTACGGTAGTTGTTGGCACCGTCCTCCGCAACTCCGTCTGTCTCTGCCACATACCTATGCATCACGGCCACGGCGGCACCCACCATATACATATTAAAAGTTCCCCGTGTGTTTACACCCTACGGTGCGGCGTTTGGGAAATCGCGCTGTGTGTTGTGTGCATTCACACTTTATACTGTTGTGCTGTATACCCGGTGATGTCATTGGGTGTGTCTGTGCAGCTGTATCCATGGATTATTTTCGGTGTTTTACGGTTGCAACTGCAATGGTATTGCCTTTAGTGTTACATTACAGTTGCCTGCATTGGCTTAGCTTTGCATCTTACATTACTGCATCCTGCAGGCACATGGCATATGATGCATTTTATCTGCAGCCGCAGTTATGCTACCTCTGTACTTGGCTGTGCTATTTCGGTTCTTTGTTCTTTGCATTTCTACTACATCCCCTACTATCTTTGCATTCATATGCCTCCCCTTTCCCGTTATGCAGGAGTCTGCATACAGAGTTGTCGGCTGCCGCCGTTTGCCCTTCCTGGATTGATTGGTGTTGATTGCTCATTACGGCTCCAATTACACTGCTTCCGCATTTCCTCATATTCTCTGCATTACCTTCCTATGTCCTTGGTTGTTGACGGGGAGGCCGTCACATGACTGGGTTGGGGAACATAGTCATCCTCGTGCACATGCATCTGTGCGCGCATTATGTACTCTCAGCGCATCTATTTCCTCACACGTCTGTCCTGCTGCTGTGATGTGCATTGTACAGCCCAGGTTTGCTGGCCTCCAATATGCTTCCTCCTACAGTGGCACACCCCTCTGCGATTGACATGTATCTCGTGTAGGCCACTCCTCGGTGTAGTACCGCTGCGCCGTTTGCTCCATCCTTACACCGGCGCCAGCTTTGCGATTCACTATTATCTGCCTCATTTGCATGGCATTGACTGCTAATACATGGTTACGGCGCCGAACACTGCCACCACTCCTTGACAACCCTTGTGCTGGGGTTGAGGCTTTCCATACATACTATGGTGTGTGGTGGCTGTACAGCTGATGTGTATTATACAGTTCTTTTAGGACTTTGTCATATTATTTCATTGCTTTGCACCTTCTGTACACATATCCGGGGGTTCTGCTGTGGTTTCTACGTACATGACATTTTTGCCATTATTTACAGTTTGTGCATGTTTTCTTTGGACATTCTCGGTGCCTTTTGCCTTTGGCATATTGCACCTGTATGATACCTGACGTTGACAGCCTTCCGTTACTCCTTGGTCATGTTTGGGTAAATGTAAACCGTTTTTTTCGGTTTACATTGCCGTGCCCTTACGCTACGCATGCCCCACTTCGTGAATCGCTATTTGCCTTCATTTGCATGGTGCAATACCGCACACAGTGTGATTAGCATACCTACGCCAGGGGCGGCGCAGGTCCGGCGCACGCCGGTAGTGCACGTGGGATTGCTTCATACCTGAATCGCTCGGTGGCCATATTTGGCTTTATAACACCGACGCTATGCTGGCGCCTGGCGCAAGGTTCATGAATCCCGGGGTTTATGTGGTATAGGGTTTGAATAAGACACTCATGTTATATTTTATAACATTTTAATGACCTACTAGTGTTTTTTTATTGTAGTTTTGCATGTTAGTTTTGTATATGATATAGTAGATATGATAAATTTTCATTTATGATCATTTTGATAGTTTTTTTTTTATGTGCTCATTTTTGAAGTGCAGATGTTTGGTGGATGCACCACATATTCAGCATGTGTATCCTATTTTTTTCTGCAGGTTTAGTATTTAATATTTATATCACTCAACATTAATGCAAGGGAATAATAGAAATGTAATTAGAAGCAGTCACATGGCCCTGTAATTGTTATATGATGGGAATTGTTTGTGTTGTTCCTTATTAGTTCTTATGAAGTCCTTGAGTAAATATGGATGAAACTGCAAAACTAATAAAATCAGATCATCGTGCCATCTGGTGTGTCATATATCTTCAGATTCTTTTGACTGGTGGACGGGACCAGTGCTTTTTCCATTATGCAGAAATGTGATTTTTATACTTTCTGAATAACATTACTGCTAGTGGCAGGTTAGAGACTGATGAACAATTTTCAACCATCTTAGGATCTAGAAATGTCCTCTTGAAAATGAAAGTAGTTGAAGGCCATTTAATAAAGATGGCTGCCTTCTGCCCCCTTCCTACCTCCCATTTTCAACATTTATAGAAGGCTGTACTAAAAGTAAATTGTACCTATGAAGTGAGACAAAGGTTTACTGGTTGTTTACTCAGAAGATGCATATAGATGACATCAAACACAAAATGTTCTATAGTTTAGGTAGTTTTATAACTACTGTGTAGTGAGTTGGTTGAAGTTTAATTCTGTCAGGCTGTTTATGAGGCTGTTGTGGCTTATCATGTCAAAAGCTTTTCAGAGATTGAGAATTGGCAAGCTGGTTCATAGTTTCTTGGCGACTCATTCAAAGGAGGGCATACTCAGGGCTGCACACCCAACCTCCCTTAAATTACAACACAGTATCAGCAATCCATCTACAAACTGTAGGAAAAAACCCCACAGCCTTCTGCATCAAAAGCAGGTATACTACTTGTGCTACCAACTAATAACATTGCAAGCACTAAAAGAAAAGAATATCTTATAGTAAATGATTGATAGTTTCAATAGCTCTACCAGGCAATAAGCCATATTGATTTTGAGTGAATATAATCAGCTACGTGTAATATTAAATAATCCTCTTCTTTTTTCATAACTAGCCATGACCCACAAACTTATTTATAACACTGCTCCATCCTAAACAAAATTCTCTATCTCTACTCCCCAAGCAGATCATTCTGCTGCAACAACAAATTGCTCTTCTTCTCCAAAACACTTAATCAAACAGCTCTGTAGGGGACTTGTACTCATTTTATTTCCACAGATTAAAAAACGTCTTTACACTAGCTTTCAAACAAATGAACAACACTAAATTCTTTAAATTACAAGTCATACAATATCTGATTGACTCCTGGTTATGCTCCTGTTGTACACCAGTGTGAACCTCTGTGTCTATGCCTGTTGTAGCCTTTTCCCTCCCTCACTACATTTTTCATTATCTTTATTGCTGTTATGCCAGTTTAGTATTTATTATACTGCACTTTCAGGAAAAGAAGCATAATAAAAATGCCATATTTAGACATGACAGGTGTGTGCTACTAAATAAACTATGAAATATAAATATTAATGCAATGTGATATTACGTACCTCTTACAATACTACAGTGTAAAAATAGTGTGTCACTTTAAGTCTAAGCAAGTAAAGAGTCATACAGTAATATTATCTAGGTGGTTTTATTTGGAACTGAGCACATATGTATGTATAAGAATCTCTTGGAATTATTCAAAAATGCAAAAGCATATGAGTGCCTTAATATATTACACCATGGCACTATTTAAGAGTGTCATATTTAAATGAAGATGATCTCTATGGTGCTAAAAGCATGTCAACAATATGACATAATTAAACAAAAAAACAGCAAATTGGTATCTTTATAGTGAAACTGTTTTACACAATTTGCAATAACGTGTATGTCCATATTTAAGGTAAACTTCATATTTTAGAGGAGTATCTGTTAGCAAGAGTGTGGAATCATCTAGAAAAATATCTACCCTCACTCACAGAGTTCTTTTTAATGATTGGCCCTGCTTAAAATGCCTTAAAACTGACATCCATTGCATCACACTCAAATCTAATAATGCGGGTGCCAGGCTGCTTATCTCTTCTGATTTTGGATATAAAGTTTAATATGTAGGCAGTCTTACACTATTGCAATGCTTCTTATCAGTGCTCTCCTGTTAAATTGTATATATGATTTTACTATGGCAGCAACAACACAAGAATGGAACGTCTTCTTGTACTTAAAATTCCATGAGTGGCGGAAAGGAAGAACAGGATGTCTGTGCGACAATGCACATACAAACGTGACACGAGAGGTGTGTGTGACCAGACCATTCTTAAAGAAGAACTTCCTTAAAAAAAAAACAATGTTTCTTTTTTTAATTAAAAAGTAAACATATCAGTCCCTCAGCAAGTGAAGATCTTATTTTTTCCAAACAATACACTATCAAGAAAAGGCAGTCTCCTTTTTCTGGACAGTGCCCCTTAATTCCAGACAGTCTGGAAGAATTCTGGATGGCTGGCAACCCTAATAGACATGCAAAATGATGCAACTGTTCATTTCTCATAACTCAGTTCATTTGCTCTACCTTACCTATGTCTCCCATGGTTCATGGTAACTGATCTTTATGTAAAAACATCAGTTTACCTCTGATGGATGCCTGCATATCAAAATGCATAACTATAAAAAACTCAATCCACTGAAATAATAAAAGAATGCAAAAAGAAAACATGTTCCTTTTTGTGATATTACAAAGAAAAGAAAAAATACCCTGTCACATTCAAACTAAATGTGTCTGAAAAGTGATACTGTTATGGAAAGGGTACTTCTAAGGTAAGGTGGAGGGTTAAGGCTAAGGGCAGGGTGAAAGGCAGGCTAATGGTCTCATTTAGCATGTACTATTAAGGTGCTGCAGGGCGCACAAGATATGCTCAGACACAAACTATATGAACCAATACTCAGACACAACAGTAAATCTATCCCATTAACTAACCTTTACCCTAACCCATATAGGATCTTGCAAACACCCCTAACACCTAATGCCAAAACTTTCAATACAGCCAAAAGTTTGACATTAAAAATGCAAGCCACATTACCTGCTTATCTGCATGCATTCTTCACTTCTCTTTGGCAAATTCAAATATTGACCATCACTACATTTGAGAATATACACACATTTCACAAATTTCCAAACCCAAGCACACTTTTAATAAAAGATTCTTTGGACAACATTACATGGCTGGTCCTTCTGTCCATACTAAAGCTGTCTGCAGCTTCAAATTTTACTGACAGCACTTCCTCACATAACTGTAGTATCCCACAGACATATAATGATGAAGGAAAACACACACAGAATGAATCATTGTTGCTGTATAAATACAAATCTACTGGCAGTGATTTGCTGTGTATAATAGCAATCAGAGAGTTAATCATCAGTCAATGAAATCAAGTTTAAATCTCCTCCAGTTTAACTTCAGCAAAGTGAAAGTGAGTACTACCTGACCATAATTTCATGTTCTGATAAAAAAGAGTGGGTTACAGTTAATTAATAAAGCCTGTTATTTTGTTGTTAAAATATACAAAGGTACACAGGTTTGATAATAGTTTAGCTCATTTGGGACTCTTTATCTGTGCCTATGAATTACCTTAGCAAAGCACATATACAAGGTCAAACCAGACTTGAGTCTATTCAGGCTGATTAAGATAGAAGTACAGCTATACCATTTAGTAGACATGGAAGAATACATCATATTTAGGTCTTAAAAACAAATTTCTGTATACCTCCTGAACCAGACAACTCTTACAAATTATATACAAAACTTGTATTTAAACCAAACTTGAATAAATTGGTTGAGTAATTTATTATATAAATGTTCTCTACCCCAGCCCTAACTCTGACCAACCCAAATGACTGCATAGCCACTCAATTTAACTCCCATTTTATTAACTCACTAACCTCTGTACTAAACAGTACCCCTAATACTCCTTTGTTCATACCTCAAACCTCCACCAACATTTCTACCCTCCTCTATCTCAAACTTATCCAGACAAGTTATGTTGAAAATCTCCTTTCTAAACTAATACCTTGCACACTAGTCGCAGACCAGCTAGCTAGTGACCTTCTACTACTAGCTGCTACTTGCATCGCTTACCCTATATATATCTATTCTCATTAACTGGTCTACCTCTAAACAGTATGTACCACTCCTACTCCTCTGAAAAATAGCTCACGTCATATCCTTATATAAAGGTGGTCTCTCTACTGATGTATCCAACTACAGACCCATAGCCATTTTGTAACCATGCCAACATCTTAGAAAAATGCATACACAAATAGATCTTAGACCACTTTCTATCAAATAATCTATTATCTAATACACATGTCTTTCAACCTAGGCATAGCACCAGTATAGCTCTAATTAGCTTTACTAATACCGTAAATCAACTCAAAAACAAAAAAACACTAGTCTCTGCTGCCTTCCTAGATATGTCAAAAGCATTTGACACTGTATCTCATCAAATACTTCTCAATAAGCTGGCTTTCTACCACTGTAGCTCTGAAGCCCTAAGCTGGTTTCATAGCTAACTGTCAAGAAGGAAACACACCACTTTATGGGACAGTAAACTCTCCCCCAGCTCCCTATATGTGTAGGAGTCCCAAAAGGATCTATCCTTGGCCCACTTTTATTCACAGTTTTTACCAATGATCTAAACTCCTCAGCAAATCCAGCCTCAATCATATAATATGCAGATAATGCTTCCCTAATCTGCTCTGCCTCCTCTATCAAGGAACTCCAAGAAAAACTCAGGCAGCCCTCCACAATATTGAACTCTGCTTAACAGCCCATCAACTTATACTTAACCCCAATAAAACCAAGCTTATGGTCTTCTATAATACCTCAACAACAACCAACCAACCACTTATCTCTATTTCCTCCTCCAATGGCACAAAAATAGAATCTGTTGAAAATACAAAACGTCTTGGTGTCACAATTGATAGTGGACATAAGTTTGACAAACACCTTGCACTAACAATTAAAAAGAACCCATCCCTTATCTTTCCTGCTTTACTGTTCACAAATATTTACCAGTCTTCACAAATCTGAACTGAATAGCCTTGAATCTTGCTATAACAAAATAGCTAAAGTTGCCACTAATCAGTCTCAAAGATCTCACCATTGCACTGCCCTTTTCCAGCTGAACTGGTTAGAGCTCCCTCACCTACTTACTCTGACTCAGCTACTAACTGCCCGTACAGTCTTATACAAACCTGACAACTGCCCAGCTCTATCTGACCTTGTCCTACTCTACACTAACCAAAAATCTCTTAGGTCTGCTGATAAAGTATTGTTCAAGGTTAACAAAACCCAAAACTCTCACTGCGTCTCCTTATACTCACATATCATTGCCAAACACTGGAATTCTCTACCCCAGCATATTCTGTCCATCAATGATACACATTCATTTAAACAATCCCTAAAAGAATATTTTACCAAACATAGGCTTCAATCATGTTCTCCACCAGGCTAACTAATTTAACCCCTTACTGTCTAACTTCCTTCCCTCTACCACCCATTGTCAAGATTGCTTGGCAATTGAGCCTTCTTAGCTTCAGTTTGTGATATTTTTATCCTGAAAAAAAAACAAAAAACAAATATATATTTTTGTTTTGTCTGTATGAATAGTATAAGCTTATTGTACTACTATTGTTATGTGCTTTTAGATACAATCTCAAGGAACTTGCATTTGAACTCCTATTGTAATTGTCATATGTACAAATGTATAATTATGTAATCTTCCTAGGAGCTTTTCTTTCTGGGTCTCCGCTGAAAACGGGCTTCTGGTCCAGTCAGACACTACCTTGTTATCAAATGTAAATAAATAATAAACAAATAAAATAATTGCAGACTTCTCAAAGTATGCATTGTTTTCTTTCAAAATGGTTAACATTGTTGCACAAATAAATTTACCTTTTGTGGTTCAAATTTTCCCCAGTCCACTTCCATTCTGCATTTATCAGTCTTATAGGTGATCTCTATTCAATAGTTTAAGAGTAACAACAGAAGAGAAGCAGAAGAGAGGGAGGTGTAGACTTTTCAGTTCACATACAGTTAAAAAAAGAAAACATCTTATATTTACAGGCAACAGAAACAAATACATAATCTGCATAAATACAAAATGGGTATTAACCTTTGCACCAAAGAATATTAGTCATACAAGCAGAGAATGGTATGTGGTTTACTAAGAGAAGGCACAGAAAATGAAAGACAAGTAGTCATTATACTCAGATTTAGATGTACAACAAGTAAGGTAAGTGCACATTGCACTTATGCTACTCTTGTGATTAACTATCTAGCTGTCTGCACTTGCACTTCTACCTAGCAGAGAGCACAGAGTGGTGAATTTACAACTTTACTCTCCTTTTTAGACAGCTTAGTAAACACCAAAAAGGGAATTCCTGGAGAAACACTACTGACTTGACATGCAAGATGATGGAAACAAATCTACAATGAACGAGCCTCAGTAATCCGGTCAATGGGGTCTGCAGGTAAAACACTAACTACTGCCAGCTGCACCTTCAGCTGCCTGTATTACAGCCCTCATACCTAATATTTACCACCCTTGTTTTCAGGAGGTAGAGCAGGCCGAAGAAGCTCTAGAGACACCAATCAGCTTAGCTTTGGAAGTTTATATTGGGATTATTAATACATCACAGACCAAAAAAAGAATTTCTAAAAAGTGAATAAGTAAATTTAATTTGATTAATATTACATTAACTTGATGATTAACTCTAATAATACTTGGCAGCACAAATGGAAAGACAAATTTAGAAAGTAAAGTAAATACTTTAAAAGATAACCTGAGTCCAGCATTAAGCAATTCAAGTTATTTTTAGAATAAACGATTAATTATGTTTTAATAGACTACTAAATAAAGCAAGCTTAATGACACTGGAACCCAACAGACTGGTTTGGCTTGCAGGTTGTATCTTTATTACATATATACTTGCGTCAAATAACTATATGAAAAACTAAGCCTCCAGCTGAAATGGAAAAATCAATGCACAAGGAAAATAATTTACAAAATTGAATCAAGATCATTAAAACCAGGACACATAAATGTTTCCTGCCTCTGATAATGGTTTACTTCTAGAATGGCTTGAGACATGTTTTTTTTTTACTTTTTAAGACAATAGGCACATAAAAGACACAGTGGCCCCCCTTGCAAATGTCATTTAGAGACACACTACATAGCTGTCTTCTATATGTCTCTCAAAATAAGGCTGCAAGTCCTAAAGGTAATCAAGTATTCTTCATCACTGCTTTGTTGCTCTGCCCCAGGAATAAGTATTGATAATGTATTAATATATAATATATAAAATATTTTAGAATAATAAAAATTTTCTGTGCTGTTTTAACACAAATCTTGTGAAACTAGCTAATCAATAACTGTTCTTTCTATTTTACTGTACTTTTCTCATACCATGGCCGAATCCCAGTAGTGTTTTATTTCTGACTCAGTGTCTCAGAGTAAGATAATATATACATTCATGGGCCCTTTTAGTACAACAAGAATTTCCATTTTCCCTTACCAGCAGTCTTTCAGAATCCTAGTCCTCAAATATAATATGAATGAAAGATGCTGTTGACCTCTTTGACTTTTCTATTTCTGTAAAATATAGAAATGTTTCTAATCAGTCTACTACCCATCTTTTTTTTCTAACATGCAACCGAACTGAAGCTTTCTACAAACTTTCATTATAATGCTATTGATAAAATCAGCCATGTATTCATTTGTTGATTTGTTCACTTTCAACACACACTTTACCGTTGTCATGGTTATGAAAGAGTGAGAGCACATGGCAAAAAGCAATGTGTATAAGGCACACAAACATTACTGGACGGGATGCTGGTCTTTCAGAAATGTCAAGGATGAAATAATTTCAGATTTATAATCATTCTACACTATTTAATTTTTGCAGCTCTTTTGTAAAGGTGTGCAGTGTAGACCTATATCTGTTATCTTAAAGTGAGGTTCAGTATGGTGCTGTGTAATAAAATGATTAACTCTTTTCTAGTCAAAATCTCCAATCTAGTAGTCTCAAAAAAACTCAGTCCTCTGGATTCAATAAATCCGACAGTTATTTTTTGTTCTGTGTGCATATTGCACCACAATGCACACGCAGACACAAATAGTCTGTAATTCAATAAACTCTATGTAGCAACATGCAATCACGCCCAATCATGCGCACACTACTAGAGTCCGTGTAACTTCTGTGGCATGCAAATCACCCCTGCAAAGCTGTCCTTAGTGATTCAATAAACTCTAAAGCAATTGTGTAGACTCCATGTAGCTCTTGGCCATGTATTCGAAAAGTTTTTGAATACAGCTGTGGAAAGGAGACTACACGGAAGACAAACTAAGTAAAAGTGATCATATCAGCACACAACTGACCTTAAAAAGTAAAAATGCACACAGTAATATATATTTAGTCATTCTTGTTCTAAAAAAAGTTGAATAACAATGTTAACAATAATTAATAAATAAATGAAAGCCTCTCTACCCCCATACCCCTATACTATAAGTAATGTATACACCCTGAATTTAAAATGGCATGAAAAACAGCACTGACACTGCAATGTAGGCATACTGATTATGTAGGTTGTAGAATACAGCAAAATGTAAGGAAAAATTGTTGTCCCTTTTGTGTTATACATACCATTCCCCTGCAGTTCCCTTGCCTACACGATTACTAACCATGTACAAGAGGGTCTCTCTAGATGGTTACTATGCAAATGAGGTCCACACACTTTTGATTTACTGAATCCCTAAAACGTATAACCATGTAGGGCTGACCACTTTATGTAGGGACTCCTACAGTGTTTTCACGCTGCATCACTTAGTGCATTTGTGGGAAAATGAGGAATACATAGCAGGTGTCTGTGTAACTGGTATATAACTACTTCTATAGCCCCATGTATATGCTAGGACTGGAGTACAGATGGTGCAGAATTCGAGTATAAGCCCTGCAACTATCATATTTACCTTTTTTATTGTGTTGTTTGGTGCCCGTAGGGTTGCGGAGGAGCTCATAGTGGCAGGATGCAGAGCAATGACTGAAACTACACTTAATACTTGCAAGTAAATAGCAGGTGTGTCTCATAAGTGCTAATTGCAGTAAAAGCAGGTCACTTTCAGCAAAGTGCTATTCCACAGGTTATAAAACAGTCAGGTAGACTCAAGTCTTTTTCTCCTGCTTACTGCAATACCATTACAGTACAGTCAAGGAACTTTTAACCTGAGACAATGCTAGGGTCTGCTGTAGCTTTAATCCATATGTACATGCTAGAGGCTGAAGGTGAGGCTGCTGGTGTTGATGACAATAGGCCTAGGCTGAGGAGGAGAAGAGTGTTCAGGCCCAGGCTGACGTTTCACATGCTATATGACATGGAGATTGTAGAGCACTACAGGGAATACAGGGACACATTACAAGAACTGTCTGAGCTTTGCCGCCCTCATCCCAGACCCACAGCCAAAAGAGGGGAACCCTTCCCAGTGGAAACTAAAGTATATGTAGCTCTTAGGATATTAGCTTCAGGTATCATTCAAAGACCAGCTGGGGACATAATGGGCTGGTCACAGGCATCAGTATCCAGGATCCTACACAAATTCCTGGATGCCATGTTCATGCATGCCAATGAACACATATATTTCCCTTGTAGGTCTGAGGAGAGGGCTAGCAATATGGTCCACTTCTACCTGATGGCTCACTACCCTGAAGTACTGGGTGCTATAGACTGCATTCATGTACAAATGGAAGCATCACCTGGTGAGTGGGTTAGAATCTACTATAACCACAAGGGGTTCCCCTCCATCAAATGCCAAGTCATGTGCAATGCCCAGGGAATTATCTTGAATGCATGTGCTGGCAACATTGGCAGCTATCATGACTCCCATATCTGGCACACATCACAGCTGCACCAGATGTTTGCTAGGGGGACATCCCACAGGGAAATTTACTAGGGGATGTTGGATGTGCACTGGAGCCATGGCTGATGATACCTATCAGAAGTGCACGTGCACCAACAGAAGAATGCTATAATGATGAGCCACATGTTCAAAATAAAAACTTCACAGAGCATGTGTTTAGGTTGCTGAAGTCACGGTTCAGGTGCCTAGATACATTTGTTGGAACCTTGCAATATGATTCATGTACCTGTACAAAAATCTTCACATTATGGGCTGTGCTACACAGTCTGATCCTGTGTAAACAGCTGCAGTAGGATCAGCAAAGGGTAGGGGCACACATGCCCTCACCAGTGCCTACTGCACTACAGGTACAGTCACAGGAGGACTCGGAGGGGGACCACCAGTTACTGTGAAGAGAGGCAGAACTAGGTGTGCACAGTATGCCCTTGTTTGGTTAAGAGACAATGCATAGCACATTCACTGACCACCTAGCTGCCTAATACCATTTTTTAACTCACATACCTAGATTAAAATTGATCCCAGGTGAATCACACAACCTTTATTTCCCCATGTAATGGCTGTGTATTGCTTTCATCAGACAGAACCAGCCCTGAACTAAAACTGTGTCACCTGCTGCAGCTGGGAGGTAAGTGCTGACCCTGCACTGTATTCTGTAATAATAATATGCCTTGCATGTGAATTTCTTAACTTGGTAAAGTAATCAAGTAAATGTATTTGCATTTGTCCAGAAAGTATCATAACATGTGAAAGCAAAGCAATTACTTTATTTGTATGTAAAAGAGCTAGCCATGCCCACTATGGCCTTGATTTGTCAAAGAGACAATGCAGAGCACAGTCACTGAACACCTATGGGCCTGATTTCTTTCTCCTATTCATATATATGTGTAGTCAAGTTTATGCCAGACAACTCACACAGTCTTTATCTCCACATGTATTGCCTGCATGCTGCCTGCATCACACAGAGTCAGCCCTAAACTAAAACTGTTTTCAACTGCTACAGTTGCAAAGTACCTCATGAGCATTCCTCTCAACTGGACAGATTGTCATACAATGTCCAGAATATGGCTTATATTTGTGGTCCATTCTTCATAAAGATGTGTGGTGTTATGGAAGATTACTGGCAAATCATTAAAGTTTGAAGTCAGAAAATAATGACAGACATCTGAGTTTCATTCATATCAGTGGCATAGCTAGAGGGGGGGACAAGAGGTGGTGGCACTTTTGTGACTGTCACATTTACTTTAATAGTTTAAGTAAAAAAAACTGTTTTTAAAGTAAATATGTTCTTCTTTAAGAACAGTCTCATAGCATCACGTATGTGCATGTGACATCCTGCCCTGGGCATTCAATTTAAAATACAGAACAGCATTTCACTACTAATGAGTGTTCTGCTCCAAACAGCAAGTGTGTGTGAAATGACCCAGTTAGGTATACGTAGACTCAAACCCTGTACCTTAGGTACATGAAACAAGACCCTGAATTCTCTACTCATGCCACCACTTATGAGTCAAGGAGTTGAGTCCATAGCTCTCAACTGGTCAGATTTTCACAGAATGTCTGAAATGTTTGGCTCATACTTTTGGTCTGTTCCTCTTAATATTTGTGGTGTTCTGGCAAATCATTGAGAACTGAATTCACTAAATAACGACAGCCATTTAAGTTTCAGTCTTCCTATATTTCAGGAATCACATGATAACACAACATTTTATTCTGGAAACTTTCTAAGATTATACAAGCAATGTTTATATGCCCCTGGTTTGGGGCCTTTGTCCCCCCAATGAATGTTGACTTTTTCCAGACTTCTTATGTTGCAAAGCTGAGAGCTATAGTTAAGTGTCAAATGGATTTTACAAGGAGCTGAGAGCTTCAGGGGAAGACAAGTTTAGTGCTGCTGATAGCAAGGCTGTTTGTGTTGTTTGTAGCACAGCAGGTAGTATACTTGCCTTTGATGTAGAAGGCTGGGGTTCTACTCCCACAGTATGTAGATGGATCTCTTCATTTGTTACATATTTCTTTAATGTGGAATTATTTATATGAGTTTTACTTCTGCAGAGATTGTGCATATTTCCTGATATAGGTGGATTGTAGTTACAGAAGTTTGAGTAGATTTAGTATGGAAATGTTCTGAACTGGGCATTTTGTAATTATTGGTTCATACATTTTGTTTCATTGCTTCATGGAAAAATGTTCAAAATGTTCAAAACAATAAAGTTAAATCACGCTCTAACAAGTGTGCTGTATTATGCAAGGAATATAATTTAATACAATCAGGAAGATGAATCAAAGAACACATGCATGTTTGCATGGTCATAAATATATGTGCCTATGGTTGGAAAACAGACCAAAGGTAAACTTTATCCTCCACTGGCCAGATGCATTTTCTTTGAATGTGGGTTTCAATGCTGTTTGAAAGAATGTGAGTTTCAAGGGCAGAGAAGTTTTAATGCTAAGTCTATTTTCATTGTGCAACTATATTGCTTTGTTTAGCAGATGTCTATCAGTGTTTGTGCTATAAAATTTAAAATAAAAGTTTTAAATGAAATTCAAATAATCATTGTAGAAGTAAAGCATAAAGCAGTATGCACATTACAGTGCTTATGGTAAATGTGGAGAAATAGCTAAGTAATGGGACACTGGAATGCCTGCGGGGGGAGACTATGCATGGGGGGGCCCCATTTGACCATGATTTTGTGAGGGGGGAGGAGTGGCAAACTCAAAGACAGCCCCGGCTGGCACAGACTCTAGCTATGACACTGCTTCATAACCTTCAGAAATTTCACAATAATTCAAAACCTATTAATCTATCAACTTTCTTAGTTTGTAAGAGCAATATTTAATGTGTCCTTATTTTAGTGCTTTTGTCCCAGTTTTATTTATGGGTTTGTCCACATTTCATACTCTAAGGCATGGAGAGGTATGCTCCTGAACCTGGGGTGATTGTTTAATGATATCATGGTATATTATTGATCCTTGCTATAGAAATCAGGTAAAAATTGTTGAATGTTCACAGAAGTAACTGTAAGATGTCACAGCAGAGCAAATGTGTTCACTTACATGTTCCCATTGCTAAGTAGTATGCCTCATCCATTGGAGATTCACAAAGTTAGCCCTCTCAAAGGTAATGCGGAACACTGAATTCCCCATTATAGAACCATACCTTTGCAATGACAAAGCATTGCACACAACAATTGCAAAATAAGGATACACATTGTAGTCTTTGATTTCAAAAACAGTCCCAAGATCAAGGATGTAGAACAAGGAGAGTAACAATTAACACGGACAGAATAACATATATTTCATTGTGCCATGCTAGGACATCAGCTGTGATCACCAGATAACAACAAGCTAAGCTTCTTCAGCACATAACAGTAACTGAGGTTTGCCTCCCCCATACACAAAACAGCAGGGTACCCTTGTTTGATCCATACCTGTAATTCATCTGTGATAGTAGTATACATTGTGTTGCACTTCACTGTGTGAATAATGCTTGCACTACTGTGCTGCATAACTGTTCCTCTGACAATGAAGAATAAGGCAGCTATCCTGTGTTCTGAAGATCCATTGATGTGTGGGTTCACATCCCACAATATATAGACCTTTATAATGCATACTTTCATTTTCTACTGTGGTTAACATATCTAGTTTTTATGCATTTCACTTATTTTCTCTGTTTCACTTTCCTTTACTTATGGGATAAGGAATGCAGGAGATGTCCGTGTCGATTACTAATACATGTCAGTCCTGGGGTAAATTGTCTGAACATAGTCACACATGACACATATTGTTTTCTGATAAGAGCAAGGCCAAAGCCCTGCTTGTAGCAGAAAACAAAATGTGTCATGTTTGCCTCTGCTCATCTGTTTTGCTCTGAGTGCCACATCGCTAAAACTGGACAAACAAGACCACCTAAGAAGCAGAATACCAAGAATAGAAACCAGATATATTCAATTATTGCCCTTTGTCACTGCAAAAACCAGGCTTGGAGTACAGACTCTGCTGGTAGATGCGCACACTGTGGCTCATGTTTGTGCACAGAGGTGTAATTTGCATGTGTGTACACTTTGCTCACCATCACACAAACCTGCTGAGCACTGCACTATGGGGCTCTATATATGATGCTTTATAATTGATCTATATTGGATATTATATTGGAAACATTACACAATAAGGTCCAGATGCAAGCATTTCTCATATATTTGCAATACATCAATATGTTGCCCAGCTCCTGACTCCCCCAAACACAAATCAGTACAACACTGCAGACTCATTCCTTTTTCCAAACCTATATCAATCATGCTACCAACTGTAATATTTACTGTAGTGTGCCCCAATGGACAGATCCACTTGTTGGTGCTAACAGCCATGGTATGCTAACATTAAACATCCAAATATGGTCAGTAATGGTACTCCTGTTGCTACTCTAATAGGGTTTTAACAGACTATTGCTTATAATGTTATGAAGCCATGTGCCTAGTCAGGACCCACAAGCTGTTGTTCACTGCATGCGTTGCTGATGTCATCTGCTATAAGTACACCTGCAGTCTTGTATAAATCATACTTGTACCATGGTGCTTGCATTTAGTGCTGCGTTCTGTAGTCCCTGCACTTAGCTAGGGATGAGTTCTATTTCCACTTCAGCAGTCAACAGTGTGTGTGTTTGTGTGTGTGTGTGTGTGTGTGTGTGTGTGTGTGTGTGTGTGTGTGTGTGTGTGTGTGTGTGTGTGTGTGTAATCAATGGAGTACACCTGATATCCTACAGTTACTTCACCAAGGACATGGTTTCCCACTACTTTGATACTTTCACAAGCTGACACATCCACTTCATGCAGACTTCCCAACCTATTGTCCCCCATATGGCCTGATGATGTTATCTGCTATAAGTTCACCTGCACTCCTGTAGAAATCCAATGTGTGCCATGACACTTGTGTTAAGTATTATCTTCTGTAGTCCATGCACTTAAATAGGTAAGGGTTCTGCCCCCCCCTGTGGTCAACTGTGTGTGTGTGTGTGTGTGTGTGTGTGTGTGTGTGTGTGTGTGTGTGTGTGTGTGTGTGTGTGTGTGTGTGTGTGTTTAGTCAGTGGAGTACACCTGGTGTCCTATAGTTACTTCATCAAGGCCATGACTTCAAACTATTTTGAGACTTGGAAAAGCTGACACATCCACTTCACGCAGACCTCCAACCTATTGACCCCACATGGTCTCATAAGTGGTAACTTGGGCAGGTGAGGAAGCAATTGCAGACAGACAAGACAAATAAGACAAGAGACAGTGATAGTGAAGGACACATGAGGGGATGAACATCATGGATAAGGAGGGGGATGGGAAATCATGGTCCCATGCAAATCGGGGAGGTTGACAGTGAGAATCTAGTCCTCACCCAGTGGACAGTTATCACTGTCACCTCACTGCACTGCTGGCTGTAGTGCTCAGTGTCTGCATCTCCTATGGGTGCTCTGCACTAGGATGGCCATCAGGCACTGTAGTATAGTCATGCACCAACAGTGTGACGCACTATCCTATGCACTATCACTGGCAATTTGTCATAGGTGATAAACTCACCCCCTGCACCACTGCCCCAGAGGGAGCCACAGGCCTGTCCTTTAGAGCAGAACTACCTGAGGGGCCAGGTGATGCATGGGCAGCAGAGGGGGTGCTACCAGGTACTGCACCAGACATGCTGGGCAGCAGTGCTGTAGCCGGTGGAGTGGGGGCAGGTGGATCCTGTGGGACACTCCTACCCTGCTATGCTGTCGGAAAACCAAAAAATAAAAAAGTAAACATAAAAAATAAAAATAAAAAATAATAACCCTCCCAAGCAACATAAACATTATAAACATACACAAAAAAGAGAGAAAAATGATGGGGTGAGAGAAAAACAGAACATCAGTAACTTCATATGTGACATACAAAGCATTGATACAATTATTGTACTCTATTTTGTTACCTTTGCTTTCAACACTACAAATTCTTCTAACAAGTTTCTTCCTTACTTTTAAGATCACTCAGTTTATAACAGAGGCACACAATAGTACAGATTGTAGCCACAAGTCCTTGATGTGTGCATATATTGCAAATATGCATGTTCCAGTTATATTGATTACAGATAACAGAAGGTAATTTGTGCCACTGGTATAGAGGTATGAAGTTGCATTCCAATAATGATAAAAACATAAAACATAGCAGTAATGTATACTTGGGAAGTATTTTTTGAACCCACAGCCAATAACTATGCTTAACTAGTTCTTTTGTCCTACAGACTACTGCATGCGTACTTTTTCCTTTACAGTTTAGAGATGCATGCCCACTGTTATTTGAATATGTCACCATTCTTTTGTGCTCTACAGACTAAGGCATGCATAATTTCTTTTACAGTTAGGATATGCATGCTCAATTTGATACATATGTGCATTCCAGTTATACTGAATATAGATTACAGAAAGGCATTTGTGCCACTGGTATAGAGATATGAAGTTGCATTCCAGTAACGATGAAAACATAACAGTATAGCATATTTAGGAAGTGTGGTTGTTGAACCTACAAATGTTGACTACTCTAAAATACCAATTTTGTCCAACAGACTACTGCATGTGTACTTTTCCTTTTACATTCTAGAGTTGCATGCCTATTGTTATTTGAGAATATGGCACCATTGCTTTGTAGTACAGACTATGGCATGCATAGTTTCTTTTACAGCTGGAATATGCATGCTCAATTTGATACAACTATTTTAAATAACAACTAAGCAGTCCTTAACTTTTAATGCTACAAAATTACTACAAAAATTATAATAATTATTACTATTATTATTATTATTATTATTATTATTATAATACTGTTTAGACAGTAGTGTTCTGATGCATACATACCACATACTTCTCGCATCCTTACTAGACAGGCAGCTTGGGATCGAACATTTGAGACTCTCTCTCATTAGCAACTGTTGAAAAAACAGAATAGAACACCATAATGAATACCAGTTTTGACTATATTCAGCTTTTAACTCTTACAATTATGCAATGAAATTGATACTTAAACATCTGTGGCGTGTCCCCTGCCCAACATTCTCCAAACAAAAGCTTAAGGGTATCCCACTTCCTCATCGAGAGGCCATTAAAATGATGGCTGCATTGCTCACCTATGCAGGGGATACCTGTTGCACTGGTTAAAACCTTGGCAACATTATTCCAGGCTTCAGATTTATATTCTAAGCGTGAATAGTCCAGCTGCAGCAACCTGGGCCCATGCTCTCTAACTAGGAGTCCAAGAAAAATCTTGGACTCCTGGACACTCCAGTGCTACACCTGAAAGTGCACACCCTCTCCAGCAACTGCAGACATGCTTTCCATAGTACAGGCTCAATGTCTAGTGAGCATTTTCTGCCAATTGCAGTTTATATGGTGCTATTGCCCACCTACTCCATGTCTTGCACATACTGAGAGTGAGCTCGTTTTGAATTTGCAACATTTGAAATCATTGCACATTGCTTACCATCACGTAAACATGGTAGACAAGATTGTGTACTGCAGGGCACTGTATCTGTGCAATAGTAAGTGATGCGCAACAGTGGCAAACAAAGCAATTTCTAGCTGATTAATTATGGGGCAATTGTGTAAAGGGGCAAGTCAGTTTTATCATATATACAGTTTTACTACACCTGCAGCTATTACAACAAAAAGATTGAAACACAGTTGTGTATCTTGCACTTTTTGGTATTATCTGCAATCTCACAACAGTAAAACAAAACTTGCATGCTCTGTACTAGAACCATGTGCCATTGGCACTCCACACCTACACTTAACACCTGCTGTCATGGGAATTAGCAAGACAGAGATCTGATATCTTAGTAGTTATTATAAGGTTCTTGCTGTTAACTGTATCACAATGCTGTTGAGTGATGTGCAATATTATTAACTGAATGTATCGAGTTCATATGTCTGGCTGTTTGGGTCCTGTCTACAACCTGGGTGGTTCATTTCTCCAGTTCGTGTGCTACTGCGCTTTGTGCAAACCAGCTGAGCATAGCTAAACATGTTTATACCAAGTGGCGCATTATGCAAGCGTGGGCAATTAAACAAAAATGAATAAAAGTGAAAACAAATTAATTAAAACACAAAAGGCAGACTGTCTATAGTTTTGCAGAATGTGCAGATATTTGCATCATATATTTGGCCTTTTCCTTGTAAAATGGGGGGTTTATTGTGAAGATTGCAGTCAATATATCATGACCTATACATTTATGTTCTGTACTTGATATCTTTGAGAAAATGCATGCTTGCCTTTGCCCTGGAATGACCCACATTCACTATACAAGTTTCGCAGCCAGTAACACCAGGGAGAACTGTGAAACCTTCCCTATGCATGCTGCGCATCATTAATATTCATGGCACGAGACTGTGCAATGCCACATGATGAGCAGTATCATGTAAGTGAGTACACTCTGTGTAGGCTGTTAGCAGAACCCACACAGAATTTATTGAATCTGGCTGGGTGTGCTTTTCATGGAGTTTCTGAGTTGTGCAAGGAAGCTGTCTAGTCATCTAATATTATATGCCTTAAGTTTCTATTCACCATAATTAAGAGCTGCAGAGCCCTCCCCCAAAACTCAGAGTGCATGAGTGTGCATGAGTGCACACACAAAGATGCATACAAACACACACACACACACACACACACACACACACACACACACACACACACACACACACACACACGCACATGCACACGCACACACACACGCACACGCACACACACACACACACACACACGCGCACACACACACACACACACACACACACACACACACACACACACACACACACACATGCACACACACACACACATGCACACACACACACACACACACACACACACACACACACACACACACACACACACACACACACACATGCACACATATAGTTTAATGGTCCATCTCTTCTCTCATTCACATTCTCTTTTCTTTCTTCCTAATCCTCTCATGTACAGCTCAGATTTTTTTAAAGCAACAAGTTTTAACCATTATTTATATTACTTATATCATTAATCTGTCTTTAGTGTGGTAATGTAAATTAAGCTATGCTGGAAAATTATAGCATCCATAGGGGGTTGATTTGTAGTCTGTTGAATATTACTAATGGTCTTTTGTTAGCACTCTGTCTCACTCTCTCTCTTCTGTCTATGTATTTATGTATGTGCGCGCACGCTTGTGTGTGTGTGTATGTGTGTTTTTGCATGTTGAATACTGAACACACATCAATTTGAACACCACATACTTGACCAATTATAGGTTATGACACAACCTGTAGAAAGAGCTAGAGGTCAGTAAATATGTGGGTGCAGTGTCAGTCTTGTACTGCATTACATTATACACAGGCAACATAGCTCTCTGCCAGTAAAGAGTCAAACTTGTTATAATGCTGTCTTGCCACATTAGCATACTGGGCAAATACTTTCCCATCAGTACCGTTCCTTGTTGTAACACAGAAAATCAGTGACACACAGTATTTTATAGACATTGACAATCCCTGTAGACATACCATAATAGAGTGCACATGCATGACTTCTTTAGAACGGGTAATTCTGGTACTTTTTACTCTGTAAAATATGTCAGCTGTCACTACAAACTTCATCTTTGAACAGAGTTTCACACCACCCTGGGTCATTACTTATCCTCCATTCTCCTCTTTAATTGTTTTTCCTTTACAACATTTTTAGATATGCCTGAAGATGCTGTCACAAGTTTTGCTCATCTCCACACACACACATATCACCACATTACAAACTTTGAAAACACCGTAATATTTGTACTTCTGTGCACATCTTGCCACAGTCACACACACACACACTACCACAGTACAAACTTGGAAAACACCATAATATTTGTACTTCTGTGCACATCTTGCCACACAGGCCTTTTTTACCCTCTGTACTTTCACTTTGCAGCATTCTCTGCTTTACACTACTTATAGGTTCATAGGTGTTTACTAGGCTAATGACCACAAGGGCCTTTATAAGCCTAGCCATGCATCCCAAATCTCTGAAGAGTTTTGATACACCTGATAGGTGTAAGCATGGGCCTGGGAGATGAACCATTTACAGGTTACTTGTTTACATCAGAGACATAGGTGCCAAACAAGGGATGAATTTCCAGTTTCCCATCCAATTGTCCAAGTTGCACTTGAATTGGATTAAGGAGGAACTTTGCTTCACATGGATGGGGAGCCTGTTCTATAGAAGGGGTAGTCTCTGGGATACATACCTATCTCTCCAGCAGGTCCTATTTATATAACAGGCAAGGTTTAAGTCTTTAGAACGGAAAATTCTGGTACTGTTTGTTTTGTGGATATGCAGGAGGTCCATCAGAGTGGGGTCTGACAATACCCGTATGTCAGTGAGCACCTATGGACCTATGAAAATTGTTGGGTGACTCAGTGACTGCCCCCAGATTGCAATCATTGACAAACTTTGTCATCCAGAGGCCTTCCGCATTAGCCTTGACTTAAGAGAAGTATATTCCAAACAGGAGTGGTCCTAGAACTGAGCCCTGTGGTATACCATTAGTAACTAGCCTCTTGCTAGATCTGCATTCACCCACTTTAACCAAATGTGCCCTCTGCATGAGCCACTTGGCTAGCTATCTGGTGCTATTGGGATTTATGCCCAGTTTTGTGAGTTTATTTATAATATCTGAGTGGGGAATTTTGTCAAACGCCTTGGCCAGGATGAGGTAAGCAGTAGGTACTATTTTACCATAATCCATGGCCTTAGTGACTTTCTCAAAGAAATCTACCAGATTCAGTGGGCATGACCTGCCCTTGACAAAGACAAATTGGGTTGAGTCCAATGTTTGGAGGTTTCCTATGTCATTATTTATCAGGTCCATGATTACTCTTTCCATGGCCTTACATATATGACTAGACAAACTTATGGGTCTGTAATTTCTTGGGTCCCCCTTAATGCAGAGGGATGACTGTTTGTGTCTTCCATTCTATAGGAACAAAGTCAGTCCAGAGGCTGTAGTTAAATAGAGATCCTAATGGTCCTAATAAGTCCTGATTTAAGCTGTTTAAGAGGCAACCTGGAATACTGTCAGGCCCAACTGAAGCCATGTTTTTTTGCTCTAGAGAGTTCAGTGGCAACCCGATCTTTGGCGATACTTGGCAGTGGAGTGGTATAGGATTAATCAAGTAAACATGAAAAGTAAAAAGGCCTTTTTTTCCCTTGGCACTTTTCGCAGCATTCTCTGCTTTGCACTTTGGAAGTAGGATATCATGGCCACACATCTGTTTGTTAGCTTTAGGTCTTGCTGTCTATATTTGTCTCTGCACATTTATTGTTATTTTATTCTAGGCAGTTGCTAAGCAAGTAAACACAAGAAGTATGCAGACCTTTTTATTTCTTTTTTTTTTTACTTTCTGTACTTTCACTTTGCAGCATTCTCTGCTTTACAATTCTGAAGTAGCACATCATGGCCATACATGTCTATGTCAACTTTGTGCCTTGCTGTCTATATATATGTCTGTGTATATCTTATTGTAGGTATTTGTTAATCAAGTAAGCCAGAGAAGTACAGAGGCCTTCTCTATCCTCTGTACATTCATTTAGTAGCATTCTCTGCCTTTCACTTCTGAAGTAACACATCATGGTCACACATCTACATTACTCATTAACAGATCACAGCTGCATTAACTGCCAGACGTGATCTTATGCATGGGCAGTGTAGATAAGGACAGCCAAACCCAGGATTCAGACTGTAGCACTGACTGGATGCAGTCATCATCACCCCAGCTTAGCATCTCAGTGCCCCTGCATGCTAAACAGACACACAGACATACACACACACACACACACTCACACACACACACACACACACACACACACACACACACACACACACACACACACACACACACACATGAGTATTGATGGCTTAACCATTAGAGGCTGCAGTCAAAAGAAGATTTTATTGCCTCTATTTTTTCAAGTTTCTCTACACTATTGCAACTGTAGATAGTTTGTATAAAGAAAAGGGTGGGGATATAGACCCATACATGGTGGCATTGGGGGAGGGGGGCAGAAATATCATCTTCTGTAATGTAACAAATATATATATATATATATATACATATATATATACACATATATATATTATATATATATATATATATATATATATATATATATATATATATATATATATATACATATATATATATATATATATATATATATATATATATATATATATATATATATAT